>NC_138553.1:76823410-76965910 GCF_964273705.1 Natrix helvetica | reverse complement strand
ATTTGAAATGTGACGCCTACCTAAAGGAATGTTCAAAGATTGAAATATTACATTTGTCATTTTTTTTTCCTTTCAGACCGAGCAGATGTTCCTAGCATTTCTCAAATTAACCTATAAGGCCAGGTCTATTTCTTATTTAACACTTTCCTTTTTGCAGCCAAGTTCCAAAAGCGAAGAACAAGAAAGGATTCATTTAAAAAAAAATAAGATCTGCAAAACAAGATACGGGAAAGTCACCATCTCCACTTTTTTTAAAAGATTAGATTAGAATTCTTTATTGGCCAAGTATGATTGGACACACAAGGAATTTGTCTGGTGCATATATAAGGTACATATGTACATAAGGTACACAACACTTAATGATGGCCATAGGGTACAAATAAGCAATTAGGAAACAATATCAATTGAGAATGGAATGGAATAGAATACAATATGGAATGGAAGAAAATGCAAAGGAATGGAATGGAATGAAATAGAATAGAATAGAATAGAATAGAATAGAATAGAATAGAATAGAATAGAATAGAATAGAATAGCATAGCATAGCATAGCATAGCATAGCATAGAACTAGCATAGAGTAGAGTAGAGTAAAGAACAAAAATAGAATAAGGGAGATGGAGAGGGGTAGGATAGGATATAGAATAGAATAGAATATAGAATAGGAAAATGGAATGGAATGGAATAGAATAGAATAGAATAGAATAGAATAGAATAGAATAGAATTCTTTATTGGCTAAGTATGATTGGACACACAAGGAATTTGTCTTTGGTGCATATGCTCTCAGTGTACATAAAAGAAAAGATACATTTGTCATAAGAATCATAAGGTACAACATTTAATGATAGTCATAGGGTACAAATAAGCAATCAAATCATATTAGGAAACAATCAATATAAATAGTAAGGATACCAGCAACAAAGTTACAGTGATACAGTCATAAGAGGGAGGAGATGGATGATAGGAACGATGAGAAGATTAACAGTAATGCAGACTTAGTGAATAGTTTGACAGTCGTGAGGGAATTATTTGTTTAGCAGAGTGATGGCATTTGGGGAAAAGCTGTCCTTGTGTCTAGTTGTCTTGGTGTGCAGTGCCCTATAGCGTCGTTTTGAGGATAGGAGTTGAAACAATTTGTGTCCAGGATGTGAGCGGTCTGTAAGTATTTTCATAGCCCACTTTTTCACTCATGCAGTGTGCAGGTCCTCAATGGAAGGCAGGTTGGTAGTCATTAGTTTTTTTGCAGTTTTTTTTTTCTTTCCAAGTGAAATACCACTTGGGTCTCTTGTTCTGTTGCTACTAAGAGGAACTCAGATATTTCACAGAATAGGAAAAGGGGGTTAATCGTCCATCTAAAACACTCAAATTTTAAATCGTTTTTTTTTTAAATCCTTCTCAGTTGCTGGAACACAAAAGCCAAAATGTACATGTTTAAAATGTAGCATACATTTCTACAAGGAACCCCAGACTGCCTGTCTCCCTGCAGAGAGCTGACTCACATCCAAAAATCAAGAATAGGGTACATTCCAGGCCCAGCACCATTCTGCTTTTTTACACAATCAAATTAAGTTTAAAAAAAAGTTAGTGGGTCAGACTGGTGTCTCCCTGAATATAAAACCAGCCAGAAGAACTTCCTCGAACATAAACTGGTGATATCCTTCTTCTTCTCCTCCTCTTTCTCCTTCTCCTTCTTCCTCCTCCTCCTCCTCTTCCTCCTTCTTCCCCACCTCTCCTCCCACCCTCTCTTTCTTTCTTTCTTTCTTTCTTTCTTTCTTTCTTTCTTTCTTTCTTTCTTTCTTTCTTTCTTTCTTTCTTTCTTTCTTTCTTCCTCTTCTTCTCCATATGAAAATTATATATATATATGTTTTCGTAGATTTTCACGGGTGTAGGTATGCTGGTTTTGTTGTATTCGGGTCTTTTCCCGTGTAAGGTTGAGATTGTCTTTGCAACGTTTCGGCAGGATCTCATCTGCCATCTTCAAGCTTGGGCTTAAAGCTTGGGCTTGAAGATGGCAGGTGAGATCCTGCCGAAACGTTGCAAAGACAATCTCAACCTTACACGGGAAAAGACCCGAATACAACAAAACCAGCATATATATAAATTATACATACATACATACATACATACATACATACATACATACATACATACATACATATACATAGAGAGAGAGGAGGAGGAGCAATTTCAACCAAACTTGGTACACAGATGACTTACTCTCCGGAAACAAATTCTGTGGGGGTAAGACACCCCTACAGCCCCTCTGAGTGTGTGCTCTATTAAGATACAGCCTGTTATGCCTTAAAATGGCTTCTACTGTACTGCCGTAAAATGGATTCTGCTGTGCAGCTCAGTGGAGTTGCCATGGTAATGGCTTCACAGGACTCCACAGGGGGGGCTCATTCAGGTAAGGGCGAAGATCCAACATTAGAAATTACATTTGGTCCGGACATTTTCCCCCTATAAAAAAATACCCGAGTTATCGTCTAGTCATTTAATAAAAGGAAATGGAATGTTATCTTGTTTGGGTAGGACTTGGTCAACATGAAGGAGAATTCAGATAGTCATTGATAGGAATTCATGCTTTGGGGCATCAAATGTTTTCCTACCAGGAAAACATTTTTTATTTATTTCAGAAATCCGCTTATATTGGATTATTCCATCTAACTATCAGTTGGAAGCCTGCTGGAGATACCCATTTTTGACATAAATTAATTATGTTACCTGGAATAATTCCGAAAACTCAAGAGAGGAACTCTTAGTTGCTGTATGAGCTTGAAAACTTCCTTTTTATGACCCTGTAGTCCCTATTCAGGGTCTTTGAACAGGAGGGAAACATGCTTTTGAATAACATATAAATATTCTTCTCCTGCTCTTATTTGAAAAAAAAAAGATTTTGGTTGGCCTATGATTAGGGAAAAATTCCAATTCTTTCCTTTCTGGATCCTTGATTTTCCAAAGATTACGGATGACTGGGTGGAGCTCAGCATTTACTGGCTGGATGCCCTTCCTGATGCCTATGCAGGGTTTGCACCAGATACTTTTTCTTTGCTCCCTGAGGTAGAAACATCTGCTGCTACCTAGGATTGAACTCTCAAGCTTCTGACAGGGAGCGAGCCACATAGCTCGCCTTGTCAGCTTGAAGACAGGAGAAAATGCCAGAATGTCTGCTACGAAGATAGCGATGCGGTAGCTCAGTGGCTAAGACGCTGAGCTTGTCGATCAGAAAGGTCGGCAGTTCGGTGGTTTGAATCCCTAGTGCCGTGTAAGGGAGGGAGCTCCCACTACTTGTCTCAGCTTCTGCCAACTTAGTATTTCGAAAGCATGTAAAAATGCAAGTAGAAAAATAGGGACCACCTTTGGTGGGAAGGTAACAGCGTTCCGTGCGCCTTTGGCATTTAGTCATACCGGCCACATGACCATGGAGACATCTTCGGACAGCGCTGGCTCTTCGGCTTTGAAACAGAGATGAACCCCCTAGAGTCAGGAGTGACTAGCACATATATGTGAGGGGAACCTTTATCTTTACTACTATGAAGTGACATGTGAGAACCTCTTTCTGTACTTCAAAAGTCCTTCCAATCATTTCCGCAGCCCTAGATTCTCCTCCCCTTCCCCAGATCCCCTTTATTCCCCCCCATGAAGGGACAAATGGAATCCCATGTTGGTTTATATTGGTTTTATGGTATTATATTTGAGCTCTGTGCTCTTTCTGGCAGTTCCTGGCAGCTACCTCTCCCTGGTGTTCACGGACTCCCATATTTCTCGCTGGGAGAAAGAGCTGCTGAAGAAACTTCGTCTGCTAGGTTTCACGGAGGATGCCTTGGGAAAATACGACCTCAAGGATGCCCAATTTAGGATAGTCCAACGGCTCGTGGACATTGATTTACAATATCTACGAGCCAGAGCCAATAAAACTTGCCCCCCTGACTCTCAACCAAGTTAATAACTATGGATTGAGGGTGGCTTCCTATTTTTATATCCTAACCATTCCCAAGTATAGAAGAGCTTTTTCCCTAGCTCGCTTCAATGTCTTGCCCTCAGCACTTCTGGATGGTCGTTATAAGAGGCTCCCGATTAATGAGCGGCTGTGCCCTTGTGACAGAGCCGAGGTTGAGACAGCGGAGCATGTCCTTCTATTTTGCCGTATGTATAGCGCGGACAGATCTAGGTTACTGTCTCTTCCTGAAATCGTCCCTTCTGGACCTGATGGCTGTGATTTGTTTGTGCATTGCCTTGGGGATGTCTCCTCGTACATCACCTCTCAGGTTTCCAGGTTTTTCTTGAGAGCTGTGACCATTAGATGAGAGAGCTGTAACCTCCCTTAGTTGAGCTTTTGGTGACTGGCTGCTGTGTCTCTTTTGTAGTGGTCGTGTTTTGGTTGTGACTGTAAATAAAGTATTATATTTGAGCAGGACAAGTCAGCTGGAATTGGGTGGTGCGTAAATCAAATCAAAACAATAAATCTATGCAACGACATCACTAAAATCATTTCACAATCCCCCACCATTCCAAGCACCATCACCAAGGGAGGCATAGAAGTTCTTGATCACTATGTGCTAAATAAACTCTACACTTGCCAGCATTCAGTTGGATTTTGCACTGCACGGAGCAAGGATTCTTGGAGATACCCCTGGCTGCCCACAATTCCTGACACAATAAAATTGGGACTAAGTTGTAACTCAGAGCAAAATTCCAAAATTAGCCAAGGTCATCCAAGGGCTGCAAAAAAACAATACAGGGGATTTTAAAAAAATACAGGCTTATATTTGCAAAGTTGGCACCTCCTTTGTGATGCTCATCCTGGATTTCACCTTTAGCTAGGCAGCCATGTCTCATAAAGCTGAAAAAACAAGCCATTTCCTGATACACGGACATCACATCTGTAACGAGAAGGGTAAAGTGTGTATGCTTATGTAAATGCCACTTAGCAGCTGTTGCGTAAACTTTCATATCCTACAGAAGTCCTGCAACAAGCCCGCCTATCAAAACAGAGAAGTCGGCTTTTCCATTATTATTATTTTTTTTAAAAAGAAAGAAAATATAAACCACAGTAATTCTGGGGAAATAGGTTTCCTGTCTGCCTTGTTTTTCGGTTCGCATCTAATTAAGTGCAGACTCTTGGCCCGTTGATCGTTTTTCCACAAGATATCAGAAAATAAAGTTTACAAACTTAGAAAAGGGTAAAAGATGCTTGATAAGGCGGGGGTTAACTGAAATATTAATTCCCGGGTGCATTCCTTTTTTATGTATTACTAATAGTGTAAAAGGGATGCAGTGACTCAATGGCTAAGACGCTGAGCTTGTGGATCAGAAAGGTCAAAAGTTCAGCGGTTCAAATCCCTAATGTAACAGAGTGAGCTCCCATTACTTGTTCCAGTTTCTGCCAACCTAGCAGTTTGAAAGCATGCAAAAATGCAAGTAGAAAAATAGGAACCACCTTTGGTGGGAAGGTAACTGCGTTCCGTGTGCCTTCGACATTTAGTCATGCAGGCCACATGACCACGGAGATGTCTTCAGACAGCACTGGCTCTTCAGCTTTGAAACGGAGATGAGCACTGCCCCCTAGAGTCGGGAATGACTACACATATGTGCAAGGGGAACCTTTACCTTTTTAAAAAAGTGTGACGTAGAACAGTTGGCTCCTCTAGGGATATGTGTGTGTGTGTGTGTGTGTGTGTGTGTGTGTGTGTGTGTGTGTTACAACCTCTGGTATGCCCAAATATATATATATGTTGTATTCGGGTCTTTTCCCGTGTAAGATTGAGATTGTCTTTGCAACGTTTCAGCAAGATCTCACCTGCCATCTTGGGCTTGGGCTTAAAATGGGAACGGAGCTGCCATCATATATATATATATATCCAAAAAATAAATAAGTGCCTCCCTTTTGTGAAACCTTAAGATTTATGAGTGCTCCTAAAATGTTGTGAACTTTGTTCAAGGTTTTTGGCAAACTGGCATAAAAGCTTGCAGAATCTTGCAAAAGTTCAGCATCTATGCAGCAGGCTCTGTAGGAGAAGAGTAGGCAGTGCTGGGGACAGAGTTAAACATGTCATTATCTTAGAATCCTTCCTTGGCCACAAAGGATCCTAGTTCAACCCTCCTTGAATTCTTTTGATTCTTATCTGGTTCCAGTTTGGTGCTGACTGTGTTGACTAGGTTTTTATGTATAGGTTTGAAGACATCTTTTGTGCTGCAAGTTAACATGTGGCCATGATCCTTTATGCCTGACAGGGTCTGCGTTCTACCACAAGAATCCCTAAAGAAGAAAAGATGACTGTCAGGCATAAATAACCCAGAAAGAAAACTCCTAACTCCATTGTTCGTGGAATTAAAATACTTTTACTGGTTATGAAAAGATAACAGTCAAAGTAAAGCAAGATCTGAGCCAGGAAGGCGCGAACAAATACGTATCATGTATTAACCCAGCCCCCTCCCTCCAACGTCCCCACCCCAATGTCCAATCTGCAACTCCCTTAGGTGTCATGTGGGGTACATCTCCAAAAGGCATCATCAGGTTGGTATGCAGGACGGTTGGCCTTGACCAGGTCCAAACACTGGCCACCAGCATGTGCAGAAGATGGTGAGAAGAAAACTCCCTTTCCCATTCACTCCTGTACAATTTATTCCCATCCCAAACACCATTCCCCTCCACCCTCCCCGTTTCTCATGGCAGCCGATAGTAAGTAAGCGAAGCAGAGGCTGACAATGACATTGGACAATGGCAAATACCATGGCACTCAGCTCTTTGGTGTTGTTTCTGGGGATCTTACAAGACTTTAGTGTTATCTATGACAAGTCATCCATGGGTGGTTCAGTGGCTAAGACGCCGAGCTTGTCGATCAGAAAGGAAAAAGGTTTTTTTTTTCCACGCTATGAGATTTATGACTCCATAAAAGTATCCAAAGGAGCTCAATTTTTGTTTAATATACTCATTGAATTGATGAATCTGTGATGCTTTCCAGCTTATGGAATATCTATTGTTGTGTCTGAACAGACACCTGGTAACCAGAAAGGGATGTCTCGGTTGACTCAGCTCTGATGATTGATTCTCTGATAGAAATCATCCTTGCAGTGCTGCAACCAGGGAGCAAAATGCCTCTGCTTATGAATCAGTTTCATAATTAGTCACCCTCCAAATTATGAGCCATTCTCCTACCAAAAAAGGGATTGGGGAAAAATTAATGAATGCAAGCTTTTCAACCATCTCAGTGGGAACGCAGTGACCAATTTGAAACTCTCTTGGCCAAGGGATTCAAAACACTGGGTTTTGTGGTGCGGTTCTAGATCTGGCTGAATTTTCCAAGTTTGGTTTTGGTTCAGGTCAGTAAAAGTTCAGGAATGGTTTAAAGCGCCCCTGAACCAAATGGGTCAACTTCAGTTCACTTTTTTTTATTAAAAAAAATGTTAATATAAGACAGATCGCAAAGGATTATTTCCAAATGAGTTCAAAACTGCATTGACAATTGCTGTTCCTCTTCTGTTCACATTATTATATGAACTTGTGTGTGTTCACATCAGTGGTGAAATTCAAATTATTTTGATACTGGTTCTGTGGGCATGGCTTGGTGGTCATGGCAGGGGAAGGATACTGCAAAATTTCCATTCTGTCCCCACTCCTGGGGAAGGATACTGCAAAACCTCCATTCCCTCCCCTCTCCAGGGGAAGGATGCTGCAAAATCCCCATTCCCTCACCACTCCTGGGGGAAGGATACTGCAAAATTCCCATTCCCACCCCATTCCAGGGGAAAGATACCGCAAAATCCCCATTCCCACTCCACTCTGGGGCCAGCCAGAGGTAGTATTTGCCAGTTCTCTGAACTACTCAAAATGTCTCCTACCGGTTCTCCAGAACCTGTCAGAACCTGCTGAATTTCACCCCTGGTTCACACACACAGTTATATACAACAACAAGAATCATGGAATGGAGTGTACACAAAATACTGTATTTTTCTGTATATAAGACACTACTTTTTCTTTTAAATATTTACTTGAAGAGTAGAATAGAGTAGAGTAGAGTAGAGTAGAGTAGAGTAGAGTAGAGTAGAAAAATGGAAGGGAAGGGAAGGGAAGGGAAAGGAAGAGAAGAGAAGAGAAGAGAAGAGAAGAGAAGAGAAGAGAAGAGGTTTTTATTAGTCAGACATAAGGAATTTGTCTTTGGTGCACAAGTTCTCAATGTACATACAAACATTAAAATAAAATAAGATAATAATAAGAGAAGGTAGTAGAAAAGATAAGATGGATAATAATAATAATAATAATACAGCCCTACTACACCCTTAGACATAAAAATAAAAAATGAAAGAAAGAAAAATAAATTACGATTGTTCCTTATCACTCTACATTACAGACATTTGGCTGTTTTCAGTGAATATTATATACCTTTTTTTCTTCTCCATTTCTGTGGTGGGAACAAATTATTTGACTAGCCAAGAGCAATCTCTCCCTGTTTCAATAGTGTATCAGCACTCTACTGTGTCTAGGCTGATGACAGCTATCTAGGAATAAAGAAATTCTTTGTTATAATGCCATACCTCCTTTCACATCAAAATTTCCATGGTTTCAAGGCCATTGGTAAACAAATAGGAGAAACGCTAATGCTTAGAACCTTTGGAAAAAAACCTTCTGACCTAACTATTTTCTTGTCTTTTATTCAACTTGTCATCTGACACTCTGGAACTGAACTGCTTCATGTTGTGAAAAATATAAATAAAAAAGATATTTATTTTTCTGACTTGGCTGAGATTCTGGTTATAGATTTCAACAGAGCCCTTGAGTTTATGAGATGCAGCAGCTCCGCTCTGAGGGCCAGCTACTGTCCTTAGAGACCTGCTACGAGTACTGCTACAAGCATAGGGAGGTGGTGGCTCAGTGGCTAAGACGCTGAGCTTGTCAATCAGAAAGGTTGGCAGTTCAGCGGTTCGAATCCCTAGCGCCACGTAACGGAGTGAGCTCCCGTTACTTGTCCCAGCTTCTGCCGACCTAGCAGTTCGAGTTGGAAATGACTAGCACATATGTGTGAGGGGAATCTTTACCTTTACCTTACGAGTATTGTGATTATTTTACATTCATTGGATAAGGCAGAAAACTGTACAAGCTAAATTTATGTCATCCTTTTAACTTCACCAAGGCTGTCCAATTAAGTCTCCACTAATCCTAATGGCATTTCTAACGTACCAGTACCTATGAACTGCATCTAGGTTTACTGAAAGTTGAAAAGTGACAAAAGGCTCAAGATCCAAGGCTCAATTTAACCACTCCACAACAGAATAAATGACAAGTATCACCAACATCCCACTGGTCAGAGAGAGCACAAGAAGCATTGAAAAAATCTCAAAAGGGTAATGACATTTCTCACATCTACACAAATATTTAGTTGCCTGTTGAGTTCCTTTCACCACCACTCTTAACAGTTTCATCTTTGAAAGTTTGACTGACCACCTTGAATTTTTTTTTTTCAGTGCCTTGGATCTGTGGGCTTCTATAAGGGAAAGTCACTATCTCCACTTTTTTTTTAGATTAGATTAGAATCCCTAGTTGACTAGATTATTGTATATAAGTAGCAGCAATAAACTCTTCTGTACATTGAGTGCAATGGACGCCTCGGGCTATTTGTGTCTGACAAATATATCATAAAGATATCATCAAGACAGCAAAGTCCAAGCCATAAACTATGGTTCAGAAACCACAATGACTGGGTTCATATATTGCATCGACCCATAACGTGGTTGGAACTTGGGGTGTTGTGTGTCCCATCCATTCTGTCTAAGCAAAATTAATTGCAATTATGACATCTCGATAAAGGGTATAATTTAAGAGTTCTTTGTAAATTAATCAATTCTATTGGGAACAAAGAGGTTCTCCTGAATCCTTTAAAAAAAGATGCTCCTAAGACTTTATATAAAAGTAGCTTCTAAAATGCATTGGAAGCAAAATAGCTTTCAAAACATACGTTGTTTTAAAAAAATAATGCATTGTCTTATTTTTCATGAATTCATCTATTAACTATATTAAAACTTTTTCCTTCACTGCGAAAGCATTTAATCCATCTAACAAAAGAGAGAGGGAGAGAGAAAATGCACAGGTTACAGTTGGCCTCATTAGCCTTTTCTGTAAGGTAAAGGTAAAGGCTCCCCTCACATACATGTGCTAGTCATTCCTGACTCTAGGGGGCAGTGCTCATCTCCATTTCAAAGCCGAAGAGCCAGCGCTGTCCAAAGACGTCTCCGTGGTCATGTGGCTAGCATGACTCAACCCCGAAGGCGCACGGAACGCTGTTACCTTCCCACCAAAGGTGGTTCCTATTTTTCTACTTGCATTTTTACGTGCTTTCGAACTGATAGGTTGGCAGAAGCTGGGACAAGTAATGGGAGCTCACTCCGTTACACGGCGCTAGGGATTCGAGCTGCCGAAATGCCGACCTTTTCTGCTGGACTCCCAACTCTCATGGAGGGCAGACCACGAACCAACACCAATCCAGCACTTTATCAGAAAGTTAAACATTTCCAAAGCAAGTTATGACCCTACAAAGAAATGAAGACCCATGTCATGGAAAGAAGAGTTAGGAGGTAGACCAGAAGAAAATGGAGCTATCTAGCAAGCTGAGAACCATGAAGAAGAAGCTCAGCAGATGAAGGATTCCAATTCAGGTGAACTATGTGTTGTGAACCTGAATTCAGGTGGTCTATGTGTTGAGAACCTGAATTCAGGTTGTCTATGTATTGTGAACCTTAAAATTCAGGTGGTCTAAGTGTTGTGAACCTGAATTCAGGTGGTCTATTTGTTGTGAGCCTGAATTCAGGAGTCTACGGGTTGTAAACCTGAAGAATTGCCATTGTGTTTTCTGACCACCACTGATTTTTCTGAAAGACCTCTCTTAATGCCCTGCCTGTCTTACTGAAAATAAATTCATAGTCCTTACGTTGCCATAAATAATTCTGTTTCTCTCTTCTATAGGTCTTGAATAAATTTGAGTTTACTTAAAATGCTTTGGAAGGATTTCACTGGTTTGTGGGCTACCAAAATGCCTAGTGCTTAAGGTAATCTCCTGGTGGCTTCTGAGGTATTTTTAAAAAAATGTTTTGGAGAATTATTATTTTCGTGAGTTGTGATGGTTGTGTTCTGGCTGACTGTGGAAATGATCTTTTCTATGAAGTTGTGTGGGTACCCACTGTGTTGAAGGATGCTCTAAAGATGATCTGTTTCTTCCCTTTTAAGTTCTTTTCAGATGCTCGGTCTTTACATATATCTGGATAGTTCTTACTCAGTCTTTTTGCAAGCAATTGGACTGTGGACCTGGGAATACAGCACATAATTTATAAATACAGATATTTTTGATATGCTGTAGTTTGACATCTTCCATTCCTTTCTCTAATGTGGTTTTTTTTGCCAGATTTTCCCCAAAAAGTATGTCATCTGATAAAATTACTATTAGAAAAGACTGCAAAGCAATGGAAAAACATTCAAACATTTCCCCTTGTTTGTCTGTCTGTCTGTTTAGAAATGTATGCATCATCCAGCCCTTTAATTGCACCATATTGTTTGCAACATACAGTAAACCAGTGGTGGAATTCAGCCAGTTCACACCTGGCTGAGAATCGGTTGTTAACTTTCTAAGCAGTTGGGAGCACTGGTTGTTGGAAGAAATCTCCTTTGTTTTTTCCCACTTCACAGGGCTAATCCTGTAAGGAAGGCAGGAAGGAAACATTCTGGTGTTGTTTCTAGCCCAATCTTTATTGCCCTGCTTACAGAAACTGCCTCTCCGGTTAACCCTTATTCCATTGTAACAGCTAAGGCGAAGCATCCATCAACGTGAGTGATGTTGAGTTGGCCACGCCCACCCAGTCACATGACCACCGAGCCACGCCTACCCAGCAGGTCACTAGGGCAGAGAACCTGGTTGTTAAATTATTTGAATCCCACCACAGCAGTAAAGAGTAACTGTGAAGCTAAAGAATATGGAATAGGAAAGCGAAGTCAAAAGAATTAAAACAGCAGGAGAAATGTTTTGAACTGTCCTTCAACTGTGGTTAGCACTCAAGTGGCAATTTAAACCATGTGCGTGACTCAAACTTTCTAAATCCAACTTCACTCCCACATTTTACAAAAACAAAAAGTTCATGAAATCCCAAGTGAGATCGATTAAAAAAAAATCTATTTCGTTTAAAAACGCACTTTAATTTAATGGGAGATCATTTTGGAAGGGAACAGTCTTTTAATTCTGGGCGCCCTTTTGCCACCAACTATTTTCAGGACAAGCTTATGGTTAACTTGACTCCTTATTCAAACAACCTGTTTTAGTCTTGTGGGAAGAAAAGACCTTCTGGGTTCAGTTCCAAGTGGGGGAAAAAGACACTGGAAACATGGAGAGAATGCTTGGAAAGATGGTTTAATGGCAGACAGGGTCACATGGCTTGAGTTCCTGAGCAGAAAAAGGGCAGAGATGCTGAAAGTCCCTGGTTTTATGCCCTCTCTGTGCTTTGAACTTGAGCTTGTATTCTGATTGGTGGTCAGACTCCCAGGGGGTGGGGCAGGGGCAACTCTGTAGGCTGTCTCCCAGGCTTGTGTGACTTGCTGGGTGATGATGTCATCGTCCCAGGTGCCATGGGGTTCCAGCCATGCACATTTGCACTTAAAACAATCTGTGCATGCGCACAAGGAATAAAAAATACATTTTTTCAATGAAGATTGTTCTGCACATGTGCAGAACAGAAAATCAAGATGGCGCCACCAAGGATAGAACTTGTATGGTCATCTGTCTGCTGGAGTTACTACCTATTAAGTCAAACCAGACCGAATAGGTAGGAACCCATCTCTGATATAGTGAGATGGGTAAAGGGCTAACACTATCATGTCCTGAGGCCCATGCTTAAATCCTATCACCCTGGAGCTGAAGGGGGAGACCTTTGTTATGTAGAATCGACTGGCTCAGGCCTTAATGGCTCATTGACAAAGGTGGGGGCGGCTGATTTTCTGCCTCTCTTGAGTTTCTACTTCCCTTTTTTAGGGGAAATATTCTGCCTTTTTAATATTTCCCAAACTATTTCATTTCTCTAGGAGAGGGGTGGGTTTTAACTTCCAACAGTGTGTACCAGGAGAATATGTTCCATATGCCCCTGGAATACGCTTTGTTAAGAAGACAGGAAAAATGGTACCCCTGTTTAAATATCAGCCTGAACTTTATGTTTTACAAGGGTTCTGTTTTTTTCTCTATTAAGTCTTCTTCCTGACATTTGGTTTTTAAAGGTAGCCAAAAGCAAAATGTTTAGGGGGAAAAAATCAGACATTTCCCCATAACATTTTAGAATAACGAGGTTAGTTATTGAATATATGGCAGAAAAATCAGCCTGGGGAAGGAAACAAGAAAACAAAATATCTCGGAGGCTTCCAGAAGTCTCCTCAAGTTTGTCAACAAGTTTTATGTCGTCTTCTTCTTTGGGATATGTTCAAGAGTCTTTCTGGCAGCTTTCTTGATTTCAAAGTTCTGGGGAAATGGGGGATATAACTCTTTAAAAAAAAAGATTGTTCTTCACCAGGATGCTTGTCAAATCCTTCGGCCTTTAATATCTTCTCTAGCTGGTTTTTTTTTTAAATTTTTTGGAAAATCATCTCATTGGTAGACAATTTTCATCTCTGTTTTGAAAGCTTTATCCAAAACAGAGACTAGGGACAGCAGTGGGATTCAAAAATGTTAGTAACCAGTTCTCTGCCCGGTTGCTGGGTGGGTGTGGCCATAGAGGGCATGGCCTACTCAGCCTCCTGCACCACAGTGGTAGGGCATTTTCACCAGGGGTGAAATTCAGCAGGTTCTGACAAGTTCTGGAGAACCGGTAGTAGAAATTTTGAGTCGTTTGGAGAACCGGCAAATACCACCTCTGGCTGGCCCCAGAGTGGGGTGGGAACAGAGACTGTGCAATATTCTTCCCCTGCCATGCCCACCAAGCCACGCCCACAGAACTGGTAGTAAAAAAAAATTGAATTTCACCCCTGGTTTTCACCCATCCAAGCTCTGGAGGCTTTCCTGAGCCTCTGTGTGGGCCCTGCACTTACCTGGCATGATGAACAGGTCATGTTGAGATTCCTGGGAGGGGAGGGGCAGGTTGGGCGGGGCCAGCCAGTCCTTGCAACAACTGGTTCTGTGAACTGGATGCAAAATTAACATCTGGTCCACCAGCTGAATCCCACCCCTGGTTAGGGACTTTATTCAATCTTTCACCTGCCTAGTGGGCTAGAAAAGAGTACTTAAGATAGTGTTGTCATGTCTGATCTGCAATCATCCGTGTGACCTGAAGATGGCAGTAAAGAGAAACAAACAATATTCTTCTTTGGTGCCATCTAGTGGTAGACACATTTTGTTTTTGCCCAGACATGGAAATTGTTCTTCAGGAGCCTCACTGGCTAAATTAATCACAAGTAGGTTAATCAGTCACTTGTTCACTGCATTAGAGTTCTATTCTTACTCCTTACTCCTGCTTTACTCCTATGGCTGTTCCTACATCCTCCCTGTTCGGTTCAGGATCTTAACGAGTTATAAATAAACAAGGGCTAACTTGTTGATTCAGTAAAATGCCTTTGCTTAACTAATTTAAAAAACACATTGTAAGACCCATTCGACCTGTAGAACAGGTATTCCCAATCCCTGGTCTATGAAACGGCACCTGTCCATGCCATGCCACAAACCACACCACGCAAACAAGCAAAGCCCCATCCGTGGCATGCAGAGAGCACATGAAACCATGCCCTTGCAGTCCACAGAAAAACCTCTCTCTATGAAACCGGTCCCTGGTGCCCAGAAGGTTAGAGACAACCTCCCTAGAACATTCTTTCCCACTGTTGGAAGAAATGTCCTCCTGGGTTCAGTTCCAAGTGGGGAAAAAGACACTGGAAACATGGAGGCTGCTTGGAAAGATGGTTTAATGGTGGACAGGACCGCATGGCTTGAGATCCTGGGCAAAAAAAGGGAGAGATGCTGAGAGTGCCCTGGTTTTATGCCCTCTCTGGGCTTTTGACTTTGAGCTTATATTCTGGTTGGTTGTCAGACTCCCATGGGGCCATGCAGGGGCAATATTGTACATGTTTTGAGTTCAAAGTTTGGTTGAGTCTTGCTAGGTGATGATGTAATGAAAGGGTTTTGGGCAATTCCCACTATGGCTCTGCCTGAAGGAGGTAGATCTTTGTTATGTAGAACAGACTGGCTCAGGCCTTAATGGCCCGTTGACAAAGTTGGGGAAGGGGCTTTCTGCCTCCCTTTTAGGGGGAAATATTCTGTCCTTTTAATATTTCCTAAATTTTCTCATTTTCCTAGGAGAGGGGTGGGTGCTAACTTCCTACATAGTTATCTCTATGATAGCTTGGTTGTTTGTCTGAAGACATTACATTATCAAATTAGGTAACATCATCAGTGCTAAAAGTCTGCAGAGATGATCAGTCATCCAGGGTCAGTGGCGTAGCGTGGGTTGTCAGCACCCGGGGCAAGTAATTTGCGCCCCCTAACCCGAGGGCGGCCCGACTGCAGCTGCCCCTTGGTCAACATCAGTCAAGTGAGGCTCTCCATGCTGGCCTCCTGCCTTCCTCCCGAGGAGGAGCTTGACAGGGCAGCGGGAAAAGGCTCGACTGAAGGGAAGCAGGTGCCGCGGGGGTGGGAGGCGCACCGGGGGCTTCGGGAAGGTGCCGGCTCCCCGGGGTGCTCCAGGCGGAGCGGGAGGACGCGGTGGTGTTGCAGCCGCGGGCAGACGGAGCGCAGCGCCGCTCTCCTTCGGCTCCCACGGGGGCGGCGCGGCGGGTCTTGGCGGCTCCGCTGGGAGGTAGGCGGTGCGCAGGAGGGGCCTGGGCGGGCCGGGGAGCTTAGTTCGCGGGCCAAGCCGGGCGCGGAAAGAGGCGGCCACAGTCCGGCAAAGGGTTATCCCAAAGATGCTTTTTTTTAAAGAGGCAACTGAGTTCTTGCCGCTTACGGTGAAAAACTATTCAATACCTCCGACAATGCGGCCACCCTGCAAAAAGACCTTGACTCTGTGTCAGAATGGGCAAAACAATTGGCAACTCCAAATCTCAACCAACAAATGCTCCGTCTTACACATTGGCAGAAAAAAAGAAATCAGAACACCAAATACAAGCTAGGTGTATTTGATCTCGTAGACCAGCGCCCACACAGTCAAGGACCTTGGAGTACTCACCTCAAATGATCTAAGTCAGAGGTGGGTTTCAATTTTTTATTTTTACTACCGGTTCTGTGGGCGTGGCTTATTTTGTGTTTGTGCAGCTTGGCAAATGTATGTTTCAGATTGGAGATAGGAAATAAAATATGCTATAAAACCTCTTAAAACGGCCAAAGAAAGCAGCAACGTGAGCCCCGCCGCACGCAGGAAGGCTGGAGGGTCCGAAGAGTGTGTGGTTTTGTTCACTGCCTGTGAGCTCTGGGGTGTGTGTGTGTGCGTGAGTGAGCAGCTGAACAAGCAAGCCAGCAATCTGCCGGCTGCCAAGTAGCCTGCTCATGAGTAAACTTGCTCTCGAGTAAACTGCAGATTAGAGGCAGCCGGCAGATCCTGGCATGTTGTGCTTGCCTGCTCGTTGTCCCCCCTCCTCGGAGCTCGTAGGCAGCAAACGAAACTGCCGCCTCCTGCCTCAGTGCATTGAGGAGGCGGGGAAGCTCGACCGCACTTAGGAGGTGGTGGTTGCGAAGCCTTGGGGCTCCCTGAGCAGCCCATGCTGCTTACCTGTGTGTAGGCACTAGGAGGCAATTGTGTGGAGGCACAGGGTGAAGACAAGCCAGGGCGAGTGTTAGAGCCAGCCAGCCATCACTACTGGTTCAGCGATCCACGCCCAATTACCACTACCAGTTCTCCTGAAATGGTCCGAACTGGGAGCAGAATCCTGCATTCAGGTTTGGTTGCCACGATGTAGAAAAGATGTGGAAACTCTAGAAAGAGTGCAGAGAAGAGCAACGAAGATGTTTAGGGGACTGGAGGCTAAAATATACGAGGAACAGTTGCAGGAACTGGGTATGTCTAGTTTAATGAAAAGAAGGACTAGTGGAGACATGATAGCAGTCTTCCAATATCTCAGGGGTTTCCACAAAGAAGGGGGAGTCAAGCTATTCTCCAAGGCACCTGAGGGCAGGACAAGAGCAATGGGTGGAAACTAATCAAGGAGAGAAGCAACTTAGAACCGAGGAGAAATTTCCTGACAGTGGGAACAATTAATCAATGGAACAGAAGTTGCCTCCAGAAGTTGTGAATGCTCCAACACTGGAAGTCTTTAAGAAGATGTTGGACAGCCATTTGTCTGAAATGGTGTAGGGTTTCTTGCCTAGGCAGGGGGTTGGACTAGAAGGCCTCCAAGGTCTCTTCCAACTCTGCCATTGTATTGTACTGCATTCATATTCCCTGTCCATAACTCAAAAAGAAAGAGGAGCAGTCTATGCTTGGATGAAACGGGTTCTTGTCCTGTATAAGATGCCTCTCTATCTTCAGGTGAGGTCTATCCACAGACTTTCATCAAATTGTCCCAGCTGGCATTTCCACAAATGTCAATATCAAGAGCAGAAGTGTGCAAGTAGCTGGAAAATGAGAGAAAATGAAATTATAGCTTCCCTCCGTTCCTGTTCTTCCGACAGATCTACTTCAGTTTGAGGTTTTCAAAGTCTTTATTTACGTTCTGTCCTCAGGCGGGGGATTTCCTGAAATGAAAATCAAGGTTTCAAATGGTTTGTCAGAAATTCAAACACAGGTGAGTAGCTCCTTCGGGCAGCATTTTCCTAAAAAAAAGATAACTTATATATTAAAGACCACATTAAATCATTTGATCAATTGGAAGGGCATATTAATTTTGTTGCTGGGCAGAGCTGTTCTCAAACACAGGAAACTGGCCTACCATTCCTGGTCTCTTTGCAAACAGGAAGTCAAAGCCTAAGGAATCATTTATGTTTCAGTTGTCTGTGGAAATGGTGTGACCCACCAGAGGCCAGTAGAACTGGCAGCAGATTCGGACAGTGAGGAGGTTGGGGAGGAACATGGGCCAGTCCTGGAGTCTGGGGAAGGCTCTGATGAGGGCTCTGTGTTGGAGGCAGAGAAGGGGCAGAGCTGTATGCCAGTTCTCAGCTGCCTTCAGAGTCAGACATCAGTGAGGCAGACGAACAGCTGGAGCCTGTTCCCAGTGTGCGCATGCACAGAGTGGCCAGACAAAGGGAACAGCTCAAGAACAGGGGTCGACTTGGGAGTAAGGCCAGAGGTGGGCGATGAATGGCCCCTCCCACTGGAAATAAAAGAGGAGTGGAGTTTGCAGGAGACAATTAGTTCGCTTAATTGGTTTGTGACTCTCCGAGACTCCTTGCCAAGTTTTGCAGATATCGACCTATCAGAGCTCTCCAAGCCAGATAAGGTCTGTGACTGTTAATCCTCCCTTGAAAGATTTTGCTGGATGTGAATGAGAGGAATTCACATTAGCTTAAAAGAAAGGGTTTTTGTGGGGAAAAGGACTTTGCTTCATGCTCTTGGGAAGCCTAGGTCAGAACAGGAAGATCCAAGGATAGGGAAGAGAAGTGGTACCCTGATCCAAAACATCTCAAGACTTCAGGAGGAAGCACTGAAGTCATGCAAGACTTAGACTTATATACTGCTTTATAGTGCTTTACCGCCCTCTCTAAGCGGTTCACAGAGTCAGCATATTGACTCAGAAACAAAATGGAAACCAGTGAAATAAACCACCAGGATATATGGCAGCTGCCACAGTGGTGGGTTCGGGGTGGTACGGCCTGGTACAGGCGTACCAGTGATAGCTGGGAGCAGAGGCCATCGTACCAGAATGATGTTTCATTGGACAGCGCCTGCGCGACCTCCGCCGAGCAGCTGGGGCATCGCAGGGCGGTAGCATGCATATATGTGCACAGCGCAACTTGCCGGAAGTGGATGCCCGGCCCCATCGCAGCCTACCAGTTGCAACGGGATCTGGAACCCACCACTGAGCTTCCATATAACGTAACAACTGAACAAGCTAACCAACTTGTTCATGACAAGAGTGTGATAATACCACTCGCGTGCACAGATCTGTATCTAAAGGAAACCTGTCCCTGAAGTGATCAAGAAGGCTGAAGAAGCAACTCCACATCTATGGATTCCATTCAAGAGACTACAAGCATCTTTAGAGGGTGAACATCATACACCAGGTTGACCAATATTCATTAGCTTTGCTTTGCTGGCCCACATCCAGGCCATTGCCACATCCACGCACTGATGAAACATTTCCATTTCCTCAGCTAAAAGTGATGAAACCGAGATGACACACTTGAATTCTTGAATTATCTCACTCAGTTGTTTCATACGGATCTTAGACAACAGCATGAACCCCATAGTCTGAGCATGGCAGAATTGAGAAGAAACCCTCTTCTGAAACCAGAAACCCACGTATGCATGGATCCATCATGAAGCTGTTGACTCAAACGGCCTCTCCCCAAGATTCCCACAGTCAGACTTCCTGTTAGATACTTAGAATCATGTACTTCTTAGCTGAATGATAGACGTGCAAACCGGCATCTGCATTTCCTGCGTCGGGTGAGGAGAGCACGTGTTTCTCCTTCTGTCCTGGCCACTTTTTACAGAGGCACGACTGAGAGCATTTCAACAAAACTGCATCACTGTGTGGTTTGGTGGCAGCAGTGCCTCAGATAGAAAGTCCCTACTGAGAGTGGTGAGGACAGCGGAGAAGATTATAGGAATCTCGCTTTCTGTTATTTAGGATATTGCTTGTAAGCACTATGCGCTTAGAGATCAAAGCATTGTTAGAGATCCCACACCCCCATTTTATGGTCTGTTTTTGTTGCTGTCCTCTGGGAGGAGGTTTTGTAGTATTTCTACCAGATTCTGTAACAGTTTTGTTCCCTTTGGTAAATTCGCAAGATTCAATTTTCTTGCCCTATACATGTATACAGCAAAACTAGACGGTATTGTTTCTCTGTGTCATATAATATATGTGGGCATATATGCATGTTTGCATGTATGCATGCATGCATGCACGCATGCACATATGTATGCATGTACACCTGTATTTATTTATTTATTTATTTTGTGTTCATGTAGTGTATATTAGAGGTGGGGACCCTTTGAGAGCTGTATTCAACAAAATTTCATTTTAATGTATGCCAATTAGTGTACGTTCAAAGTGACAATAAAGATTATTCTATTCTATTCTATTCTATTCTATTCTATTCTATTCTATTCTAGGAAGAGATGGGGCCAGGGCTGCCTGACAGTTACCAGCTGCCTTCAGAGTCAGAGATCAGTGGGGCAGAAGAACAGCTGGAGACTGTTCCCAATGTGCGCCTGCACAGAGCTGCCAGGAGAAGGGAACAGCTAAGGAAAAAGGGCCGACTCGGGAGTAAAGACACAGGTGGACATTGAATGGCCCCTCCCAGAGGGAATAAAGAGGAGCGAAAGGGGAGTGGAGTTTGCAGGAGACAATTAGTTCAATTCATTACAGTGAAGATCTGTTCCTGACTTCTTGCCAAGTAATTGCTGCTACAGCATGGAGTTTAGAAGATATCGGCCTGGCAGCTCTCCAAGCCTGATCAAGGTCTGTAGTTGTGAAATCTCATGAAAGACAAATTGGCCAGGACTTTGGTGGAGAGGAATTGCCTTTAACTTAAATAAAAGGGGTTTTATCGGGACGAGGAGTCGGCTTCATGATCTTGGGAGGCCTAAGTCAGAACAGCATGGCCCGGATTTTGGCATGCTGCAGGTATAGGTTCCTGCCGGCATTACTGCCAGTTTGGCACGTGCGCATTTACATCTAAAAAGGTCTATGCATATGCATGTTAGAAAAGGAAAAATGAATAAACTTTTACAATGAAGATTGTTCTACGCATGCAGAACTGAAAATCAAGATGGTGACGCTGACGATAAAACCGGTTCAGGGGCGTGGCAGGCCGAGTTACTACCTATTCGGTCAAACCAGTCCGAACCGGTAGGAACCCACCTCTGGTGCTGGTCCATGGACCGGAGGGGAGGGGGAACCCCTGGCCTAGATATTTGGGGCTCAAATCAAATCCAGACCCCTTATGTGGAGTGATTCGTTTCCATGAAGCAGTGCGTTGCTGAGTTACATGAAATCAAAATCCCTTTTTGAGCATGCAGGCAACTGTATCTTATTAAAGCAAAACAGTAGCTTGCCGTGTTGTACATAACAACACAGTCAGTATCCCTTGTAATATCCTTGAGGCTTCAGCGCAGAGAATGTGGAGCATTGTTTTCCAAGTCACTCAGCCTATGTGTGTGGATGTTTCATTCCTTTTTTGTGTCCATTCCTGGCACTCAGTTCCTATTTCATTACAAGAACCCCAGGGAAGCTTTTACAACTTATCTACAAGGCGTAATAAAATCGAACAAAGACGGAGGGGTATTCATCCTCTCCTTGTCCAGCCGTCCTGCTGGGAGGGTTTTTTCTTCACGACTTCCGTTTTGGGGCAACAGCTGAAGATAACAATTCTGACTAAGGAAGAGGATGAGACATCGACGCTGATACATTTGGAGCTCCATTCATAGCGTTTGGGAAGAGACAGATGAGACGCCTGTTCGTAATTCTTTTATTTCCTCCTTCATTTCACAATCACTGGAGCTGTTCAATCCCCGTTTATGGCAGGAACAGACCAGGGGCATCCTGTTCTCTTCTGCAACCAAACTATGGAAAGATCCATCAGAGAGAACAAAAAAGCTACTATGAGGAAGGGTTGCATTTTTGTCTTGGGGTAAAAGTAGGTGGAAATTTGAAGCAGACGGTGCTTGCGCCAACAGGGCAAGTCTTCAGATGCTGCCCTTTCAGATATTCGAAGGCTGCTGTCAAAGAAAAAGGACTTGGGATATCAACCACTTGGGTTCTGTTTGGTCTCCCTCTAGAATGGAATGGAGTGGAGTGGAGTCAGAATAGGAATAGAGTTGAGTGGAGTCAAGTAGGAATAGGAATAAGAGTAGAGTAGAGTAGAGTAGAGTAGAGTAGAGTAGAGTAGAGTAGAGTAGAGTAGAGTAGAAGAGAAGAGAAGAGTAGAGTTGGAAGGGACTTTGGAGGTTTTCTAGAAGTTCCTGCTCAGGCAGGAAACCCTACACCACTTCAGGCAAATGGCTGTCCAATCTCTTCTTAAAAAACTTCCATCATTGGAGCACCCCCAACGTCTGGAGGCAAGCTGTTCCACTGTTTAATAGTTCTGTCAAGAAATTTCTTCTTATTTCTAGATTGGTTCTGCCCGTGATAAGTTTCCACACATTGATTCTTGTCCTGCCTTTATGTGCTTGGAGAATAGGTTGACCCCATTCTTCTTTGTGGGAGCTCCTGAGATATTGGAAGACAGCTATCATGTCTCCCCTAGTCCTTCTTTTCATCAAACTAGACATACCCAATTCCATCAACCTTTATGTGTTTTAGCCTCCAGTCCCCTAATCATCTTTTTTGCTCTTCTCTGCATCCTTTCTAGAGTCTCAACATCCTTTTTACATCATGGCGACCAAAACTGAATGCAGTATTCCAAGTGTGGCCTTACCAAGGCATTATAAAGTGGTATTAACACTTCACGTGATCTTGATTCTATCCCTCTGTTGATGCGCCTAGGACTGTGTTGGCTTTTTTGGCAGCTGCTGCACACGGCTGGCTCTTATTTAAGTGATTGTCCACTAGGACTCCAAGGTCCATCTCACCACTACTACTATTGAGCCAGGTACCACATATTCTGTACCTGAGCACACATGCAGATTATTATAGATAGTCCCTGTCTTACAACTTCAACTGAGCTCAAAATTTCCATTGCTAAACAAAACAGTAGTTGAGTTTTGTCCCATTTAAGGACCTTTCTTGCCACAGCTGTTAAGTGAATCACTATTAAGTTGGTAACCTGGTTGTTAAGGGAATCTGCCTTCCCCATTGACTTTGCTTGTGTAAAGGGGATTATGTAATCCCGGGACACTGGAACCATCATAAATACATGCTAGTTTCCAAGGATTTGAATTTTGATTTTGTGACTCCAGAGATACTGCAGTAGTCCTAAGTGTCAAAAATAATTCAGTTTTTTCATAGCCATTGTAACTTTAAGGTAAAGGTTCCCCTTGTACAGATGTGCTAGTCATTCCCGACTCTAGGGGGCGGTGCTCATCTCCATTTCAAAGCAGAAGAGCCAGCGCTGTCCGAAGATGTCTCCATGGTCATGTGGCTGACATGACTAAATGCCAAAGGTGCACAGAACGCTGTTACCTTCCCACCAAAGTGGTTCCTATTTTTTCTACTTTCATTTTTACTTGTTTTCGAACTGCTAGGTTGGCAGAAGCTGGGACAAGTAATGGGAGCTCACTCCATTAGGCAGTGCTAGGGATTCGAACTGCTGAATTGCCGACCTTTCTGATTGACAAGCTCAGCGTCTTAGCCACTGAGCCATGGTGTCCCTTGTAACTTTAAAAGGTTGTAAATTGAGGTATACCTCTATTTTATTTATTTATTGTGCCATGGAGTCAGTGTTGATTCCTGCCTGGACCTGTCTCTGAAGTTTTCTTGGCAAGATTTTCGGAAGTAGATATTCCTGGTCTAGCCTGAAGTTACCCAGCTGACTTCGTACCTAGGATGGAACTAGAACTTACAGTCTCCCGATCTCTCTTCGCAACTCACAAAATTAAGACATGTTCTGTATGGCCCAAAAGCTTTCTAATTCAAACCCTTATGGGTTTGTTTTTTTTTGTGTGTGAAAACTGGTGGTGGTGGGGTATGAACTTTTGATTTATGGTTTTAATGATCAGACAGGTTAGATTACAGAAAAAAGAGAGACATGTTGTAACATTAGAGAAAGAGGTGAATTTATAATTGTAGCTGTAACAGCTGTAAAGAAGATCAGAAGACTTTTCTTTGTATCTTTCCTCTTTCTTGACTATTTTTCTTTCACTCTGTTTTCCTTTCGTGCACTTTTAGCTTGGCCTTTTGGTGTCTTTTCGTTTTTTCCTTCCTTAATCTATGCCGCATTTCCCTGAAAATAAGACAGGGTCTTACTTTCTTTTGACCCCTCGAAATAAACACTTGGCCTTATTTTTGGGGAGGTCTTATTATTTTTGAGATGCATCCGTTCATCCTATGTTTTAGCCTCCAGGCCCCTAATCATCTTTGCTGCTCTTGAAGGAACCTGGCTTTGCACTGATGATGTTACCTAATTTGGTAATGAAACACCTGAAAGAAGGTAACGAAGCTCGGAGAGCACCAAGGACCCCTCAGAAAAAGCACAACAAAGAATGTTCTTCTTCACCAACTCAGGAACCTCAAAGTGCCCAAGGAGCTGCTGATTCAGTTCTACAGAGGAATCATTGAGTCTGTCATCTCTACTTCTATAACTGTCTGGTTTGGCTCTGCAACCCAACAAGACAGACACAGACTTCAGAAGATAATAAGAACTGAAGAAAAAACAAAATTACCTGCCAACCTGCCTTCCATTGGGGACTTGTATGAGGACCTTGTTTTGACACAAGTCAAAAAGAGGGCTGTGAAACTATGTAGATACCCCTCACATCCTGGACATAAATTGTTTCAACTCTCTATTCTATTCTATTCTATTCTATTCTATTCTGTTCTGTTCTGTTCTATGCTATGCTATGCTATGCTATGCTATTCTCATTCTCTTTCCTTATTCCAGGGGTGTCCAAACTTGGCAACTTTAAGACTTGTGGACTTCAACTCCCAGAATTCCCCAGCCAGCTGGGGAATTCTGGGAGTTGAAGTCCACAAGTCTTAAAATTGCCAAGTTTGGACACCCCTGCCTTATTCCATTCCATTCCATTCTATTCCATACTATTCTATTCTCATTCCATCTCTTATTCTATTCTATTCTATTCTATTCTATTCTATTCCATAAGAAAAACCAACATGGTAAAAGGAGTGTTTCAATCAGTGAACCTCCTATGTCTCTTGCTTAAAGAAAGCAAACTTTTGCCTTTTCTGCAATATGATATACGGTAAGTGGGGGGGGGAATGTTGACTCTTCCTAAATGGCCATGCAAACTCTATCCTTTGCTCTTTTTTCTAAACCACTTGCCCTTCTCTTACCAAGGCTGTTGATAACGCAACCTAAGCCTTGCTTAAATCCCCACACCTAAAAATAAAGGCACCTTTTCAAATGCCAGGAGTCGTTCACCCAAATCATACCTGGCTAAAGAAACCAACTGCACCCCATCTGGGAAAGGCGATCTAGCCAGAGATGAGGATTGGGCCAAACCACGCATTTTATTCCAGTCACTTTAATTACCCTTCTTGTAGCCGTGTTTTGTCTTCTCTTCAACGGCTCCCCTGCTCTTTTCTCTTCGGTCTCGTGAGTCATTGTGGCAGGCGTTTAGGCACATCATATTTTGATGCTGAACATTAAAATCTGATATCATGCTCAAGTTGATTTCATGACCTAACATGAAGAATCTGGCAAGGTGGTAATTGTTTCAGCGGTTGACAATAGCTTATAGCTTAACACATCCTGAGAGTTAAACAATGTACATTGCTGGAAATAACCCTGCCAAGTACAGAAATAGCTTCAGTTAACCCTCTAGCCGTATTTATTGTCAGGAATATTTTTATACGTTTCATATGCGTCTCTAATGCAGCCCCCCCCCCCTTGAAGGTTTATTTTTCATAACCCTCCAGCAATCCACTTTTTACCCTGAAATAATACGGCTCTTCGGAAGACAGAAGCATAAAGAAATGCTGCTTTCATTAGAATAATTTTAATAGGGTAATATTTCATGACTGTAGTTTCAGAAGTTTGAAACCAAAAGCCGCCAACTTCAACACAGAGGGGATGATTAAGTGCAGAAAAATCTTTTAATTGACTCTAAAGTGTTTATTATGGGACACGGTGGCTCAGTGGCTAAGACGCTGAGCTTGTCATTCAGAAAGGTCGGCAGTTCGACGGTTTGAATCCCTAGCACCGGAGTGAGCTCCCATTACTCATCCCAGCTTCTGCCAACCTAGCAGTTCGAAAGCATGGAAAAAATGCAAGTAGAAAAATAGGGACCACCTTTGGTGGGAAAGTAACAGCGTTCCATGCACCTTTGGCGTTTAGCCATGCTGGCCACATGACCACGGAGACGTCTTCGGACAGCGCTGGCTCTTTGGCTTTGAACCAGAGATGAGCACCGCCCCCTAGAGTCAGGAACGACTAGCACATATGTGCAAGGGGAACCTTTACCTTTACCCCAAAATCAAGTACTGTATTAATCTGATAGGAATTTCCTCTGGAGATTTACTAAAACAAAATACTTCATTTTAAATTAAATAGCAAGGTATTACAATGCATTCTGTTGTTGGTTTTTAGCCAGTGATATGCTTGTCCTGTAAAGTGAGATAAACTCATATTTGTGCAACACCAAAATCTAACTCAGAAATGTAAAGCTGTGGCCACAGAGCCCAGAGGAAACACAAGCAACAGGAATTCAAAGATAGGTTCAAACAATCAAATGCCTTGTTGCTTTTGAACCAGCGTTCCTGCTGACCTGAATGACTATGCTTTTTCGTCAAGCTACAAAAAGGGTTTGCAAACTTCCTTCTTTTTAGGTCTCCTCCTTGTCTTCCCGGTCTGATTAAACCCTCAAATCCCCAGATGATGGCCCATTCAAGAACTAGGCTATGTTTGAGCTAGCTTGGTCTTCTCAATCAGGTAACTCAGAAATTTTAATGTGTACAAGAGGAGAAGAATTAAATATACAACCAGAGAATCATCACCGTGACTATGTTTTAATTTCAAATCTCTCCAATTCTACATTTTGTCTGCAGAAGTCACATGGCGTTCGCAATCTAGTAACTGGCATTTTATTTTATTAATGGTGTCAGTTTTTAATAGTTAAAAGATTACTAACCCAACCTCAGAAGCTAATCTTGGACTGCTTCTGATTCAGATCGTTGGGATCAAAAAAATCTTGAGCCTTGGTGATCAACTGGGAATCCTGCATCCAGTTTTTGGTCTCCATGATGTAACAAAGAAGTTGAGATTCTAAAGTTGAGCTAAAACCAGAATTATTTCTGCTAGAAATTATAAAGGGAAATTACGAGAAAAGTATTAGATATCTAATGTTATATATAACCATTGCAGCGAGAATTTTATTTGCGCAAAATTGGAAAAATAAATACTTACCAACAGAAGAAAATACAATTTAAAAAATGTGCCGAGATGGATAGGCTTACAAAGAATTAAAAGACAAAGAAGAATCTGAATATTACTTAGTATGGGGCTCATGGTATAATTGACTAGAGGAAAGAGAGAAAAAAGCAAAAAAGGAAAGAAGGAAAGAAGAAAGATCAACAACTCAAAAAATAATTACAAAACCGGAAAATGAATGAAAGATAGAAATATAAAATGGACTGTAGCAAATAAACAATAAGAAATGGATATAAGATGATTTAAAGGTATATAAAGGTTGTTATATAGAGAATGGAGTGAAAAGATATATGAAATTATATTTATATATATAGTATTTTCTTCGGGTCAATTTTGGGTCAATCTTACATGGGAAAAGACCCGAATACAACAAGACCAGGATATGTGTGTGTGTGTGTGTGTGTGTGTGTGCGCGCGCGCGTGTGTTTGTGTGTGTGTGTGCGTGTGTGTTGTATTTGTGCTGATAAATAAATAAAGGGATTATCAGCACAAATACAACACAAATATAACAAAGGCAACATTAAAAATATGCTTTTCTGCCTGGATGGTCTCCTGGAATGAGCTGAAAGACAGACAAAGGGAAACAGTGTGTTCCCTCCCATATTTGGGCATACCAGTGGTTGTGACACAATACATATACATATACATATACATATACATATACATATATATAGAGAGAGAGAGAAAGAGAGAGAGAGAGAGAGAGAGAGAGAGAGAAAGAGAGAGTTAGAGTTAGTTAGATTAGAGTTAGATTAGAGTTAGAGTTAGAGTTAAATATAGTTATATAGTTATATAGTTATATAGTTATATAGCTATATAGCTATATAGCTATATAGCTATATAGCTATATAGCTATATAGTTATATAGTTATATAGTTATATAGTTATATAGTTATATAGTTGTTATATAGTTATATAGTTATATAGTTGTTATATAGTTATATAGTTGTTATATAGTTATATAGTTATATATATGCTGGTCTTGTTGTATTCGGGCCTTTTCCCATGTAAGATTGAGATTGTCTTGGCAACGTACCATGGGCTGGTCCTTCACTGTGTCCCTAGGTAGCCCAACTGGCCAGATCTAAGTACCCTGCGGGCTGGATCTGGCCCCGGGCCTTGAGTTTGACACCCCTGCCCTATACCATTTCTAGACAAGTGGCTGTCTGATCTTCTTAAGAATCTTCAGTGATGGTGCATCCACAATTTCTGAAGGCAAACCATTCCACCGGTTAATTGTTCCCAGTGTTAGGAAATCTCTTTTTCGTTCTGGGTTGCTTCTCTCCTTGATTAGTTTCCATCCATTGCTTCTTGTCCTGCCCTCTGGTGCTTTGGAGCATAGCTTGACCCCCTCTTCTTTGGGGCAGCCCCTTAGATATTGGAACATTGCTATCATGTGACCCCTGGTCCTTCTTTTCACTGGAGTAGACCTACCCAATTCCTGCAATCTTGTCTTTTTCTCACACACGCTCTAGATGCCATGATGGGAAAGGTATACCTTATACCTGTTGCAGGAACTTAGCACCCACCCCTCTCCTAGAAACATGGAATATTATAGAAAATATTAAAAAGGCGGAATATTATATTTCCCTGGGTGAGAAAAGGAGAAACACGTTTTTGAAGACAAAGACTGCAGCTCCCCGCGCCCCCCTTCAGCTCCAGGGTGACGGGATTAAGACCTGGCCCTCAGGACATGATAGGATTAGCCCTCTACCCATCTCACCACATGGCACCTGGGAAGATTACATCACCCAGCAAGGCTCAACCAAGCCTGGGACTCAGGACAGCCTACAGACTTCACTAAGAGCCCTGCCCTCCTGGGAGTCTGACCACCAATCAGAATACATTTCTTACACAGGAACAGGAAGCTCCAAGGCAGGGACCAAGAGAGGGTATAAAACTGAGGCTCTCTCAGCATCTCTTCCCTTTTATTTCTTCAAGATCTTCAAGCCACGTGAATCCCTTTTCCACCCAGGATCTTGAAACATGTGGTCCTGTCTACCATTAAAAACCATCTTTCCAGGCAGCCACCATGTTTCCAGTGTCTTTCTCTCCATTTGGAACTGAACCCAGAAGGGATTATCTTCCAACACCGTCAACGAACAATGTCCTCCAATAATGGTTCAGCAAATTAACCCTGAGTTTAACTAAGAAGGTATTATCTAATTGAACCGGATCCTTACTGCAGCTTCCATACTCAAGGAAGTAAAGTAGTGAAGGTTTTTTTTTTTTTTAAATTACCCAGTAATTTGTTTTCCTCTTTGATGTTAAAAAGCATAAATTAGATATCAACAGAGATCCTTTCATCACATTCCTGGATTCCTTCCGTCGAGTTGCAACTTGGCTTCCCAACATACCTATTAATATGGGGAAGCTTTGTTTACTTAGGACAAGTCTGGGCTTGCGTGGGGAAGCAATTAGGATGGGCGAGACTTCGGTGGAGGAGCACATTTCCATACATTTCCTAGCCAGGGCAGCACTGAACTTGCCTCTCTTATGTTTTTATTGCTTAGTGTCGGTTATTCGGCTAACGACAACAGAGGAAGCTTCCAGAGCCCTTGGGATGAAATTCGCATAATTGAAGATGGAAGACTGGTGGAAAACATTAGTTGGCACATCAATTCCTCTTTCATGACTCTTATAAGCTGCGCGTTTACTTTGGGAGAGGGCTGGGGGCCCCTTCCCACATACCCAACTAACTCAAAAGGAGAGTTACTATATGTCTCCTGTTGGACGAAATGTCCACCTAGGTTCAGCTCCAAGTGGGGAAAAAGACACTGGATTAATGGAAGTTGCTTGGAAAGTTTGAGGTCCTGGGGAGAATGGGAAGAGATGCTGAGAGTGCCCTGGTTTTATGCCCTCTCTGGGCTTTTGAATTTGAACTTGTATTCTGATTGGTTGACTCCTATGAGGCCATGCAGGGGCAACTCTGTAGGCTGCTCTGAGTCCCAAGCTTAGTTGACTCTTGCTGGGTGATGATGTAATGAAAGGGCTTTGGGATTCTTACTACGGCTCTGCCTGAAGGAGGTAGATTTTTTTTATGTAGAATAAACTGGCTCAGGACTTAAAGGCCCATTGACAAAGGAGTGGGAGGTGAGTTTCTGCCTCTCTTTTAGGGGGAAATATTATGTCCTTTTAATATTCCCTAAAATATTTCATTTTCCTGGGAGAGGGGTGGGTGCAAACTTACTACAATCCTTCCCCAAAATGAAAAAAAAAAGCAGGGAGGAAAATAAAAGGAGATTGATTTTCTTATCTTCTGCTGGTTATTAAAAATCAGCAACAATGGGATTGTTTGGATTTTTAAAAAGTTTATAAATTTAAAAAGTTTATACTGTTGTTTTGAATGGAGTTGGCTAGGCTCATTTTATTTACTTATTAATTAACCAACTTTGTTAAGCTTCAGGAGGAAGTAAAATACAAAGGAGCACAAAAAGAAGAATCATATCTCTAGCACTCCAAAATGATAAATAAGAAAACTTTAAACTACTGTTATCTTCTCTTTCATCTAGGTTAGTGAATAAACTGATTATTGTGTAATTTTTTAGACACAATGGAGGTTGTTCCTTCCTTTATTTATAAACAAACCTTTATTTTAAAGTCACATTGCATAAACAATGTTGTAAGACCTACATCTTCTTTCTTTTGGGAGTGCAAAACTCCAAAGAGTTTTCAGTCAACTTATTTTGAATACTAGCTTGATAACCCGGCATTGCCCGTGTACTTATTTATAGGGGGAAAATATCCGGACCAATCATAATTTCTAATGTTGGATTTTCCTCTTTACTAGAGGGAGCCCCCTTGTGGAGTACTGTGAAGCCGTTACCATGGCAACTCCACGGCACTGTGCAGAAGGAGCCATTTTACAGCAATACAGTAGAAGCCATTTTAAGGCACAACAGGCTGTATCTTAACAGAACATATACCCCGATGGAGTGTTAGGGGTGTCTTACCCCTATAGTATTTGTTTCCAGAGTGTAAGTCATCTGTGTACCAAGTTTGATTGAAATTGCTCGAGGCATTCAAGAGTTATGCTGGAACACACACACACACACACACACACACACACACACACAGAGCAATACACACACAGCAATACACACACAAACACACAGAGAGAGAGCCATATATGTATAGATGCTGGTCTGGTTGTATTTGTGTCTTTTCCCATCTTACATGGGAAAAGACCCGAATGCAACAAAACCAGCATTCCTACACCTGTGAAAATCTACGAATGTATGTATGTATGTATGTATGTATGTATGTATGTATGTATGTATGTATGTATGTATGTATGTATGTATGTGTGTTGGTTTTTGGGCAAACCCCTGGTATGCCCAAAAATGGGAGGGAGCTCACTACTCCCCCTTTCTGTCCTTCGGCTCATTACAGAGGACCATCCAGGCAGAAAACCATATTTTTATTTTTAATGTTGCCTAATATGCAATACAGCCCTGGTTCGAGTCCCTTTTTGGGAGAGGGGGCGGTTTATAAATCCAAAGAAATAAATAAATAATAAATAAATAAGGGTATGGCTAGCTGATGAGACCTAAATAGGTTGAAATAGATCTATACTAGTCTCCCTTTATTTATTTATCAGCACAAATACAACGTGTGTGTGTGTGTGTGTGTGTGTGTGTGTGTGTGTGTGTGTGTAAAACAAACTATCCTCACTTTAACAAATCTCAAAAGGAGTTTATTTTCTGGAGAAAGACTTGCAGTTGGGCAACTTAACAACAACCGCAAAGCAATTCACAACCTGTGCTTTTGTACTGAACTTGATTAATATTCCACCACTCCCCCCCCACTTTTTTCAGTACTCAGTTTGTTAAATAAAATAAAAAAAACAGGAGAGACACTTTTAATGAAAGGAATAAAAGGTTGACTCACTTCACCTTTGTAAAGGCAACTTAAGCCTCTAAGCCTCCTAAATTCCTACAGGCGGCATTAAATATCTTAATGGGTTCAACTCTGGAATGAGTTGATGCGCTAGTAACCCCTTTCTTGTAATTATTTAAACTTAAAGGTCATCAACGCTATTACCTGGATTTGACAAAAGTAAGCTAGAAAGGCTGCTAATCATAGTTCAAAAGGGCAGAAGTTAAAACAGTAGGCAACATTTCAATCCAAGGACAATTATTAAAACTATTCATGGATGAGTTATCCTCTCAATAATCCACTCACCCAGAGGTCTTTCTTACAGCAGATACATTTAAAAAAAAAAAAAAGCATTCCAAAGCACCAAAGGCAGGACAAGACGCAATGGATGTAAACTAATCAAGGAGAGAAGCAACCTAGAACTAAGGAGAAGTTTCTTAACAGTTAGAAGAATTAATCGGTGGAACAACTTTTCTCCAGAAGTTGTGGTATGAATGCTCCAACACTGGAAGCTTTAAAGAAGATGATGGATAAACATTTGTCTGAAGTGGTGTCGGGTTTCCTGCCTGAGCAGCGGGTTGGACTAGAAGACCTCCAAGATCCCGTCCAACACTTCCATTCCATTCCACACTGCTCCGCTCCACTCCACTCCGCTTTGCTCTACTCCACTCCACTCTGGGCGAAATTCTTTCACACTATTCCCATTGCAGGAACAATTCAGTTGCAGTTTTCCCCCCGTCTTTGGTTATCTAGAATCAGAGGATTGAGGAATAAAATGCCAGTTTTCAATTGAGACATTTGCTGAACAGGGACTTCCCCCTTCACATTTTAAATTCACATATTTGAACTTTTCTTGTAGAATCCTTGAATTAAAACATAGAATCATAGGGCTCGAAGGGACCTCAGAGGTCTTCTAGTCCATTCCCTTGCTCAAGGTAGGGGGCTTTATACCAATCCAGTCAAACGGTTGTCCAGGCAATGTTTGAAAACCTACAGTGACGGAGCAGCCACAACTCCAGGAAGCAAGCTGATCCATTGGTGAATTGTTAATTGTTCTCACTGTCAATAAATGTCTCTTTCCTTCTAGGTTGGATCTCTCTCTGATAAGCTTCCACCCATTATTTTTTGTCCTGCTCTCTGGTGCTTTGCAGAACAAGTCAGTTCCTCTTCTTTGCAACAGCCCCTCAAGTACTGGAAGACAATTATCATGTCCCCCAATATGTCTCTTCAATAAGCTAAACTAAGGGTTGGCAACCTTAAACACTCAAAGAGCCACAAAGGTCCTATCCAGAAGCCCCCTGTTCAATTCTGAAGCCAACTGGAAGTCCGGTTCCCCACCATAGAGTCTCCTCCTAGCACGGCGTCCTTTTTTCCTCTCCTGACCTGATGTCTAGTTCCCCCACGATAGAGTCTTCTCCTAGCATGGCATCCTTTTTCCTCTCCTGACCGGATGTCCAGTTCCCCCACCATAGAGTCTTCTCCTAGTGTGGCATCCTTTTTCCTCTAACTGTCCTAACTGAAAGTCCTATCAATTGTGTAGCTGACCGGCGACAGGGAGCCGCAGCAGAGGGATGAAAGAGCCACATGCGGCTCCAGAGCCAAGGGGTTGCTGACCCCTGAGCTAAACAATACTTAGTTCCCTCAAATGTTCTTCATACGATGTAGCCTCCAAACCCTTTATCATCTATGCTGCTTCCATAACTTGGTTGGGTGTTCGAAATTGAGCGCTTGTTATACAGATTCATTCCTTTTGGTTTGTTTAAGATTCAAAGTTTGTACAAAAAGGGAGTCCACTCAGCAAAACTGGGCACACACAAATTATATTCTAAAGTCAAACCCAAGAATGTTAGTGTAGGAAGTTGGCACCCGCCCCTCTCCTAGAAAAATGAAATATTTCAGGAAATATTAAAAGGGCAGAATATTTCCCCTAAAAGGGAGGCAGAAACTGAGCCTCCCACCTTTGTTAATGGGCCATTAAGGCCTGGGCCAGCTCATCTACAATACAAAAGATATGGCCTCCGGGACATAATAGGATCCATGGAGCAACAGAACTCACCACATGGCACCCAGTAAGAGTCAACCAAGCCTGGGACTCAAAACACAACCTACAAAGTTATCCCTGCATGGCCCCATGGGAGTCTGACAACCAATCAGAATACAACCTCAAATTCAAAAACCCAGAGAGGGCATAAAGCCCAGGCACTCTCAGCATCTCTGCCCTTTTTTTGCCCAGGACCTCCAAACATGTGGTCCTGTCCACCATTAAACCATTAAACCATCTTTCCAAGCAGCTTCCATGTTTCCTGTGTCTTTTTTCCTCACTTGGAACTGAACCCAGGTCGACGTTTCTTCCAACATTAGGAACATTAATTTGTTGTTAATGAAGTACTGTGTTTTTGTTTGTTGCTCTTAGGTACTCGTTTATCAAAAATCATTTTGACTTCTAGACAGACTCCATAAGAGCATTTCTCTGGGCTGTGCCGTTTTCCCAAGCTGGATTTATATGAAACAAAGCTGGTTTTTGTAAGTGTTTCTTTGAAAACTCTCTCTTTGTCCTTTGTGTTTTCCACTGAATGCCTCTTTGGAATATAGGGTGGTGGTTTTGGGGGTTTTTTTGGGAGGAAATTACTCTTTAGAAAAATAATGTCTTTCTGGGAAGATTATATACTGCATCCTATGCAATGTATTACATATATATATAATGGCCATACATACATACATACATACATACATACATACATACATACATATATTCTTTCTAAAGTAATGGCTTTTTACAAAAGGAACTTTATTTTCAGAAGTCCCCGATATGAATTTGTGAAGCTCGTATACTGCCCAGGTTGGTGTGCAAGGTAAATCCTTTCTACGGATAATATTTCATGCAATCTGGGGAAACATAAAGTTGGCTACGGCTTGCTTCGCTGTAGGGCGTGGAAATTTATCTCTAGGTAGCAACTTCAGCCTACTGCTGTCTGCCAAAAGACTGGCAATAGGAAACACCTCCATCTTTGAGCGTGACTTTCCCATTATGGTGGCCGGATGCCGCTGTGTGCCAAGCTGATTAAAACTCTGCAGGCCTTCCTCCCACCCCCACCCCCCAAGCACAAAACACAGAATTCCTTATGCAAGGAGTAAAAACAAATTCAGAATTCATTCCTCTGGTCTTTCATCTCCGATGAGTGATGATAAGACCCCCCTTTTTTTTCTACATGGGGTATCCTATTACCTTGACTGAGAGATGCTTTTTTTTTTCATCGGACAGTTAATGGCGCGGTGGTGACAGGATGTCCTGGTGTGTGTGTGTGTGTGTTTGTGTGTGTATAGAGGACAGGCTGTTGAGTTTCCAGGGAAGCCACAATTCGATTTTGCCTCCCTAAAAAATAGCTTCAGAATCAGGCTGTTTCAGGAACTGAAATTCAGCACTGTTGGGAGAACTTGCTCCTCATCGGTGACCTCTTTGTGAAAATCATAACTATCCCCATAGTTCTTGGTGCTTAGATCAGTGGCCACCAACTGTTGGTCCATGGAGTGAGAAAATGTTGGTGCTCCACAGAAAAATGATTTGTATTTTTTATATTGCACTAAATCAGGGGTCCTCAAACTACGACCCCTGGGCTGGATACGTGCAATGAACGCTTGTGTTGCTGCAGAGAGTCTCCCCCTTTGGGGTCTTTTTGTGCAGGTTGGAAGGGGGCAGAAATTCTGACTTGGGGTCTGCTTCAGCCTCCTGGTGCGGAGCTTTGGGCGAAGGATGGAGGGAAGCTGCTCTGGTGGCGAAGAGCCGGAGGGCCTCGTTCCAATGGGACTGTATCATGGCCTGGAACTGGCTGACCATCTCAGCCCGCTGAGCCTCCAGGCGCCGGTAGCTGGCCTTGCAGTCCTGCAGGTCTTCCCTCTGCTTGGAAAGCCTTTGCTCGTAGTTCTCAGTGAGGTGCTTCTGCTGAGCCTCCTTCTTGGTCAGATCCAATTTGAACTGAGCTGTTTTGCCAACTCTTTCTCATGGTGGCTGCTTAGCTCCAACAACTGCTTCCGGTTGGGGCCCTAAGGAGCCCGGGTGGGCAGGTGAGGAGTGGCTGGGAGGGGAGGGGGGGAGTAGAGACCGGAAAGGCCCCCTCAACATGAGTGACATCAAGTTGGCTATGCCCACCTAGTCATGTGACCAACTACCCACGCTCACCCAGCTGGTGATTAGGTAGACCACATTAGTGGTCAGCGGGATTTAAAATTATGAATTTAGTAGTCCCTGAGGTCCGAAAAGTTGGGGACCCCTGGCTTAGACAAGGATGGTCTGCCTGTCTAAAATCCAGCTGTAGAAATGCATAGCAGCTCCATTCATGTAATCCTACATTCACCTTCCAAAGCAAGCACCATCTGAAAGTGCCTGCACAACTCACCACTTGCCCTCAGCCTGGGTAACAACCTACCAAAGGTTTAGTAAATCCTCTGAGTTTGTTCCATGCCCAATCTAATAGGCCAAGCCGAGAGGTTGAGTGAGGAACAACACATTATCTTAGACTCAACTCAATTGCTCTCTAAGTAGCGTAGTCTTGAAATTAGTGGAATTGACTTGAATTCCATTTCCTACGGTTCCTGCGCTCTGCCCCAAAACCGTTGAGTCTTCCTTATGAATGAAAGTTGCTCATCCACTGTTTTGGCCCCGTTATTGTTCCTTCAAGCATCATTTACCACACAGGGAAGAAAAAAAAAGCACTCCACACACACCGGCTGTGTCAGCAGATCAGAAGAGTCAAGATGGCTACCTCAGCCAAGTGATCAAAGCCCGCCTCTTCTTTATGTGTATAAAATGGGGCAGGGCTTGTCTTGTCTGGTTGCTACTACTACTACACGCGGTCCTTGACTTATGACCAGAATTGAGGCCCAAATATCCATTGCTAAAGCAAGGCAGTGGCTAAGTAGGTTTTGCCCCAATTTTACGCCCTTCCTTGCCACAATTGTTCAGGGAATCACCGCAGTTCTTAAGTTAGCAACATGGTGGTTACATGAATTTGGCTTCCCCGTTGACTTTGCTTGTTAGAAGGTCACAAAAGGGGAGCCCATCAGTGGTGGGTTCCGGATCCCGGTGCAACCGGTACGGTGCAATGGGACCCGGCGTCCTCCACATGAATGTGTGCAGCACACGCATGCGTCCTTACCTCCTGCGACATTCTGCAATGCCTCTGCAATGCTCCAGCTGCTCAGTGGAGCATCGCGCAGCCGCCGTACGCTCCGTGTGTGTTTGCACAGACACCCCGAAGAGTTCAAACACAGGTAAGGACAGTGAGCGGGCGGGTACGCCCTCCGGAGCACCGTACCAGAATGGTACCTGTGCTCCTGGCAGGCACCGTTATGCCCGTATTAGGGCGTACAGGTCGTAATCCACCACTGGATCCCATGATCCCGGAACACCCCAACCGTCATCAATACCTGCCAGTTGAATTGAATTTTGATCACATGACCAAATGCTGTAATGGTTGTAAGCATTAAAAATGGTCATAAACCACTTTTTTCCATGTCTTTGTACCTTCAAATGGTCACTAAATGAATGTAAGTTGAGGGCTACCTCTGGATTTTGTTTCCCCCCCTCCATCCCTCCATGGTCATCTTTGCTACAAACATTGCAAGCCACAACAATGGGTCATTTTACCTTCACTTCCTCATGAATCCTATATTTTCAACGTCACGAAGAGTCGTTTGTTTCTTCCTGATACCTTTGACAGACAGCTAAGTACAGTCCCTGCTTAAATAGAGGGTGTGGTGTTAGGAGCCTTCCCCCTTCATTTCCTTCCTGAACTCCAGCACCAAATTCCTACTTACGTTCTCACTGGCCTTCCTTTCTGGAAGTGACCACTTGATGGGTCCTGCAGAATGCCTGAAGCCAATCTCTGCTTGCTCAGCAGGAAGCAATCGATGACTTAAGACAGCCTTGTGGGTCATTCATTCTTCTCCTGATGCGTTCTTTCCAATACTGAGTGACCAGTTCCCAAATTTTATCCAGCTTCGTAAAAAGGAATTGTATTATTAATGTGATTCCAAGGAAGTGGAGGGCACAATGCTTAAATAACTCAGATATCTAGACTAGACTAGACTAGACTAGACTAGACTAGACTAGACTAGACTAGACTAGTCTAGAATAGAATAGAATAGAATAATAGAGCAGAACAGAACAGAACAGATAGAATAGAATACTTTATTGGCCAAGTGTGATTGGACACACATGGAATTTGTCTATGATGCATATACTCTCAGTGTACATAAATAGACAAGATACATTCATCAAGAATCATAAGGTATGACACTTAATGATAGCCAAGAATTCAATAGGTGATGAAAGGAGTCATTCACTGGTAAATACATTTTGAGAAAAATGAATAGGAGAGGAGAGGGGAGGGGAGGGGAGGGAAGAGAAGAGAAGAGAATAACAGAGTTGGAAGGGACCTTGAAGGGGCCCTTCTAGTCCAACCCCCTGCTTAGGCAGGAAACACTACACCACTTCAGACAAATGGCTATCAAACATCTTCTTAAAAATTTCCAGTGTTGGAGCATTCACAATTTCTGGAGGCAAGTTGTTCGACTGATTAATTGTTTAACTGTCAGGAAATTTCTCCTTAGTTCTAAGTTGCTTCTCTCCTTGATTAGTTTCCACCGTTGCTTCTCGTTCTACACTCAGGTGCTCTAGAGAATAGTTTGACTCCCTCTTCTTTGTGGCAACTGATGAGATATTGGAAGACTACTATCATGTCTCCCCTAGTCCTTCTTTTCACCAAACTAGACATGCCCAGTTCCTGCAATGGTTCTTCATATGTTTTAGCCTCCAGTCTCCTAATCCTCTTTGTTGCTCGTCTCTGCACTCTTCCTAGAGTCTTAACATCTCTTTTGCATTTACCTTTCATACTAGCAATTAATTTGATCCATAAATAAAAACACTGCAATCTTTTAAAAAAGAGAGAGAGAGTTTTCCTCCAGCTGCCAGTTAGGTGCCGTATTTAGGGAAGAGATCATGCTCTTTTGCAAGACAATAAAACAGTAAGTTATGTCTACCATAGTCTGAGCCACTTTGCCTGGAAACTGACTTGTCTGTTCAGGCTTGCAGTTGGAGCTTGCCTGCCCTTAAGACAGGCCCTTTATATTAATTTGGAGCACAGTTGCGTTCAACACAGATACAGATCACTGTGGATCATTGATAACCAGCTTCTGCTCCAAGAATAACTAACAGTTTATCATCCATCAGGAGTTCTTAACTCCCGGTGAATGTTGTTTCTTGACCCACATCCCAGAAATACCATTTTCAAATTATGCAAAAGAAAATATTTTCTTCCAACTATTCACAGGGGAGAGATAACATAATAGATACACCGTTTTCTGCAAATCTCTTTTTCCAGTCCATCTGGAAACCATCTCAAATATGAAATGGAGGGCCTTACTGCTTGCCTGTATGTATCCAAAATACAGCAAGGAGAGTGTTGTGACCTAGGCTTCCCAAAAGCACGAAGCTGAGTCCTCGTCCCGATAAAACCCATTTTTTATTTAATTTACAGTGAATTCCTCTCCAGCACAGTCCTGGCTCACAGTCTTTCAAGTTAGTTCACAATTACTGACCTTTATCAGGCTTGGAGAGTGGCCAGGCCGATATCTTTCAGACGCCACAATACTTGGCAAGAATGCAGGAATGAACTAACAGTCTCCTGCAAACTCCACTCCCCGACTCCTCGTCCCGATAAAACCCCTTTTATTTAGTTGAAAGTGAATTCCTCTCCAGCAAAGTCCCGGCCAACCATCTTTCAAGAGATTTCACAACTACCGACCTTCATCAGGCTTGGAGAGCTGCCAGGCCGATATCTTATAAACGCCACGCTGTAGCAGACAATACTTGGCAAGAAGTCAGGAACAGATCTTCACCCTCATGAATTGAACTAATTGTCTCCTGCAAACTCCACTCCCCTTTCGCTCCTCTTTTATTCCCTATGGGAGGGGCCATTCACCATCCACTTGTGCCTTTACTCCTGAGTCAGCCCTTGTTCCTTAGCTGTTCCCTTCTCCTGGCAGCTCTGTGCATGCACACACTGGGAACAGGCTCCAGCTGTTCTTCTGCCCCACTGATCTCCGACTCCAAAGGCAGCTGATAACTGTCAGATGGCCCTGGCCCCATCTCTGCCTCCGACGCAGAGCCCTCATCAGAACCTTCCCCAGACTCCAGGACTGGCCCATGTTCCTCCCCAACCTCCTCACTGTCTTGAGTCTGTCACCAGCTCTGCTGGCCACTGATGGGTCACAACAGAGAGATGGTCTCAATTGTGAGATGCTTTCTTCCAGAAGTCCTTCTCTCTCTCCTCAAAAATAAGCCTTGAACATCAAGCAAGGAATTATGATTTTAAATAGATGGCTGGAGAAGTTGAAATATGTAACACAATTCAGAATTCAGCATTGCCTGCAGGCTAATTCTGCTGACTGCTGATTGCCAGTAGTTTGTCAGCTCGAATCTCACCAGGCTCAAGGTTGACTCAGCCTTCCATCCTTCCGAGGTTGGTAAAATGAGGACCTAGATCGTTGGGGGCAATATGCTGACTCTGTAAACCGCTTAGAGAGGGCTGCTATTGCCATATGTTATGTGCTCAAAGAGTGTTTTTCATTTGAGAACATAGGCCGTTTATTGCAATGGAATAAATGGTTACCTTTTAAAGATTATTTGGCAAGATCTTTTTTTTAAAAATTATTTATTTATTTATTTCCTTAAAGAAACAAAACAACACATACAGAACAAAAGCAAGGAGAAAAAAACAACTTTCCTCAATTTCATCAAGCATGTCGTTTGGTTACAAGTTTTTGCGCATCAGTTTTTACAATTAAAAATAAAGTCACTGGTTATCCATTAAACATCACTAAATATTTCACGGTCATTGAGCATTAGGTGTTCAGATTACCATTAATATTCTTTCATTTGTGACAACCCTTATTTCCTTGAATCCATAATTATCTATTAGGTAACAATAAGTCTTTACAGAATTGTAATATCGCCTATCTCTAGAGAGGGAAAACAAAGATTAAAACAAAGGATTCCCGTTAATTCATACTGTACATTTATACTTTCAATTAACCATAATGTCACCAATCATCCACAGCTCCAAATATAATTTTCCATTGTTAATTATTAATCCATATAGTCATTAAGTATTTCAATTCATATATGTATCCATTGTTCATTACATCATCATTAGTCCATTTAGTATAGCAGAAATCTTTTGTAGTATAGAATGATCGCTACCTATAGTTATTTGGTAAGATGTTTTGTTTTTCTTCCATGAGAGCAATAGCCTAACATTTTATAGAAATTGTAAATAAGAAGCAGTCAGATTCACTGTTTGGCCTAATTCATTATTTTCTCTCTTCCTTTCACTGAAATCTGGCAAGCAATTCACTGTGCTTATCATAAGTCACCCTTATACAGCTTCATGTTACATAAATATTATCAAGTCATACATTAATAAAAATAAATCAAGACAGACATGAGGCTGGAAGGTAGCTAAACAACATCCCAGAAATTGATTTATGGCATTCAGCTGCATAAAATTATGAGGAAGCAAAGGAAAAGAAATGAGTTGGATGCGTCTTTGGGAACATAAATTTCAATGGCTTCATTGCACAATATGTGACAATACTTTTCCAGTTAAGAGTACAGGTAGTCCTTGACTTACGACCGCAACTGAGCCCAACATTTCTGTTGCTAAGTGAAACACTTCTTCAGGGAGTTTGCCCCCTTTTATAACCTGTCTTGCCAGAGGGGTTAAGTGGATTGTTGCAGTCGTTAAATTAGTAACACGGTGGTTAAGTGACTCTGGCTTCCCCATTGACGTTGCTTGCCGGAAGGTCGCAAAAGGAGATCACATGACTCCCCAGGACCACTGCAACCGTCATAAATATGAGTCAGTGGCCAAGGGTCTGAATTTTGATCACGTGATCATGGGGATGCTCCAACGGTCGTAAGGGTGAAAAACGGTCATAAGTCACTTTTTCCACCGCCGTTGCAACGTTGAATGGTCACCAAATGAATGGCTGCATGTCGAGGACTCCCTTTACCCCTTCCTCCTCCTATTTTCCCCACAATAACTCTGTGGGGTGTTGGGCTGAGAGAGAATGACTGGTCCAAGGTCATCCAGCTGCCTTTCATGGCTAAAGAAGCAATAGCAATAGCACTTAGGCTTACCGTATTTCTCGGAGTATAAGACGCATCAAGATTTGGAAGAGGCAAATTTAAAAAAAAAGTTTTTGCACTCTGCAGACCTTCCCAAAAACAGCCCGTTTTTCATGAACAGGCCCGGTTTTTGGCAAAAAAAAAAAGGACATGCATAACCTTTAGGAGGCTTATAGAGGGCTCCTGGGGGCTGTGGGAGCAAAGGGGTCATTGCTCATTTTTGCCCTCCCCAGCCTCCAGGAGCCCTCTGGAAGCCTCCTAAAGGCTATTCATATCCATTTTTGCAAAGGGGGCAGGGTTTCAGGAGGCCAAAAATGCTGTATTCAGTGTATAAGATGCGCCCAGATTTTCACCCTCATTTTTGAGGGAAAGGTTTTATACTCTGAAAAATATGGTATATACCGCTTTACAGTACGTTATAGCCCTCTCTAAGTGCTTTACAGTGTCAGCAGCAGGGGTGGGATTCAGACGGTTCGGACCAAACCGGATGTTAATTTTAATCTGGTACGCCAAACCGATAGTTACAAGAACTGGCTGACCCTGCCCCTCCCCTCCCAGGAGTCTCCACACAGCCTGTTCGTCATGCCGGATAAATGCAGGTCCCATCCGGAGGCTCTGGAAAGGTGAAACACGGGCCTCCCAGAAGTTTCAGAAGTCTGGATACAGGCCTATTTCCAGCCTCCGGAGGGCCTCCAAAGCCCGGAAGAGGACGTTTTTGCCCTCCCAGAGGCTCAAGGAAAGCCTCCGGAGCCCGGAGAGAGCAAACCCTCATCCCCACCGCCATGGTGCAGGAAGCAGACTAGGCCATGCCTACCATGGCCACACCCATGAGAACCGGTTGCTAAAAATTTTCAATCCCACCCCTGATTAGCATATTGCCCCTCCCCCCCAACAATCTGGCTCCTCATTTTACCGACCTCGGAAGGATGGAAGGCTGAGTCAACCTTGAGCCTGGTGAGATTCGAACTGCCAAATTGCAGGCAGCCGGCAGTCAGCAGAAGTCGCCCTGCAGTACTGCACTCTCTCACCACTGCGCCATATTTGCAGCTCATATTCCAAAGGTAGAATTTGAAGTCACGGCCACTCGGTTTGTCATAAATGGCTTGATTTTTCCACTACTCGGCATCTTCTCCAGCTGGGGAAAAAGACTTTGCAAAACTCAACAATTCCAGATCAGAAATATTCATAAGAGCCCAACCTTCTGCTGTTTGACATTGAGGCTGTCTAATCACTCACCTCAAGCACCCAGACTTGAAAAAGGATCCAGATCCCTATTGCTGGACCACACTTTAGAAACATCTGCTTTGAAGCATCAGATTGATTCCCTTCCATGCGCCAAGGTAAATATACAAGCCATTGGAGAAATCTGCTTTCAGAATCGAGTTTTTGACATACTGGAGAAGCAAGGACTTCAATTTTGGCTGCCTTTTTAACTAGCGTGTCACCGACAATTAGAATTAAAGTATACTGTTTCCGCTGAGAATGTCAGTCAAGGCAGGATTAAAATAAACACCCATTTTACATTCAGGAGGGTAAAAAGCAAAATTAGGATGAGGGCTGGAAGAAGAAGTAAAAACAAATAAGTGTCTCGGATTTCCATATGGGTGGATCGTGGCCAGAGGCACCTTAATTTCCTTCTCCGAAGGAAAAATGATAATCACTTCTTAAAAGCAAATAAATATCTTCGTGAAAACCAAGCTCAGGCATGCAAACATTGACCTAAACAAAGATTTTCTGTAAAATTATGGTGTAACCGACTCCTGAATAAAAGCCGGATGTTATTAACATGCTAAATATACTGAGGTAATGTTAGAAAGGACAGAAATAATTAAGAATTTAACACCATGGATTAAACAAAATGACGGATGAGTACTAAGTAATAAGACAGTGTCCCAATTTTTGAGGGGCTGCCACAAAGAAGGGGAGGGGCTCTCAACTTATTCTCCAAAGCACCTGAAGGTAGGACAAGAAGCAATGGATGAAAACTAATCAAGGAGAGAAGCAACTCAGAACTAAGGAAGAAATTTCCTGACGGATAGAACAATTCATCAGTGGAACAACTTGCCTCCAGAAGCTTTGGGTGCTCCAATACTGGAAGTTTTAAAGAAGAGATTGGACCACCATTTGTCTGAAATAGTATAGGGTCTCCTGCCTGAGCAGTGGGTTGGACTAGAAGACCGCCAAGATCCCTTCCAACTCTGTTATTCTGTTAAGTAAACGTTACGGTTTGATTGAACGCATCCAATCTTCTACAGGAGCCCCTAATTTCTTCTAGTGTAATTTCTGATGTCATCTTCAAGAAGAACTAATTCTTGTAATAAAAAAAAGCTATTCAATTGGAAATATATTTGTCCCCACCCCGCAACATACAGAATAACAGAGTTGGAAGGGACCTTGGAGGTCTTCTAGTCCAACGCCCTGCTCAAGCAGGAGGCCATATTTTCAGATAAGTGGTCGTCCAATCTCTTCATAGATAAATAAATAATCGACTGACATTCACAATATAACATTATTCTGACGTCTTTGAAACTGGGGGAAATGCTAAGGTATCTTTCTCTCACTTCTATTGTTGTGGCCCACCAGTGGCCAGCAGAGCTGGTAGCAGATTGGGACAGTGAGGAGGTTGGGGAGGAACATGGGCCAGTCCTGGAGTCTGGGGAAGGCTCGGACAAGGACTCTGTGTCAGAGGCAGAGAGGGGACCAGAGCCTTATGCCAGTTATCAGCTGCCTTCGGAGTCAGACAACAGTGAGGCAGAGGAACAGCTGGAGCCTTTTCCCAGTGTGCGCAAGCACAGAGCTGCCAGGAGAAAAGAACAGCTAAAAAATCAGGGTCGACTTGGGAGTAAAGTCACACAAAGAGGAGCGAAAGAGGAGTGGGCTTTTGCAGGAAAAAAATTGTTCATTCGTTCATTCATTCATTTCAGGAGTGTGAAGATCTGTCCGTGAATCTCTGAGACTCTGTGCCGAGTCTTTCCTTGCACATCACTTTGTTTGGAAAATATTTGCATGGCAGCTTTCCAAGCTAGATGAGGTCTGTGGTCATAAATCCACCTTTGAAGGACTGTTTACCAGGCATTTGCTGATTGTGAATGAGAGGAATTCACATTCGTTTACTCAAAGGGCTTTTGTCGGGACCAGGAATCTACTTCATGCTTTTTGGGGAAGCCTCGGTCAGGACACCTATCATCTCTTCAGCGATTTGGACAAGAGAGAAGAAGATATATCTATCCATAGCAGCTTCTTCCAAAACATGAAAAGTCAGATTTAGGAATCTTAGAGACACAGGTTTCCACAAATTCATCTACCTGCAAGCGATCTGGTCCTTAATCTGTATAACAAAAGAAGTCCCTGAGGCTCAGCAAAAAGACAATTAAACAAATAACAACTTGTTATTTCTTGAACCGTTAGTCACACTGAATTGGTTTGATCCGAAGGTAAAAAGAAAGGTGAAATCCACATTAGGAATTCAGCTTTTGAAGACTACTTTCCCACTGCCAAAAGTAATCAGGAGTATTCAGAAGTAGTTCTTGACTTACAAAGCCAACTGAGGCCAGAAGTGATTGTGATTGTGCTCGATTTTGCAACCTTTTTTTGCCATGGTTGTTAAGTGAGTCACCATGGTTGTAAAGTAAACCATGAGGTCATTAAGCTAATACAGCTTCCCGCATTGACTTTTCTTGTCAGCTGGGAAGGTCACCAATGGTGATCAAATCATCCCGGGACCCTGAAACCCTCATAAATATGCAGTGGCCGAGCATATATTGTTCATTATGACTGCAACGGTCATAAGTTATTCTTCTTAGTGCCCTCATAATTTTGAAAAGTCATTAAACAAATGGTCGCAAGTCGAGGACTACATGTATTGTTATAGGATTGTGGAGAGTTGGCCAAAAATCTCCTATTTTCTCAATTTTCTCTCATCTTATTGTTGTGGCCTGCCAGCAGCCAGTGGAGCTGGCAGAAGATTCGGACAGTGAGGAGGTTGAGGAGGAACATGGGCCAGTCCTGGAGTCTGGGGAAGGCTCGGACAAGGACTCTGTGTCAGAGGCAGAGAGAGGGCCAGGGCCATCTGACAGTTATCAGCTGCCTTTGGAGTTGGAGATCAGTGGGGCAGAAGAACAGCTGGAACCCGTTTCTGACGTTCGCATGCACAGAGTTGCCAGACAAAGGGAATAGCTAAAGAACAGGGGTCAACTTGGGAGTAAGGCCACAGGTGGACGATGAATGGCCCCTCCCACAGGGAATAAAAGAGGAACGAAAGGGGAGTGGAGTTTGCAGGAGACTGTTAGTTCATTCCTGCATTCTTGCCAAGTATTGTGGCGTCTGAAAGATATCGGCCTGGCCACTCTCCAAGCCTGATAAAGGTCGGTAATTGTGAACTAACTTGAAAGACTGTGAGCCAGGACTGTGCTGGAGAGGAATTCACTGTAAATTAAATAAAAAATGGGTTTTATCGGGACGAGGACTCAGCTTCGTGTTACTGGGGAAGCCTAGAACAGAACACTTATTTATAGATAGCATTCACATGGTTTCCCATCTCACAGTAACGTGACTATGAGGGGTACCTACTTAAAACCAGAAGGAAAGCCAACAATATCATTATTAAAATGACCAACAATCCATATAACATATGTCCCAGAACAGACAAAAGAAAACCCCCACTTCCAGCTTACAAGCCCCCCCCTCCCCCCAAAAGAAACCAGAAATAAAAACCAATCAAATCATAGGGCATGTTTAACTTCCAGTCCAAATTTTGGAGGGAACAGATTGGTCCTTAGGGGGCTTTTTCCATGGTCTTTTCCAAAGATAAAACCAACGAGTGTTTTGCCTTTTTGTGGTAAGAAAAATGCTACATCCTCTGAATAATTGGGATTGCTGTTTTTCCATAGCTCCACAGTTCCTTCCTTAGTTGGTTAATATCAGCTTAGCTCCCACACGTACATTCTCAGGCGTCCATCATGCTAATTATTTCCTTTATGAGTTATACAAAGAGCAGAGCCAGAGCCAGAAGTATTAAGAAAAATAAATTAATGGCAGGGGGCAAACTGACAGAAAACTGAACTGAACTTGCTTTATACTACCACTGTTTGTTGTAAGGGTCCATGGAGATTCTCAGGCATAACGGTCCTAGTTGTCCCAAACGTTCTTTTGTCAACTGGATTTTCTGGTTTTTCACTTCTTCAGCTCTGACTGGATGGTGGGGAAATGGAAGGATTTATACTCCTGGTAGACAGCTGGTCATTTGCATCCTTTTAGAGAGTCGTTGAGGCCACTTGCAGGTTTATTTGTGTCCTCAGAGTCACCTGAGTGGTGCAAATAGGTTAGAGGTGGTATTCAGTCAGTTCTGACAGGTTCTGGAGAACCGGCAGCCGAAATTTTGAGTAGTTTGGAGAACCAGCAAATAGGCTGGCCCCGCCCCTGCTGCCTCCCAGCTTCCCAGCTGATCTTCTTTTGTTGCCTTGAACAAGAGAACGGAGTTGGAAAGCAGGTTAGTGGGGTGGGGAGGGAATGGGGATTTTGCAGTATCCTTCCCCTGCCATGCCCACAAAGCCACGCCCACAAAGCTACGCCATGCCCACAAAGCCACACCCACAGAACCAGTAGTAAAAAAACCAGTAGTGGTGAATCCCACCACTGAAAGGTGTGCCTTGCTGCACTCAGCAACTTCATGTTTGCACAAAACATTCTAAAATTCTGAACGCTGATTCACATCACCATTTTTCTATAGCCTACAACCAACTCACCAGAGACTAAAATTCAGGAAAAGCTTCCTTAGAGCGCCAGAAGACTTTAAAGAATTTGAAAGCAGAATGGACTTGTGGAAAGCTACAAAGAACCGACGCTGAATGGAATCAACCGAGGAGCTGGCACATGGGTCTAGTGAAAACTGGAATGGTTGAATAGACTGTGCATGGGTACAACAAGATCCAGAGACACTCTAAACAAATGGGGCTATCCTATACTTTCTGCCCTTTGCAGTTGTGGTGACATGCAAACAACAACACATGTATAATGTATATCTGCCCCTTGTGTCTTGATCGGTGATCCCTTGAGGACTTGGTGGCAGTGCGACAGAACGCAATTAATGTTGCTAGTTTCTGAGCAAGATCTGTTTAACTGGTACATAAACTTGTATTTTGTATTACAAAGCGCCCTGGTAGCCCTGGTGGTTGGAATGCAGTATTGCAAGCTAACACTGCCCAATGTCAGCAGTTCGATCCTGAGTGACTCAAGGTTGAGTCAGCCTTCCATCCTTCCGAGGACAATAAAATGAGGACCCAGATTGTTGGGGGGCAATTGCTGACTTTGTAAACCCCTTAGAGAGGACTGTAAAGCACTGTGAAGTGGTATATAAGTCTAAATGCAATGAGCTGCTTTAAATTTCATGTCACTTAGTATGCTTTATTTTAAGTGTGATGCTTCCGACATGAATAAACAAGCAATCTCCATTCTTAAAATAAATAAATGTACACTACATGTTTTCAGTCACTTTCCAAGCAGCCATACGTACGCCTGGCCAGAATAAAATTGTCTTGTATTCTTAGTCGGAAACCTTTGCCAAGTTATGTGATACTTTGCAAACTAAGAGTGAGCCTGTTTTTTTTATAGATATATTTCCCCCTTATTACCTTTCCCTTTGTGCAACAGAATCAAAATGTTGTTCTTGTGCTCATCAGACACAGATGTTGCCTTCACACACGGAGGATCAAAAGTTGCACAGCCGGTTGGCAAACAAGCCGCATCTATAATTTAACATTTATCCAATTACTCAGTCCGCCTTTCCATTTTTCAATGTTTTCCCAGCATTTGCAACTTTCCTGTTTTCTTGATTGCTATCTTTGAGAGCATTTTTTTTGCCGTGCTTTGTTCTTTTATTATCGTCCCAGTCCAAATGTCTCTTTCAGAAATTCTTCATTTCTAATAGAATGGAAGGGAAGGGAAGAGAAGAGAAGGGAAGAGAAGATGGAATGAATAGAGAATAGAATAGAATAGAATAGAATAGAATAGAATAACAGAGTTGGAAGGAACCTTGGAGGTCTTCTAGTCCAACCCCCTGCTTAGGCAGGAAACCATACACCACGGCTGAATTTCTCCACTGTGTGGAAGTAGGAATGGATTTCCAGAGGAAAAATTGCTGACCACAGGAACCATTTCCACCACTCAGGTGACCCTGAGGACACAGATAAACCTCTTAGTGCTTCAAGGACTCTCTAAAAGGATGCAAATGTTCAGATGTCTGCAAGGAATATAAATCCTTCCGTTCCCCCACCATCCAGTCAGAAGCTTTCTGGATGAGAAGTGAAAGGTCTTCAAAGAAAAGAAAAGAAGAAAGTCCAATAGCCTCTCGAGAAAAGCAACTTTAGGTTCTCCTTGTTTAATTCCCTTCAACTTCCTGACCAATGGTGGGATTCAATTTTTTTTACTACTGATTCTGTGGGCGGGGCTTTGTGGGCGGGGCTTTGTGGGCATGACAGGGGAAGGATACTGTAAAATCCCCATTCCCTCCCCACTCCAGGGGAAGGATACTGCAAAATCTCCATTCCCTCCTCACTCCAGGGGGAGGATACTGTAAAATCCCCATTCCCTCCCCTCTCCAGGGGAAGGATACTGTAAAATCTCCATTCCCTCCCCACTCCAGGGGGAGGATACTGTAAAATCTCCATTCCCTCCCCACTCCAGGGGGAGGATACTGCAAAATCTCCATTCCCTCCTCACTCCAGGGGAAGGATACTGTAAAATCCCCATTCCCTCCCCTCTCCAGGGGGAGGATACTGTAAAATCTCCATTCCCTCCCCACTCCAGGGGGAGGATACTGCAAAATCTCCATTCCCTCCTCACACCAGGGGAAGGATACTGTAAAATCCCCATTCCCTCCTCACTCCTGGGGAAGCCTACTGTAAAATCTCCATTCCCTCCCTACTCCAGGGGGAGGATACTGTAAAATCTCCATTCCCTCCCCACTCCAGGGGAAGGATACTGCAAAATCTCCATTCCCTCCTCACTCCAGGGGAAGGATACTGTAAAATCCCCATTCCCTCCCCTCTCCAGGGGAAGGATACTGTAAAATCTCCATTCCCTCCCCACTCCAGGGGGAGGATACTGTAAAATCTCCATTCCCTCCCCACTCCAGGGGAAGGATACTGCAAAATCTCCATTCCCTCCCCACTCCAGGGGAAGGATACTGCAAAATCTCCATTCCCTCCCCACTCCAGGGGAAGGATACTGCAAAATCTCCATTCCCTCCTCACTCCAGGGGAAGGATACTGTAAAATCCCCATTCCCTCCCCTCTCCAGGGGAAGGATACTGTAAAATCCCCATTCCCTCCCCACTCCAGGGGGAGGATACTGTAAAATCTCCATTCCTTCCCCACTCCAGGGGAAGGATACTGTAAAATCCCCATTCCCTCCCCACTCCAGGGGAAGGATACTGTAAAATCCCCATTCCCTCCCCTCTCCAGGGGAAGGATACTGTAAAATCTCCATTCCCTCCCCACTCCAGGGGGAGGATACTGTAAAATCCCCATTCCCTCCCCAATCCAGGGGAAGGATACTGTAAAATCCCCATTCCCTCCCCTCTCCAGGGGAAGGATACTGTAAAATCTCCATTCCCTCCCCACTCCAGGGGAAGGATACTGTAAAATCCCCATTCCCTCCCCACTCCAGGGGGAGGATACTGTAAAATCTCCATTCCTTCCCCACTCCAGGGGAAGGATACTGTAAAATCCCCATTCCCTCCCCACTCCAGGGGAAGGATACTGTAAAATCCCCATTCCCTCCTCACTCCAGGGGAAGGATACTGCCAAATCCCCATTCCCTCCCCACTCCAGGGGAAGGATACTGTAAAATCCCCATTCCCTCCCGATCAGCTGGGACTCTGGAGGCAGAGAATAGATGGGGCGGGGCCAGCCCACTAACCTGCTTTCCAGCTCCATTCTCCTATTCAGGGCAACAAAAGAAAATCAGCTGGGAGGCAGCGGGGACGGGACCAGCCTTTTTGCTGGTTCTCCAAACTACTCAGAATTTCCGCTACCGGTTCTCCAGAATCTGTCAGAAGTGGCTGAATACCACCTCTGTTCCTGACGCCGAAGGTACATGCCACCATCATTCTGGCGATGAAACAGTTAAAGCCAATCCAGCCATTTGGAAATTACTACCTACGCGGGCCTGAAACCCTGGCACTATTGATGGAAGTAGCCTGGCATTTTCCATCCTTCAGGCCACTTTATGAAACTTCCTTGAACAGCAGGAGACCACCTTTAAGGCAAATGGCTGCTCCGTGCCAAATTAGTCCCTAGACTTTGGTGGAGCTGCCAAAGCGGAGAAGTCATGCCTGCGCTCATAAAAAGCAGATATTCGCCACCCACCGGGAAGCCATTCATTTGTGGATTTATTCTATTTATTTTGTTGCGTCACGTCAGGTAAAGTTCCTTCCTGAAATTTCGCGTCGCAGCTGAAAACACCTCCAAACGACACGTTCAGTTTTAAAGTCGGCTTTCTATTGCGGTGCTTAAAATCTATGCAGCCTTGTAGTGAATGTGGAAATGTTCTCCTTCTCTTCGGGAGCATGAAAACGTTTTTGAAGTGGCATCATCGATTAAAAAAAAAAGATGATAATCTATAATCTGATGCCGTCACTCAATGGCACGAAGTCAATATTCATTGCTCCTGAGAAAATCCTTTGTCTCCCCTGTGGAGACCATGTTAGGTAGCACCTTTGGAAAAAGAAGGATAATGACATGAGCATCTCTCCAAGAAATTAGGTCATCCGAATGGCAAGGGACCAACACTTTCTCTTCGCTACATGACAGTTTCATGTGTTCATGTTCAAACAACATTTAAACGCACAATTGGAGACCAGGTGTTCAAATGTGCATAGTGTTGTGGCCTTTCAGGGGCCAGTGGAGCTGGTGACAGACTCAGACAGTGAGGAGGTTGGGGAGGAACCTGGGCCAGTCCTGGAGTCTGGAGAAGGCTATGATGAGGGCTCTGTGTCGGAGGCAGAGAGGGGGCCAGGGCTGTCTGACAGTTATCAGCTGCCTTCCGAGTCAGACATCAGTGGGGCAGAAGAACAGCTGGAGACTGTTCCCAGTGAGCACATGCGCAGAGCTGCCAGGAGAAGGGAACAGCTAAGGAACAGGGGTCAATTCAGGAGTAAAGCCACAGGTGAAAGGTGAATGGCCCCTCCCATAGGGAATACAATTAATTCAATTCATTAGGGTGAAGATCTGTTCCTGACTTCTTGCCAAGTAATTGCTGCTACAGCGTGGAGTTTGGAAGATATCGGCCTGGCAGCTCTCCAAGCCTGATAAAGGTCTGCAGTTGTGAAATCTCTTGAAAGACGGTTGGCAGGGACTTTGCCGGAGAGGAATTCCCTTTACCCTAAATAAAAGGGGTTTTATCAGGACCAGGAGTCGGCTTCATGATCTTGGGAAGCCTAGGTCAGATCACACACGTTCTGCACCCAGGTGAGGTGAGTTAGATGCTCCAGGAAGGCTAAACAGGTCTTGGCTTGTCTGCTAGCCAAATAGAACATGGCTCCTTTCACTGGGGTTCAGCTGACAAAGGGATTCCAGGGTGGGCTAAGATAAGCAGCCACTGCTGCCCTATATAAGTCATGGGGAGAAAGAGAGCCGATCAAAATGAAGGCTGATAAAACTCTACTGTCAGCAGAGTTGCAGAGTTGCAGTGCAGGAAGGAATAGGCAGAGGAGGTATTCAGCCGGTTCGTACCCGAACCGGTAGCAGGAATTACGGGTGAGAAATCACTGGGAGAACCTTTGGGTAAATTTAAATCCAGCCTTTCTTGCTGCTTGTATCAGTCACCTGTATACTTATTTCCTGTCTTTCCCCCCCCATAATAACAGAATTACAGAGTTGGAACGAACGTTGGAAGTCTTCTAGTCCAACCCCCTGCTCAAGTAGGAGACCATATACAATTTCAGACAAGTGGCTATCCAGTATCTTAAAAGCTTCCAGTGATGGAGCATTCAGCATTCACAACTTCTGGAGGCAAGCCATTCGACAGATTAATTGTTCTTGCTGTCTGGAAATTTATCCTTGGTTCTAGGTTGCTTCTCTCCTTGATTAATTTCCATCCATTGTTTCTTGTACTGCTTTCAGGTGCTTTGGAGAATAGGTTGACCCCCTCTTCCTGACCCCTTTGGGGCAGGCCCTCAAATATTGAAACTCTGCTATAATGTCATCTTGAGACCTTGAGAGAAATAGAAATAGAAGAATAGAATAGGAATAGGGAAGAATAGAATAGAATAGAAGAGTTGGAAGGGACTTTGGAGGTCTTCTAGTCCAACTCCCTGTTCAGGCAGGAAACCCTACACCAATTCAGACAAATGGATATTCAACATCTTCTTAAAGACTTCCAGTGTTGGGGCATTCACAACTTCTGGAGGCAAGCTGTTCCCCTGATTAATTGTTCTAACTGTCAGGAAATTTCTCCTTAGTTCTAGGTTGCTTCTCTCCTTGATTAGTTTCCACCCATTGCTTCTTGTCCTGCCCTCAGGTGCTTTGGAGAATAGCTTGACTCCCTCTTCTTTGTGGCAACCCCTGAGATATTTTCACTAGACTAGACGTACCCATTTAGGAAGCTCTCTCTCTGTATGCAGTTTTCAAAACCATACTGTTTGTCAGAAGTGTCTCTCACAAACAATGGGGCTTTGTTTAGGTGTTTAATGGGGAAAGATGGCTTTAGAAGATTTAGTTCAGTCTCATTAAACAAGTTGTGGGGCTCTGACATGGCATTCCTTACAAAACAACATATTTAAAAAGCTAGATTTCTTTTCTTTCTCTAATCATTGGCAAGAAACTATATCTCGGCTTTGTTTGTGAGGCTGAAAAAGTAAGAGTCATTTTTGAGGAGCCTAAGAATGAAAAGATGGAGACAGAAGTATGAATTTTATAAGGTCACAAACATTGCACAAATCATGGCGTTCACCAACAGCACACTAAGAGAGTGTCTGGATCAGGATCCAGTTGACGTGGACAAGATCTATTTTTCACAATTATTATTTAGCAAATGATGAGAACATGACAGAAGAGGAGTAAACATATATACTGTACACCATCCACATAATTACAAGCAAAACTACTATGGGCATTGGCTTCATAGCTGGATGTCCAAAATACAGATTAACAGAGTTGGAAGGGACCTCGTAGGTCATCTACTCCAACCCGCCAGCTCAAGTAGGAGACCCCGCACCATTTCTGACAGATGGCAGCCCAGTCTCTTCTTGAAAGCTTCCAGTGATGAAGCTCCCACAACTGCTGAAGGCAACTTCTGTTCCATTGGTTGATTTCTGTCAGAAAATGTATCCTTATTTCCAGGTTGAATCTCTCTCCTTGATCAGTTTCCATCCATTATTCCTTGTCTGGCCTTCGGGTGCCTTGAAAAATAAGTTGACCCTCTCCTCTCTGGGGCAGTAGCAATATTGGAACATTGCTATCATGTCTCCCCTGGTCCTTCTCTTCACTAGACTAGCCATGCCCAGTTCCTGCAACCGTTCATCGTATGTTTTAGCCTCCAGGCCCCTGATCATCTTAGTTGCTCTTCTCTGCACTCTTTCTAGAGTCTCCACATCTTTTTTACATCGTGGCAACCACAACTGAATGCAGTATTCCAAGTGTGGCCTTAACAGGGCATGATAAAGTAGTATTAACACTTCATGTGATCTTGATTCTATCCCTCTGTTTATGCAGCCTAGAACTGTGTTGGCTTTTTTGGCAGCTGCTGCACACGGCTGGCTCCTATTTAAATGGTTGCCCACTAGGACTCCAAGATCCCTCTCACAGTTACTACTGTTGAGCAAGGTACCACCTATACTGTACCTGTGCATTTCATTTTTCTTGCCTAAATGTAGAACCTTACTCTTTTCACTATTGAGTTTCATTTTATTAGATAGTGCCCAATGTTCAAGTTTGTCAAGATCCTTCTGTATCTTAAGCCTATCTTCTGGAGTGTTGGCTATTCCTTTTTTATAGTGTGGTGACCAAAACTGGATGCAGTACTCTAGGTGTGGTCTTACTGAGGCTTTATAGAGTGATATTAGTACCTCATTTGATCTTCATCCAATTCAGCTATCCAGATGACTGGGAAATTGTAGGTTGAAGTCTACACATCTTGATATGGCCAAGTTGAGAAACATTGGCATCAAATTTGCTGTTATTTTCCTTCTGTTATCAAACCTATCTTGATTTGCTATTGGAAGCCCTTCTAGTCTTGAGCCTCTTGGTGAGATGGTCATTCTTAATCCATCTTGCTTATTCAGATGCTCCCCTATCAAGTCTTTTTATCCCTTTATGCTGAACCTCAAAAGTATTAGCTACCCATGGTGGTACCTAAGGCGAATGGGAAAAACCATTGCATGATGACAGCTGTCCAGAAATAGGTGTAAAAATTACAATCTATGAAGGCGCACACTAGGATTCATACCGTATGTTTTTCGATGGTTACAATTTTTCCAAAATTTGCTCGAGACAGAGAGCTTTCTATATTCAATCACTGTTTGGAAACATTTTTTTTTTATTTCTACTTGGTGTTTGAAGAACGAATGTAATTTACATGCGAAACTCCACCCTCCATCTCTATCCACCCAGTCCAAGCCAAGCAGGATCCTGGTGGTCCCAAAAATGTCTTTCATTGACTGTCAACATCCAAAGATTGATGGGGTTTACTAATTCCTCTTTTTTTTTTTTTTGGCCCAAATGCTTTTCCACCCCTGAGCACAAATTATGGGCATGACTGATGACCAATCAGAGCTGATCCCCTGACCAAGTCAGGAAAACAACATTCAGTTCATGTTTTCTTTATAATCCAAACAGCAGTCAAGGTCTGACATATTATCTTCCTCCTCCAGTCGTGAAAATGTAGAATCTCTCAAAGCCTCATTTGTCATCTAAAGTAATTTTCTTGCAAGTCAAACTGGTGACATCATAAGCGTCTCCTTGAGGTGTTGGGTTTTTTTGTTGTTGGATTTTTTTTTTGGCAGAAGAGAAAATTGTTTCTTCAGCTTCCTTCACTGACTAGCCAATTATTAGAACTCTTACAGGATTTCTTGATGGTTGACCCATTCAAGAGTTACCATATTTTTTGGCATATAAGACACTCCGAAGTATAAGACGCACCTAGCTTTTGGGGAGGAAAACAAGGGAAAAAAAATCTCCCTCTGCCTCCCAGCAATTTGCCTCCTTGCAACAAACAGTACAGACAATATACACTGTTTGTAGTGTTATATTTCAGATTATACTTGTACAGATGCTGTTAAAATGGATGTGCTTTCTGGAAGTATAGTTATTCTCTGCTATTTAAAAGAATAGCACTTTTTAAAAACAATAGCACTGGGCCTCTTCAGATCAAGCATTTACTTTAAAAAGCTTCTTCATTTTATTAAGTTGTCTAGAACAATAATAAAGCAGTCTTTAAAAAATAAGTCTAATAATTTGAACATTCTATAGGCATTTATTGTTATTGACTTACCTCCTTGCAGCAAACAGCAAACAGCCTGATTAGCACAAGAAAAAAAAATCTGCCTCTGTCTCCCAGCAATTTGGCTCCTTGCAGCAAACAGCAAGTTTCACTTTCAATTTAAGCATGGGCCTCCCGATGATCAGCTGTTTCAGGCTGCAGGGATTGCCATAGCCTATTGCCACCTCCTCAAGCTCCATTTTCCTTGTTTATTGCAAGGATGTAAATTGCTGGGAGGCAGAGGCCAATGGGTGGGGGGCAGTGGGTGGGTAGGGCTACATTCAGTGTATAAGACGCACCCAAATTTTCATCCTCTTTTAGGGGGGGAAAGGTGCATCTTATACTCTGAAAAATACAGTAATACCTGGATCTTAATATCATATGTGGTGGACATGTGGAGAAGCAAAGAAGTACTGGACAAAAATAAAGATATGGGTGGAAAAGATGATAAAACTATGTATTGAGTTTAAACCAGAAATATTTTTGTTGGGGATCTTGCCTGAAACATATAACAAAGAATATATAAACATACATACATACATACATACATACATACATACATACATACATACATACATACATACATACTTATTCTTGTATTAACAGTAACTAGAATTGTATTTGCACAATATTGGAAAAGTGAAGAGATTCCTACTGAAGAGAAGGTGATTAGGAAAATATTAGAATGTGCAGAAATGAACAGACTAATGCTAGCAATTAAGGAGAAAGAACAAACTGGTTATTATATGATATGGGAAGCATTTTACCAATGGTTAGAGAATAAAAAAGGAAAATGGAAATAAAGGAAGAAGACAACAAGAAGAATAGAAAATACTGTATTTTCCGGAGTATACGACACACCTTTTTGCCTCAAAAAGAGGCTGAAAATCTGGGTGCATCTTATACATCAAATGCAGCATTTTTTGCCTCCTGAAGCCCCACCCCCTTCACCAAAATGGCCATGTATGCCCTTATTGTGTGGGTGGTGTACATAAATATTTGTACTCAGGCAACACACTGCTTAAGGAGAGATGAAATGTTTATATTTTTAAAAAATGGAAAATAAATGAAAACCTTTTTTTTAAAAGAGTCAATTTGATGTAATTATTTTGGGAGATAAACCAAGATTGATTAGGCCCTCTCTTATCTACTTTGTGGCAATGGCTCATAGGGTCCCATCTGTTGTATTCTGCTTGCTAAGTGATTGAAACTGGTAGTTTTTTTTAATTAAGCAGAAGTAATGATCTCAAAACTAGATAAGTACTTACTTTTTAGTAGATAATCCCGGTGGTGCCCTCGGGTTGAGAACCTAAAATTAATTAAGAGTTTTACGTTTTGTACTTTTACAAATGTACCTGAATATTTTTTTTTAATGTAGGTGATGTATCATGCAAAAAGAAAGCAGCCTTCTTTGATATTTAACTATTCATATGTCAATTTTTATAAAGAACTAGTTGATAACCTGGCGCTGCCCAAGTATTTATTTAGCCCAACCCTCCTTCCATGAATGCCGTAATTTCTAATGTTGGATTTTCCCCCTTACCAGAGGGACCCCTCTTGTGGAGTACTGTGAAGCCATTACCATGGCAACTCCACTGCGCTGTACAGTTGAAACAATTTTAAGGCAGTACGGTAGAAGCCATTTTAAGGCACAACAAGCTGTATCTTACAATGCACACACCCCGGGTGTGTGTGTGTTAGGGGTGTCTTACCCCCATAGTATTTGTTTCCAGAGGGTAAGTAATCTGTGTACCAAGTTTGGTTGAAATTGCTCGAGGCGTTCCAGAGTTATGCTGGAACATACATACATACATACATACATACACACACACACACACACACACACACACACACACACAGCCATTGATAGATAGATAGATAGATGGATGGATGGATGGATGGATGGATGGATAGATAGATAGATAGATGATAGATAGATGATAGATAGATAGATAGATAGATAGATAGATAGATAGATAGATAGATAGATGTTTTTCCCCTTAACCTAACCTTTTCTGTATTTGACAATGCAATCCTTTACAAGTACTACTTAGAAATGATTTTGGTTGTTTTGTTACCTTCCCACCAAAGGTGGCTCCTATTTTTTCTACTTGCATTTTTACATGCTTTCGAACTGCTAGGTTGGCAGAAGCTGGGAGAATTAACAGGAACTCACTCCGTTATGCAGCACTAGGGATTCGAACCGTCGAACTGCCGACCTTTCTGATCAACAAACTGAGCGCCTTAGCCACTGAGCCACGGCGTCCCTGTGAATCAAACTTATGAAAAGAAAAATTGAGAACGTGTCCCTTTAATAGTTTGTATCAAACAATTAGTGCAAAGGAGATTTTTTGTAAAAAAACAAACAAACCCAGAGCTGTTGAAAAGTAGATGGGGGTCGAAAAAAATATCAGGCTCAAAGTATAAGGATCTGCTACGAATGCAGAAGCAACTCTTGACATAAACAGGTGCCAATTTGCATAAAACCCACAGGACTGAGCTTGTATGCAGACCATAATCGCCGAAAACAATAAATTAGACTTAAAACCACAGAAAAAGAAATTAAAATTCAGTGCGGTTGTTAGCTAATGTTTCCCAACTTCTTTAGCATATGGACAACCGTTGGAACAGGTGTTACTTATACCCATGTGTTGCCCTGCAAGATCTTTCTTCCTGCAAATTCCAGCTTTAAACAGAGGTGAAGGGGAATCTTAGTTCTTGGCTTCTCACCTCCCAGTCCATGTACTATAATATGCCTCTTTTTCTTCTGGAATTATCTTACTGCGACAAAATATTTTCTTCTTTCGTCGCCACTTCCTCCAAAGTCCCTGGCTAAAATAACATTGTTATAAAGCTCCCAACTCCAACCTATCTCTTATCAAGTGTATTGATTTTCATCAACCGCATGGTTATTAAAAAAAAGTTGTAGGTGGATCCAGTGGATCCCATTGTAAGAGACGCTCCGTGGCTAAGACGCTGAGCTTGTCGATCAGAAAGGTCAGCAGTTCAGCGGTTCGAATCCCTAGCGCTGTGTAACGGAGTGAGCTCCCGTTACTTGTCCCAGCTTCTGCCAACCTAGCAATTTGAAAGCATATTAAAAAACGCAAGTAGAAAAATAGGGACCACCTTTGGTGGGAAGGTAACAGAGTTCCGTGCCACTTCGGCATTTAGTTATGCCGGCCGCATGACCACGGAGACGTCTTTGGACAGTGCTGGCTATTTGGCTTTGAAACTGAGATGATCACCCCACCCTAGAGTTGGGAATGACTAGCACATAGGTGTGAGAGCAACCTTTACCTTTTACTTTAAGTGGATCCAGGCTCCACCAACATGTTTCTCATCACCCACCCAACTTCTGCCTTAGTTTACTTTAGTGTCATTGTACCTTGTACAATGAAATTAAATGCCATCTTCAGTGTATCATAACTATAAAAATAAAAACACAAACACACATCCTTCACATTCTATTATGCAGTTGAATTGAAACCCCCCGATATTGCATTAATATTGCACTATACCGCAGAAATCAATATAGTTACTGCCCTGGGATAGAAGCTGATTTTCAGCCTGTTTGTCCTTGTTTTCATTGTCCCATACCGCCTGCCAGATGGTAATAGTTCAAAAAAAAAAAGGCGCCCAGGATGAGATGGATCTTTAAGAATGAACTTTCTTAAGGCAGCGGGAGCTATGAAGCTCTTCCAAAGAGGGGAGAGGGCAACCCGTGATCCTCTGGGCAATGACATTGACCCTCTGGAGCTCTCTCCTATCTGCCACTGTGCAATTGGCAAACCATACACAGGTGCAATAAGTTAAAATACTCTCTATGGTGCAGCGGTAGAAGGACGACAGCAGTTTTCCATTCAGTTGTTGTTTCCTGAGAAGTCTCAGGTAATATAATCTCAAAATAGAATAGAATAGAATAGAATAGAATAGAATAGAATAGAATAGAATAGAATAGGGTTATAGAATGATTTGCAAGCAGGCTGGCATACATTCCTCCAAGTGAAGATGAAATAATAAGAAAGGTTATGGATTGTGCTGAAATGGACAAACTAACTAAAGAAATTCAGGGAAAAGAAGAATCAGAATTCTACCAGATATGGGATAAAGGGTATAGGTGGATGGGATATCATCTGTACGCTGATGATACTCAGCTGTACATTTCCACCCCGAACCACCCCAACGAGGCCGTCGAAATGATGTCCCGGTGTGTGGAAGCCGTACGGGTCTGGATGGATGACAACCGACTCAAGCTCAACCCTTCCAAGACGGAGTGGCTGTGGGTTCCGGCCCCCTGGTTCAACCAGTTAATTCCATCTCTGGCCATTGGGGGCATTCAACTCGCCCCCGTGGAGCGGGCGCGCAATTTGGGCGTCCTCCTGGATGCCAGGCTGTCCATGGATGACCATGTGACTGCCGTGGCCAGGGGGGCATTCCACCAGGTTCGCCTGGTGCGCCTATTGGACCGGGACGCCCTACGCACAGTCACCCATGCGCTGGTGACGTCCCGCCTGGACTACTGCAACGCTCTCTACATGGGGCTTCCCTTGAAATGCACTCGGAGACTGCAGTTGGTCCAGAATGCGGCCGCGCAGGTGATTATGGGGAGTACTAGGTACTCCCATGTGACACCTCTCCTGCGCGAGCTGCACTGGCTTCCTGTGGTCTATCGGGTGCTTTTCAAGGTCTTGATTACGATCTTTAAAGCGCTCCATGGCTCAGGACCTAGTTACCTGCGGGATCGTATTCTGCCCCATACATCCCTGCGACCCATCCGCTCGCACAGAGAGGGACTTCTCCAGGTGCCGTCCACCAGACAGTGCCGAGGGGCGGCGCCTAGGAGCAGAGCCTTCTCTGTGGCGGGCCCAGCCCTGTGGAATGACCTCCCTCCGGATATTAGGACCACTACTGACCTCCGCTCCTTCCGTATAAAGCTCAAGACCCACCTATTCCAAATAGCTGGCCTGGCTCAACCATAACTGCATAACGCTCCTGACGGGTTTTTTAATTCGGTAATTTTATTTAATGGGATTTTAAATTGTGTTTTTTAATTGTCTTCACTTATTAGTCTACCTCCTCCATGCACATGTAGATGTCTTTGTTTCTTATGTATGTATGTTGTCTTTATCTGTATTTTATTTGTTTTGATTGTACGCCGCCCCGAGTCCTTCGGGAGAGGGTTGCGGCTAATCAAATAAAATTATTATTATTATTATTATTATTATTATTATTATTATTATTATTATTATTATTATTATTATTGAGGAAAGAAACAAGCATCAATGAAGGAATATAACAAAACTCAAAAATAATAGTTATGGGTAAAATAAGAAAGTTAAGAATGGTGAAACCCAAATGAAATACAATTGAATGGGAAATAATATAAGGTGAGCGGTATCGATTGATAATTGCTACTAGAAAGAACAGGAAGCTCCTGTTTGTATTGCATTGTGTAACTATGTCGTACGTCTAAATTTTGTGTGTGTGTATTTTACATGTTTGTTAATAAAATTGGAAAATTGGAAAAAAAGACTAGACTAGACTAGACTAGACTAGACTAGACTAGAATAGAATAGAATAGAATAGAATAGAATAGAATAGAACTCTTTCTGGGCCAAGTGTGATTGGATACACAAGGAATTTGTCTTTGGTGCAAATGCTCTCAGTGTACATAAAAAAAAAGATACATTCATCAATAATCATAAGGTACAACACTTAATGAGAGTCATGGGGTACAAATAAGCAATCAGGAAACCTTCAATATAAAAAAAATTTAAGGATACAAGAAACAAAGTAACAGTCATGCAGTCATAAGTGGGAGGAGATGGGTGAGGGGAATGAGGAGAAGACTAATAGTAATAGTAATGCAGCCTTAGTGAATAGTTTGACAGTGGGGAGGGAATTACCACTGTTCAGCAGAGTGATGGCATTCAGGAAAAGCTGTCCTTGTGTCTCGTTGTCTTGGTGTGCAGTGCTCTATAGCATCGTTTTGAGGGTAGGAGTTGAAACAATTTATGTCCAGGATGCGAAGGGTCTGTAGATATCTTCACGGCCCTCTTTTTGACTCGTGCAGTGTACAGGTCCTCAACGGAAGGCAGGTTGGTAGCCATTGTTTCTTCTGCAGTTCTGATTATCCGTTGAAATCTGTGTCTGTCTTGTTGGGTTGCAGAGCCAAACCAGACAGTTATGGAGGTGCAGATGACAGACTCAATGATTCCTCTGTAGAACAGAATCAGCAGCTCCTTGGGCAGTTTGAGCTTTCTGAGTTGGCGCAGAAAGAACATTCTTTGTTGTGCTTTTTTGATGACCTTTTTGATGTTAGATGTCCATTTTAGGTCTTGAGATATGATAGAACCTAGAAGCCTGAAGGTCTCTACTGTTGATACTGTGTTGTCTAGTATTGTAATATAATTAATATAATCTTATTTCTTGTTTTAGGTTCTTCTAGTTCAAAATATGAATGGAGAACATCCAGCAAAGCTTAAAGTGCCAGCCTTAAGCGTGACCTTTAATTTCTCTTAAAAAAAAAAGAGAATAAGATTATGAAATAGGGCATGGTTTCTGCTCTAGGCTTTGCTGCTTTTCAATAAATGGGTGTTTTGTAGCTGGCAGTGCCACAAACGTTTAATGAGTTGGCCCAAAACAAGTTGGTCCCCAAACTAGCAGTCTCTGGCCTTTGCACACATTTCATTTATACTTGCACTGGTGCATTTGAATTCCAAAATATCAATCTGCACAGCCACAAGGGATTTTTTGAAAATATTGGCAGACAGGGTAGCCCTGACAATCACTCATTTAGTGGTCATTCGAAGTTGTGTCCTGAGCAATTAGAATCATAGGGCTGGAAGGTCCATGGAGGTGTTCAAATCCAACCAAGGAAGGGAGGAAGGGGAAGGGGAAGGGGAAAGAAAGAGGAAGGGGAAGGGGAAGGGAAGGAAAGGAAAGGGGGAAGGGGAAGGAGAAGGGAAGAAAAGGTAAGGAAAGAGGGGCGGAGGGAGAAGAGGGAGAGAAAGGAAAGTGAGAAAGGAAGATAAATAAGAAAGAAAAGAAAAAGGATAGAAAAGGGAGGAAGGAGAAGGGAAGGGGAAAGGGAAAGGAAAAGAGGAAGGGGAAGGGAAGAAAAGGTAAGGAAAGAGGGAGGGAGAAGAAGGAAAGGAAAGGAAAGGAAAGTGAGAAAGGCAGACAAATAAGAAAGGAAAGAAAAAGGAAAGAAAAGGGAGGAAGGGGAAGGGGAAGGGAAGGGAAGAAAAGGTAAGGAAAGAGGGAGGGAGGGAGTAGAAGGAAAGGAAAGTGAGAAAGGAAGATAAAAAGGAAAGAAAGGGGAGGAAGCGGAAGGGAAAGGGAAGGAAAAGAAAAGGAAAAGGGGAAGAGGAAGAGGAAGGGGAAGGGAAGAAAAGGTAAGGAAAGAGGGAGAGAGAGGAGGGAAAGGAAGATAAAAAGGAAAGAAAAGGGAGGAAGATAAATAAGAAGGGAAAGAAGAAGGAAAGATCAAGGGAGGAAGGGAAGAAGCTAAAGAAGAAAGGAAAAAAGAAGGAAGACAGGAAGAGAAGAAGAGAAAAAGGGATGAAGGGAAAAAGGTAAGAAGGGAAAGAAGGAAAGAAAGAGAAAAAGAAGGGCTTGACTAGAGAAGCAGGACATGTTAAGTCAATGGTGAACAAACCAGAATTTTCAGAATTCAAATGTAGGCTAAGGCCAGTTCACACTTTAAATTATAGGAAGGCAGATTATTCTGACTGATGACTAGCAAAAAAACAACAAACCTTTGAGAGTTCAAATCCATCATTCAGAAAGGAAACAAGGGTTGAGGGCATTTGCGGGACCTTGCAACCTTTTGAATGGTGATGACAGGATCCTGTTACTGCCGCCATCCCTTTGGTGCTGGTGGGGACATGAAATGTTGACACTCGTGGAAAGCGGATGGGGCCTGTGTTTTAATGCTGCAACATCACTTGGGTTAGTTTGAGAGGGCCCCTCCACTTCCTCCATGGACCCTACTGGAGGGGATCACTGGATTTAAGTGAGGACTGAGCAGTCATTTATTTGGGAAATCTTTTTTGTTAATTTACTTGGTCGAACATGTACAAGATAGCAGCTATAAGTATAAACAGGGACATGAACACAGGAAATGAATACAAATAAATGGGGACAGTAGGACAGGGACGGTAGGCACGCTGGTGGGCTTATGCATGCCCCCTTTACGGACCTCTTAGGAATGGGGTGAGGTCCACGGCAGACAGTAAGGTTGAAGTTGTGGGGCTTAGAGATTGTAACAATGGAGTCAGGTAGAGCATTCCAAGTGTTGACCACTCTGTTGCTGAAGTTGTATTTTCTGCAATCGAGTTTGGAGCGGTTAACCTTGAGTTTGTATCTATTGTTTACCTGTGTATTATTGTGGCTGAAACTGAAGAAGTCGTTGACAGGTAGGACACTGTAGCAGACAATTTTGTGTACTATGCTTAAGTCAGACCGTAGGCAGTGTAGTTCCAGATTGACCAAGGCCAAAGTTTCAAGCCTGGTGGTGTAAGAGATTCTATTGTGAGCAGAGGAGTGGAGGACTCTTCTTGTAAAATATCTCTGGACCCGCTCAATCGTATTAATGTCCGATGTACAGTGTGGATTCCAGGTAGACGAGCTGTGTTCGAGAATTGGTCTGGCAAAGGTTTTGTAAGCCCTAGTTTGCAGTACAATGTTACCTATTCAATGTTACTTAATGAGAGTAACAGAATAGCAATGTTGGAAGGGGCCTTGGAGGCCTTCTAGTCCAACACGCTACACAAGGAGACCTTATAACATTCCAGACAAAATGGCTGTCTAGTCTCTTCTTAAAAAACTCCAGTGATGAAAAACCCACAACATATGGTGGCAAACTGTTCCATTGGTTAATTGTTCTCACTGTCAGGAAAGTTCTCCTCAATTCCAGGTTGATTTCCTCCTTGTGCAGTTTCCATCCATTGTTTCTTGTTTCGCCTTCCGGTGCTCTGGAAACAGGTTGACACTCCCCCCGCCCGCTTCTTTGTGGGTCTGTGCACTGAGAGGGGAATTCAAGTGAGGCATGCATAGCCCAATCCCTCTTGATGAATGAGGATGGGTGATGGTGGAGAGGGTGCAATCTTGCTCAAGTGTACCCTGTGACTCTTTTCATTTCCTGTTTTTTGGACTTAGCTATCAGACGAGAAGTCTAAAAGTCACTGGAAGGTCTTCAGCCCAACACATGCACAAACAATCATCATCAAAGTGGCTGGTGATATTTATTATAAAATGAAGCCTAAATGCAAAAGGCTTTTTTTTAAAAAAAAACCTGCAGCTGTAAAAGCAGTTTTAACTTGCATGGTATCGGAGGAATTAAGCAATAAAAACAGCTGTAATGAAGGAAAAACAACCCAACCCATCTGCTTGGTCTATGGTTTCCTATAAAAGGCTTATACAATGTTGTTTATGACAGAAGTGAAAAGTAGGCAAATATCCTGATAGGGAAGATTTTAGAGGGTTTCTTGGTGAAGGGCAGAGGTGGGTTCCTACCTATTTGGTCCAGCTTGGCCTAAAAGGTAGCAACTCCGGCGGACAAGTGGCCATACTGCTTCTATCCTTGGCAGCGCCATCTTGATTTTCGGTTTTGCACCTGCGCAAAACAATCTTCATTGAAAAAAAATGTAATTTGTATCCCTTTTTAAATGTTGTGGGCATGCGCAGATTGTTTTAAGAGCAAATGCATGCAGCTACAGAGCATGTGTCTGGTGTGTGCACAAGTGAAGAGTTCGCGCGTGGGGTGTGTGTGAATTTTTTCGGGCCCTGAACTGGTAGTAATGGCGGCCGGAATCCACCCCTGCTGCAGGGGTGTCAAACTCAAGACCTGTGGGCTGAATTGGGCCCACGGGGTGCTTAGATCTGGCCCGCGGGGCTGCCCTGGAAACAGCGGCCCTGCCCGTGGTGCCTCTGCCTGTGAAAATGGAGCTCAAGGGGGCCACGTGTGGTTGTCCCAGGCTCTGTTTTTGGCCACAACAGCCTCCTGCAGCCCTCTGCCAGAAAAAAATAAAGGTCAGGGGGACACACGTGGCCCCCAGAGCTCCGTTTTTGCTGACAGAGGGCTGCAGGAGGCTATCACAGCCAAAAATGGGGCCCAGGAGCCCATTTTCACTGGCAGAGTGCTTGGGCCCCCACAGGCTCCCCTGACATGAGTAACATGTCATGCTGGCCACACCCACACTGGCCACACCCCTTGTTCTGTATTAGTTCTGTATTAGAACAGTGGCTGACAGACTGAAGCAAGACCAGAGGTGGATTGCTGCCAGTTCGGCCTGGTACGGATGTACTGGTAGTGGCCCGGAGCAGCTGAGAGCGTACCGGTACGGTGGTCTCTTTTGGCCCACCCACCCACCCACCCGCACTCTATACCTGTTTTTATGGCAAACGGCAAATTGTTCACCCACGCACAGTGTGTGGTGCCTGTGCGAGTCCCAACAATCAGCTGGTTGTCACGGGGGCGGTTGATTGCGCATGTGCGTACACCGCAAGTCAGGCGCATGCGCGAACAGAACGTGCAAGCGCCTGATCAGAGTACCGGTTGTGACAGTAAGAGCAACCCACCACTGGGCAAGACGGCTTTAAAAGCTAACAGATTTATTTCAGCTCTAACATAACAAGATGGCTGCTCAGCTGACAACAGCTGAGGCGAATTCCATCTGACAGCTCTTTTATACTGAGCTGTCAGACAACCAGCCAATGACGTATTCTTTTTTTCAGCTTCCACTAGGGGAGCGGACCAGAGGGAAGACAGGACACAACACCCCTACCCGCCCCGCACCCAAGGTCCGGCACAGCCCTGATGTGACCCCTCAATGAAATCGAGTTTGACATCCCTGTCTTGATGGAACCTCCCATAAACCATCCACACATTTTGACCTGGGTTCAAAAAAATGCAGGTGGTTCACTGACGCTCATCCTAAAAGGACAACACCGTCTACCAATTGCCACTGGAGCACAGTTAAATATGGCGGCAGTGACCCTGAAAACCCTCAAGGCGCAGGGCAGTGTTTCTCAAACTTGGCCATGTTTAAGACAGGTGCACTCCAGAAGATAGGCTAAAGATACAGAAGGATCTTGACAAACTTGAACACTGGGCATTATCTAATAAAATGAAATTCAATGGTGAAAAGAGTAAGGTTCTACATTTAGGCCAGAAAAATGAAATGAACAGGCACAGAATAGGTGGTACCTGGATCAATAGTAGTAACTGGGAGAGGGATCTTGGAGTCCTAGTGGACAACCATTTAAATAGGAGCCAGCCGTGTGCAGCAGCTGCCAAAAAAGCCACCACAGTTCTAGGCTGCATAAACAGAGGGATAGAATTAAGATCACATGAAGTGTTAATACCACTTTATAAGGCCTTGGTAAGGCCACACTTGGAATACTGCATTCAGTTTTGGTCGCCACGATGTAAAAAAAAGATGTGGAGACTCTAGAAAGAGTGCAGAGGAGAACAACAAAGATGATTAGGGGACTGGAGATTAAAACATATGAAGAACGGTTGCAGGAACTGGGTATGTCTAGTTTAATGAAAAGAAGGATGGGGAGACATGATAGCAGTGTTCCAATATCTCAGGGGTTGCCACAAAGAAGAGGGAGTCAAACTATTCTCTATTCTCACCTGAGGGTAGAACAAGAAGCAATGGATGGAAACTAATCAAGGAGAGAAGCAACTTAGAACTGAGGAGGAATTTCCTGACAGAACAATTAATCAGTGGAACAGAAGTTGCCTCCAGAAGTTGTGAATACCCCAACACTGGAAGTCTTTAAGAAGATGTTGGATAGCCATTTGTCTGAAACGGTATAGTGTTTCCTGCCTAGGCAGTGGGTTGGACTAGAAGACCTCCAATGTCCCTTCCAATACTGCTATTGTATGGTATTGTATTGTATTGTATTGCATTGCATTGCATTGCATTGCATTGCATTGCATTGCATTGCATTGCATTGCATTGCATTGCATTGCATTGCATTGCATTGCATTGTATTGTATCCACTCCACTCTACTCTATTCTACTCCATTCTACTCTATCCTACTCTATTCTGCCTTTACTCCAAAGTGTGCTGCTCAGAGTAGATGACAAAACCATGAAAGGAAAGGACAAGGAGAGGAAGAGGAGGAGGAGGAGGAGAAGGAAAACATTTGTTTCATTATTTGGAAGTTATAAATAATTCCTGAGCAAGATGTTCTCCTTGGTAGTTATTTCTGCTCCTGGCTCTTGATATGTTGGAGAATCTGTCTATTTGGCTGTCCCTTTGGTACTTGGAGATCCAACATTCTAGATCGGCAAAAGCAGCATGAATGAAGACATGAAGCAGCCTTCGCCATGCCAGAAGGAATACAAGTGGTCCCTTTCACAGCTGTAATGAAATCATTAATTATGTCAGCAACTCCAGTGATGGATCTCCAAACGCTTCACACAGCCTTTGCTACCTTCACATTTCCAAAGGAGGTCTTCTCACACAGATGTTGCCCAACACAAACAGCCCTACAGATCCATCGGTTCCTCCTTCAATTACTTTTTCTTTTGCTTTGCCTTTTAAAAAAAATAAAAATAAAACTCAGCCAGCACTCCAACTCCCCAAAAGTTGACCGTTTCACTGCCTCCTGTGTTGGTACCATGATGCAACTGAAACTAACTTCTTGGATCCCCCAAATATACCACAAATCACATGCATAAGGCGTTGCCTTCAATAGCCTGCTTTCATTTTAGTTAAAACTTCGCCTGAGCTCCTTTCCAATATTTCAAGGTAGTTTTTAGCACCTTCCAGCAGCATTTTTTTCTTGATGTAAACATTCACATATGTTTACCTTCCCAGAGCCTTTGCTAAAAAAAGACTCTTATGTATGAGCTAGTATCTGACCTTCCCCGAGCTGAGAAGGAATTCAATGTTTCCAGGAAAACTGAGGGGGGGGGGGGGAAGCCAACTCTATTTTCAATTAGAAAGGGAGATAAGCTGTTCCATTACCTGTTGTTGTTTTTAGTTCTACTGATTCACGGCAGGAATACTGCAGTGCTCTTTCTTGCTGTAGTGCAGCCTTTATCTCTTTGACTCAACACAGTTCTAGGCTGCATAAACAGAGGGATAGAATCAAGATCACGTCAAGATCATGTGAAGAGGCGCGCGAGCATGTGCAGTGGAGCTGAGCTGGGGTGACAGCTCTGTGTGACACCTGTGGCATGCGTGCCATTGGTTCGCCATCACGGCTATATGAGAATCTAAAATAATACAATGACCCAAACCTTGTCTGGATCACAGATCAGGAAACTGCAGCTATCTGCTTTCCTGTCTTTTTGTCTCATTATAAGGAAGAGATTCAAATGTTTGTTTTAATTAATTCTACTTTCCTATTTTGTACAATCCTACGCAAACTGTGGTTAGGAACTTTGATTACTGGAACAAGCAAACCACGGTGAACTAGACTGACTTGTTGCAAATAAATCCCAACTAGCCCCAATCATAATTCCTAACTTGAGTGCAATAGCCTGGCTATAAATCATAATATGGATGATTTATTTCTGGCTTGACATTGACGAACACAACTGCCCTGTTCACCAGTTATGGGTTTAGGGATTTTATGCAAGAACTTGGCTATGGTCACTGGACATTGGAAACAAAAGCTTTGGACTATCTCAAAACCTTGGAGTCCTAGTGGACAACCATTTAAATATGAGCCAACCGTGTGCAGCAGCTGCCAAAAAAGCCAACTAAGTTCTAGGCTGCATAAACAGAGAGATAGAATCAAGATCACGTGGACAGTTAATACCACTTTATAAGGCCTTAGTAAGGCCACACTTGGAATCCGGCATCCAGTTTTGCTCACCACGATGTAGAAAAGATGTTGAGACTCTAGAAAGAGTGCAGAGAAGAACATCAAAGATGATTAGGGGACTGGAGGCTAAAACATATGAAGAACGTTTGCAGGAACTGGGTATGTCTAGTTTAATGAAAAGAAGGATTAGGGGAGACGTGATAGGAGTGTTTTGATATGTCAGGGGCTGCCACAAAGAAAAGGGAGTCAAGCTATTCTCCAAAGCACCTGAGGGTAGAACAAGAAGCAATGAGTGGAAACTAATCAAGGAGAGAAGCAACTTCGAACTGAGGAGAAATTTCCTGACAATTAGAACAATTAATCAATGGAACAACTTCCTTCCAGAAATTGTGAATGCTCCAATACTGGAGGTTTTAAAGAAAATGTTGGATAACCATGTGTCCGATGTGGTGTACGGTTTCCTGTCTAAGCTGGGGGTTGGACTGGAAGACCTCCAAGGTCCCTCCCAACACTGTTATTCTAAATTCAGCCTATGTCAGATACGACATAGAACCCTATCATCAAGGATTCTATGTCCATCCCATGAGAGTTCCGTTTAAAGTCCTCTTAATCAAACTCTTGTGACCAAATACATTTTTTACTCCTGAGGTGCAGCCCACTCTTGTATCACTGCCCATTACTGAGGCAACTCAGTTCATTACCTCAGCAGCCAAATCCCATCTGTCAACATTCGGGGCCTCCAACAATGCCAAAGCTTGTCAGGATGTTATTACTGTCGTTTATTGAACAGGCTTAGGTATCCCAGAAGTCCAGAGTTGAAAAATAATCAGAGAACACAGTTTTATTACAAAATATGGGAGGCTAATAATATGCAGGACAATCAAATCAGAACTTGGCAATTGAGCGCAAAGAACATACAGTAGAGCAGAACATAGAATAAACGTGTTGGAAGGAACACTCGAGAACTCAAATAGGAGAATCTATGCCACAGGTGTCAATCGTGATCGTGTCATGTGATTTTTTCTTTGCATTTGCGGAGGTGGCATGGGGCGTGGCCTTGAGGTGACACACGTGGCCCATGGACCACCAGTTTGACATGCCTGTTCTATGCCATTTCTGCAAAATGTGTAATCCCCAATGATGGAGCACCCACAATTTCCAGAGATAAGCCGTTTCACTGATTAAGTCTTCTCGTTGACAGGAAATTTCTCCTCAGTTCTAGATTGCTTCTCTCTTTAATGATCTTCCGTCCATCCATTATTTTTGTCCTGCCCTCAGGTGTTTTGGAGAATAGGTTGACCCCCCCTCTTCTCTGTGATAGCCCCTCAAGTACTGGAAGACTGCCAGTAGGGATCACGTCACCTCTAGTCCTCCTCTTTGTTAGATTAGACATGCCTAGTTCCCTCAATTATTCATCATACAGTTTAGTTCCTAGACCTCCTATCAACAGATAACATTTAAGGCTATAGCTTGCAAGTCCTTATTCTATTCTAAATAAATAATCTAAAAGCACAAGTAAAGGCACAAGGATGTATATGGGGTACATTGCCCTCTTTTCCAAGGAAGAAAAAAAGGACAGGATATAAAATATAAAACAGCGCTCAAAACTAAATGGGAGTTCAGTGCTAGCGCCAGTGAAGGAAAGGCGTTGTGAATCAGCCTCGACACATTTTCAAATTGACCTTACGATCAAGTCCCGCTGAAAGGAACAATAAAAATATATAGCAAAGATTGCAATGCACGTTGACACTATGGAAACTCCTTGCAGCGGCTATGGCTCCCAACATTGTATTAAACATTTTGTAGAGACCGAAAGCAGCACAAACCACTAAAATTAATTGCTTGTTTAGTATTCCACGAACTTGGAAAAAGACTCTTGGGCTTAAGGAAGAACTAACATACATCCATGCCATCAACAATAAAAGGGAAACTTTGTAAAAACACTCACTAGCTAATCAGTTCCATCACTTCAAAACATTGCATTGTTTGTGATGTGACATTTAGCCAAGTCGGTTTAAAAAGACACTTCGATCGCTTGTTTTCACTCAATGGATCTCAGAAACCCTTTGGGGGGCTCCAATTATACGTGGCCACACATTCGTAGGGCTAGGCCTGAGGAGAGGGGAGCGCAGCCGGTACAATGTTCCAAATCCCCTGGAGCTCAAAGGAGACCCACGAAGGGGAAACTTTAAAAAAAAGTTTATCAAGCCAAATTTTGAAAAAGAAAAACAATATTGGATATAATATATACTTCGTACGCTATACTTTGTGTGCGTAGCAAAGCCGCCTTTCAGCCTTGTTTGACTATCACCGTTATTAACCGGAAACTCAGGGTGCAGTTATTTATGTAATGTATTGGATTTTAATTTCATGACTTCCTCATTTAAATCTAGTTCCATTTTGTTTACGAGCACATTTTACGTTTCACTTCAGTTTATGAGCGGCGATGAAATGTCGTCTGAAAAACCGGCAGCTCAAAAATGCAAGGAGAAACAGACATCGTGAGGAGATTAATAAAAAGGGGCGACAAACGTTTTTGTTTTTTTTTTCAATTTGGCGTTCGATGCAAAACAAGCGAAACTAATCGAAATGTCCCCTTTTTAATATATTTGCAGGTGTGTTTGAATGTAATTAATAAATGTACAATTATGACATTATTGCAGAGGTGCCGGTTTGGCCCAGATCGGGCGAACTGGTAGTGGTGGCGGCTGGAGGCTCCGCCCACCTACCCTATCACGCACGAGCAAACCAGTAGTAAAAAAAATTGGAAACCCACCACTGCATTATTGATTTATGTGTCCATGTTTAGGTGAGGGGGGGGCATATTAGTCTTGTTCCAGCACTTAATAATCCTCTTGGCGGCCCTGCATAGCGATACAAAAATGCCCTTTCAGAGGGTTAAGTGATAAAATCCTTATTTAGAAAGTTATGAGCTCACATTTTTCAAAACAATACACATCCTTGTCCCCAGAGACATTTCCCTAATCCAGTTAAGATACCTCCCTCCGTATCTAAGCAAATTTACTTTCTACTTAAATAATACAACATGACAGAGAAGACGTATAGAAAGTTCCAGCAAAGCATACCTTTCTTTTACCCTCTTAGCCTTGTTAGAACCTGTTCCACTAAATTGCTAGGGGGGGAAACAGCCAGCTGTTAAAACCCAAGGATGTTGATGAGTTGCCCTTTCAGTAAATCTTCCTTAAAGAGAAAGATTTCAGGATTCAGCTGATTGTAAAATGTGAGTGGTAGAAGAAGACATGGTGTAGTAAAGAACGGGAGTCTATTGTGTGCATGTAAAACTAAATATAAGCAAGATGCCAGAGGTGGTATTCAGCAGGTTCTGACCAGTTCTGGAGAACCGGTAGCAGAAATTTGGAGTAGTTCAGAGAACCGGCAAATACCACCTCTGGCTGGCCCCATCCCCATCTTTTCTCTGCCTCCCAAGTCCCAGCTGATCAGGAGGGAATGGACATTTTACAGTATCCTTCCCCTGGAGTGGGGAGGGAATGGAGATTTGTCAGTATCCTTACCCTGGAGTGGGGAGGGAATGGAGATTTTACAGTATCCTTCCCCTGGAGTGGGGAGGGAATGGAGATTTGTCAGTATCCTTACCCTGGAGTGGGGAGGGAATGGGGATTTTACAGTATCCTTCCCCTGGAGTGGGGAAGGAATGGGGCTTTTACAGTATCCTTCCCCTGGAGTGGGGAGGGAATGGGGATTTTGCAGTATCCTTCCCCTGGAGTGGGGAGGGAATGGAGATTTTGTAGTATCCTTTCCCTGCCACGCCCACCAAGCCACACCCCACCAAGCCACACCCACCAAGCCACACCCACCAAGCCATGCCCGCAGAACTGGTAGTAAAAAAATTTGAATCCCAGTGCTGCAAGAGGTGTGGTGGCCACACAGTGGCTTAATAACATCGGAATTGCTGGACATAAATGATCTGCACTCTGGCAGTTCGAGCCCTGCTCTGTGAGATGGAGTGAGTTCCTGTCACTCAATCCCTGGCTCCTGCCCTTCCAGCAGTTTGAAGGCATGAAAATATTGTGAGTAAATAAATGGGTACTACTTGAAAGTGGGGGGGGGGGTAAACCTAGCTGTGTTTGTGTGTGCAGAGAGTAGAAGCTTGCCAGGTTTTGCAGATATCGGCCTGTCAGCTCTCCAAGTCAGAGAAGGTCTGTGACTCTAAATCCTCCCTTGAAAGACTTGTTGTATGGGAATGAGAAGAATTCACAGTCAGTTAATAAAAGGTTTTTTTTGTTGGGACAAGGAGTTTGCTTCATGCTCTTGGGAAGCCTCGGTCAGAGCAGATCTCTTGCAGGAGATCTCTAGTAGCACATGACATTCCAAATGAACAAAATGCTTTAATGCATATCTAACGTTATTAACAGTTAATGCAATTTCTAAAGTCATGGTAGCTAAAAAAAAAAAGTGAGGGTAAGGGTTACATTTCAGCTTGTTGTTTGTTTTAGGGGCACTTGGAAACGGTATCTAACAAGGCCCAGTAAAGGGAACTGATGTTTTTCATTCGAACCCGTCTCTGAGGCAATTACACAGAACAATAATCATAATTAGCTGACATGCAGATTGACGTATGAGATCAGCTTGCTTGGATTTTTCTCACAGTGCTCAAGAGAAAATAGTATTCCATAATCAACCTGTGTAAACCAGGTGTTCAGTTCTTAAAGTACTGAGGTATGAGGTACTCTTAGTAATGGAAACTGTTCCAAATTATTTAATTAAAGCACAGTCTACATCTTGGCTTACTGGTGTTCAACTTAGCTTGGTTTTACCCGTGTTCACGTGTCAGGGAATACATGTGTGCTTGGATTTCCTATGCTGGATACAGGTGTCCTCGACTTACGACCACAATTGAGACCAACAGCTGTTGCTAAGTGAGTTTTCACCTACAGTATTTTATCTTTCCTGCCACAGTTGCTCAGTGAATTGTGCTGTATGAAAGTGTCAGAGGTATCTGAAATAAAGACGTGGGAAAGCTTGCTAGTTGAAATCTCAGGTTCTATGCCTGTTTCCTGTTTTAAAATTATATACCAGTGGTGAAATTCAAATTTATTTACTACCGGTTCTGTGGGTGTGGCTTCGTGGGCTTGGCAGGGGAAGGATACTGCAAAATCCTCATTCCCTCCACACTCCAGGGGAAGGATACTGCAACATCTCCATTCCCATCTCACTCCAGGGGAAGGATACTGCAAAATCTCATTCCCACCCCACTCCAGGGGAAGGATACTGCAAAATCTCCATTCCCTCCCCACTCCAGGGGAAGGATATTGCAAAATCTCCATTCCCATCTCACTCCAGGGGAAGGATACTGCAAAATCTCCATTCCCTCCCCACTCCTGGAGGAAGGATACTGCAAAATCTCCATTTCCTCCCCACTCCAGGGGAAGGATACTGTAAAATATCCATTCCCTCCCCACTCCAGGAGAAGGATACTGCAAAATCTCCATTTCCTCCCCACTCCAGGGGAAGGATACTGTAAAATATCCATTCCCTCCCCACTCCAGGAGAAGGATACTGCAAAATCTCCATTCCCTCCCCACTCCAGGGGAAGGATACTGCAAAATCTCCATTCCCTCCTCACTCCAGGGGAAGGATATTGCAACATCTCCATTCCCATCTCACTCCAGGGGAAGGATACTGCAAAATCTCCATTCCCTCCCCACTCTGGGGCCAGCCGGAGGTGGTATTTACCGGTTCTCTGAACTACTCAATATTTCCGCTACCGTTTCTCCAGAACCTGCTGAATTTCACCCCTATTATATAACGTATGCCTATGTACCATTATACTGTGGCTGACTGTGAACCTCCCTCCCTGCCCCCCCCCCAAATGCTAATTAAATCTAGTGTCCAAATGAAAGACAGAGGACAGACAAAGTCTTCTTATCTTTCAAATTCAAAATTGGTTATAGAGCCATGCAGAGGCTACATGAGGTTGCAGTGAGTTCTCATTCATGCTGCTTAAAGAATGCGACTCATTTTCCGGAATGATCGCAAAGAGGACGGCTTGCTCTGCCACAGAACTTCTGTCATCACCGGTTCTATCAATTTATGCTCTGTCCTTTGAAGTTAAAAAAAAAAAGACATTTCCTGTGATCGAGGTTGTTAAGAGTTGCATTATGCACTCCTAGTCTTTGTGACCAGAAGAAAAAGACAAAAAAAAAAAAATCTCCCATACAAGTACAGGTACGTGTAAAGCTTCTTGGTCATGTATTAAGATCATCCTGGGAGGTTTTTTTTTTTTAATATAAAGTTTTTTATTTTTTTCATTTTCATAACATATAATCACATGTACACTATTACATAGGCAACATCGTATTGTATTATTAAATGTTTCATCTTGCCATCAACTCCCAAAATCAATTATTGGTTTTTCTGTTCTCCATATACCATATTTGTACCCTATGCATCACTTTCCTCTCCCTCTCTCCTCCCCCTCCCTACCTCCTTTCTTCCCTCTGTCATCCTTCTCTTCTCCACTTCCTCTTCCTCTCTCCTTCTCCTCCCTCCCCTTTCCACTCCTTCTTTCTCTCCTCCTCTTCCCCCTCCTACCCTCTTCTCCTATCCCTCTCTTCTTCCCTTACCTCTCCTCTCTACTTCCACAATCTTCATCTCATTTACTTGGTGCATTTCAGCTTCTGAGCGAGCTCCATTTTATGTTGATGGTATTTATAGTTCCTTTTCAATATACATATTTAATTTTAACATTTTTTTTAAAAGGGAGAAAACAAAGTATACATATATAGTCATTGTGTTTTTAACCCCCCCCACCCCCCCAACCTAATTTTGGCCGAGGTGTAGACCTGGTTACAATTCCCAGCTATTCTCATCATTATATTTGTATAATTACCTGGGAGGTTCTTTTTTTGGATTCAAGTGTCCACAGCGGGGCTAATTGAAGATCTACAGATTGATATCAGTCGTTATGTCACTGCGGCTTCTACTATCAAAAAATGCTTCCCCATCTTTCCTTCTCTTGAAGAATGTTGATGAGGACCAGGAGATAACAGAATAACAGGGCAGGATAATAGAGTTGGGAGCAATCTTGGAGGTCTTCTAATCCAACCCCCTGCTCAAGTAGGAGACCCCATACCAGTGATGTGCGAACCTATTCGGCCCTGAGCGCCGAAAAGGGAAAAGGGAGCACGCACTTGCTCATCGGGGCCACAACCTGGAAGGGGAGCTGCCCAAGTGGCATGCGCGTGCCGGAAAATGAACTTCTGGTTTCCGCTGTGTGCCTTCACATTGGCCAGCTAGTCTTCCAGTTACTGTTGTGTGTGCATGTGTGACAATCAGCCGGCTGGTGTGCATACTCACACTGGAAAATGGAAGACCAGATCTTCTACGCACGAAGGCCAGCTGATCATTGCGTCTGCATGAGTGCCAGAAATCCAGAAGAGGAACAGGTGACAGGCAACATGGCTCAGTATGCCATTTTGGGCACACATGCCATAGGTTCTCCACCATGGCCCTATGCCATTCCAGGCAAGTGGTGGTCTAGGCCAATGATGGAGCGCCCACAACTTCTGAAGGCAACTTCTGTTCCACTGGTTAATTGTCCTCACTGTTAGGAAGTTGCTCCTTCGTTCTCGGTTGCTTCTCTCCTTGATTAGTTTCCACCCATTGGCTTCTTGTCCTACCCTCAGGTGCTTTGGAGACTAGACTAGACTAGACTAGACTAGAATAGAATAGAATAGAATAGAATAGAATAGAATAGAATAGAATAGCAGAGTTGGAAGGGACCTTGGAGGCCTTCTAGTCCAACCCCCTCACTAGGCAGGAAACCCTACACCACTTCAGTCAAATGGTTATCCAACCTCTTTTTAAAAACTTCCACTGTTGGAGCATTTACAACTTCTGGAGGCAAGTTGTTCCACTGATTAATTGTTCTAACTGTCAGGAAATTTCTCCTTAGTTCTCAGTTTCTTCTCTCCTTGATTAGTTTCCACCGATTTGCTTCTTGTCCTACCCTCAGGTGCTTTGGAGAATAGAATAGAATAGAATAACAGAGTTGGAAGGGACCTTGGAGGTCTTCTAGTCCAACCCCCTGCCTAGGCAGGAAACCCTGCACCCCTTCAGACAAATGGTTGTCCAGTCTCTTCTTAAAAACTTCCACTGTTGGAGCATTCACAACTTCTGGAGGCAAGCTGTTCCACTGATTAATTATCCTCACTGTCAGGAAATTTCTCTTTAGTTCTGCGTTGCGTCCCTCCTTGATTAGTTTCCCCTTTGATTAGTCTTTCATTGAAACGAGGACTAAAGGTTGAGGTCAGGGGTTTCCCTGAAAATACCAGCGTGGAGAAGGGAATTTAGAAAAAGAGGGAAAAGTGAAGAAATGGGAGGAATTCCAAGTGGAGCAGAATGGACACTGATAAGGGATACCTGCCCTGGTATAATAAGATTCATCAAAGATATGGTGTATTAAGGCCAAGAGAGATGGAGATATCCATTTTGGGTTCCACCATGAATTGCTGAAATTGCTCCCACATAGCACAGCAATTTGAAAAGGACATGGAGAAATGGTTTGGATGGCATATCCGTTTGTTTCCCAGGTAGAACCTAAATATGTTCAGCAACTAGTACAAGGGTCGGCAACCTTAAACACTCAAAGAGCCACAAAGGTCCTAACTGGAAGCCCCCCCTCCCCCATTCAATTCTGGAGCCAACCGGAAGTCCAGTTCCGCCACCATAGAGTCTCCTCCTAGCGCGGCATCCTTTTTCCTCTACCTGTCCTGATCGAAAATCCTATCGATTATGGAGCCAACCTGTGACAGGGAGCCGCAGCAGAGGGATGTAAGAGCCACATGCGGCTCCAGAGCCTCAGGATGCTGACCCTTGAACTAGTACATGATGCTCATTTCAGCGCTTCTAAAGGCTGTTATCCCCCAAGTGTCAGCCTGTTGTGGTGTTAACACAGGAAGGAGCGATTGCCTACAACCTGCCGGGCGAAACAGCATCTGCGGATTAGCCCGGGGCTGTCACCACCATGGACAGCTCACTGGATCTCACCAGCTGGTCCAAGGCTCTCTCTCTCTCTCTCTCTCTCACACACACACACACACACACTCACTCACTCACTCACTCTCTCACTCCCTCCTCCCCTCTCCCCCCCCCGTGTTTTTCTTGTCCGCAATTCCTTTGGGATTTTGCCATGTCCCCCGGTCTACACAATAAATGCCAACAGCCCTCGGCAAGCAGCTAAAAATAGGACGGGTTTTCCAAATTAAATAACCGAGGCTTTCAATCTTACTCAAGATTGAAAGACGTTCATTGAAAGAAATACAAGAGATACCTGGACCAGATTTTTTTAAAAAAACTTGACAAAATTCATTTCCTTTCCCTTCCCTTCCCTTTCCTTCCCTCCCCTTCCCTCCTCTCTTATTTCCTTTCCTTTCTTCCCTTCCTTTCCCCTTCCTTTCTTCTTTCCTTACTCCCTCCCTCCTCCCTCCCACCTGTTACTAGACATTCCACCACGAAGTGTAGTTGCATGAAAACGACCCTTGCGACACCTTACAGGCTCCAGCAAGTGCAGAGTCTTCACCCTTGGGGAAAAAAAGAAGCGACCTGTTTACTATTCAAAGCAAGGGAAGGCAGGGGGCTCTCCCTCACGTTTACGGGGAATACCGGGGGGGGGGAGGTGGGAGCAGGGAAGAGTGGCTGATCACAGCGCGGTCCCTGTGGGAGGACGGTCCCTTCCTGGCAGGCGTGAGAAATCAACCAGCCTTTTCCCAAGACGCCAAACGCCCCCAAGTCAAGGATTCTTGGGGGGGGGGGAGCCCAGAGACTAGTAAACCACTTTGCTTGCTTGTGTAAAGTTCTACGAATAGAATAGGAAAGAATGGAATGGAATGGAATGGAATGGAATGGAATGGAATGGAATGGAATGGAATAGAATAGAATAGAATAGAATAGAATAGAATAGAATAGAATAGAAAATATGGAATGGAATTGAGTGGGATGGGGATGGGAGAGGAGAGGAGAGGAGAGGAGAGGAGAGGAGAGAAGAGAAGAGAAGAGAAGAGAAGAGAAGAGAAGAGAAGAGAAGAGAATTCTTTATTGGCCAAGTGTGATTAGACACACAAGGAATTTGTCTTTGGTGCATAGGCTCTCAGTGTACATCAAAATACAAGATACATTAGTCAAGAATCATAAGCTACAACACTTAATGATAGTCATAGGGTACAAATAAGCAATCAGGAAACAATATTAATATAAATTGTAAGGATACAAGCAAAAAAGTTACAATCCTGCACTCATAAGTGGGAGGAGATGGGTGATAGGAACGATGAAAAGATAATAGCAATAGTAATGCAGCCTTAGTGAATAGTTTGACAGTGGGGAGGGAATTATTTGTTGAGCAGAGTGATGGCGTTGGGGGGAGGGGAAACTGTCCTTGTGTCCCGTCGTACTTGTGCGCAGTGCTCTACAGCGTCGTTTTGAGGGTAGGAGTCGGCAACGCCGCCGAGACACGCGCTCACACCTGCGGCGTTATCAGCCTGAGGTTTGAAACTCGGGGAAACCCCATGGCGGTGGGGCTGCGTCTCCTGCCTCTTTGGGGAGAAGGTTTTTCTTGAATTCAGAGATTTCCCCCTTTCTGGCGGACAGTGTGTGGGTCTCTTAATAGAACTGCTGAGGCAGATCCAGCCAGGCAAAAGAAGTCCAAAGCTGTGGCACGCGCAACCCTTGACTTCCAAATGTGGAGCCCCTTCCCCTCGCTTCGGGACGCCCCTCTGTTGGCTCCAAGAGTGAGTCCAAGCTTTGAAAGGGACCTTCTTCTCCGTATCCAAAAGTGGGGGACGGGTCGGTTTGATAGCCCTCCATCCGTGAGGCTGCGCTGGTGGATTCCTGTCCCGGCAGAGGGAAGGATGGACTGGATGGTCTCTAAGCCTCCCCCGGACCTTTCCATCGTCTAGGATTCGCTCCGGAGCAGTCCCCAGACCCGCGATCTTGCAGCGCAGCAGCAGCCTTGGGTGGGAAGCGCCCCTTGTCCTCCCCGTCGGGACTCGGCAGCGCAGACAGGTGGAAAACCCGAAAAGGGTCCCTCCCGGTACCAGAGCTGACGCGCCCTCGACCAATGGCCCAGCGGGAGAGCCCCTCCCTCGCGCCGCGATTGGCTGAACCTAGCAGGGTGCGTGAGCTCGTTCCTCCCAAGGCTAAGGCGAGGGGGGGTCACCCATCCAAGCCCCCACCCCCAGCCGGGGTCCTACAAAGCCAAGGATCCCCGCCCGGCTCCTCCAGTGGTTCCGAGAGAGAGCGACAAAGCGCACCTGCTCTTCTCGGGTCCCTTTCTGGAGATAGGAAAGAGGTGAGAAGACGCCCCGACGGCGCTTGACCCACTGCGGAAGAAACCCTCCTGCCTCGGGGAGACGCCCTGCCCTGCCCTGCCCTGCCCTGCCTGGCGGGCTCCGGAGGAAGAGGAGGAGGAGGAGGAAGAGGAGGGACAGCCATGGAAAAGGTGATGGCTGGGAGGGGAAAGAAGAAAAAAGGGATAAAGCAGAGGAGGTAAGGGAGGGTAAGAAAGAGTAGGAGCGCGGGTAAGAAGGAGGAGAAGAGAGGAGGAGTGGGGGAAGGGGAAGGGAAGAAGAAAAGAGGAAGAAGAGGAGGAGGAGGCAGAGAAGGCAGGTTGAGAAGATGGAAAGAGTGGAGTTGTTGCGAGACAGGAGGAAGGCAAGAAGATCACCCCAACTGTGTTTTCTATAGTCATAAGAAGATTGTGATCAATGTTAATCGCTAATAGATAAACGTTAAGAGTATTTAAAAGAATGGATATTGGTGAATGGATATGAAAGGAAAAAAAATAAGGGGGAGGGCTGGAGGAGGGAAAACGGGCTGTGCGTTTCGGGAAACTTTCCGTCCCCAGCGCCGAGTGGTACCCACGGGGCGAAGGATGAAGGAAGGAATGGAGCGGGGCGCAGCGAGGGGGCTGAGACGGGAGCCGGTGCCATTCGTTTTAGGGGGCGGCCATGAGCCCAGCTCCGAAGTGCCCTCGCCTTTGCCAACGGGAAAACCAAGAGCTCCATCAGTCTTGGGCGGCCCGGCTGGACGAAAGGGAGGGCGTCGTCCTTCCTTGCCAGGCACTCGTCCCTCCCTTCATTTCTCCCCCTCTTCTTCCTTTCCTCATCTCTTTTCATTCTTCCCTTCCATCCTCTTTCCCTTCCTCCTTTCTTTCCTTCCTCCTTTCTTTCCTATCTCCTTTTTTCTTCTTTCTTTCTATCTTTCTTTCTCTTCCTTCCTTCCTCCCCTTCCCTCTCTCCTCCTCTCCTCTTCTTGTCTCCCTCAACCACCCCCTTTTCCACTTCTCCCTTCTCTCCCTCCCTTCCTGTCTGTCAGGACCTACATAATATGGGTCAGGTCCATGGCTTTCGTGGTGGCCACGAGCCGGAGATGCCTTGTAGGGCGAGTTCACACGACCAGCAAGTCGGGCAGACCGCTTTCCGGACTAGCTAGGATAGCCCCCTCCGCCCCCTCTAGGTTCTCCGGACGTTGCGCAAGGACGTGCGAGGTTCTTAGGGCAGAGAAGCCAGCCAACGTCTGAACGCGCTCCGAGAGATAAGTTGAGCTACTTTTGGGGGGGGGGGGAGGCTGGAGAGCTGCGTTCTCACGACCAGCAGGGTTGACTACAAAGAACAGCTGTCTGCGGGGATTCCTTGGGGTCATGGTTGTCCCAGAGATGCTTTTTTTTTCTCAAGAGGCAACTTGACTTTCTTTGTTTTTTTTCCCTGAAGACGTTTCGCTTCTCATCCAAGAAGCTTCTTCAGCTCTGACTGGATGGTAGACTCCTTCCATTCCCCCGCCATCCAGTCAGAGCTGAAGAAGCTTCTTGGATGAGAAGCGAAACGTCTTCAAAGAAAAACCAGAAAGTCCAGTTGCCTCCTGGGGGGGGGGGGGAAACATATTTGGGACAGAGAACTGCTGTACTCAGCAGCGTTCACACAATACACCCATTCCTGCATTGATGCCTACCCGCATTTTAGGCTTACCGGCCTTCCAACGATCCTCGGGCTGAAAGGCCAAGCAGGCTGCGCCGACCCAACGGCCTGTCTGACACTAAGTGGGCAGTTCCTCCGAGTCGAAGTCTTCTCCCCCTCCCAAGGTTCCCAGACACCCGTGAAGGGCAGCCTGTGCTTCGCCGTGGCCTCGTTTGCCGGGGGCGCCCTGACCTAGACGCGACACTCTGATAGGGATTTTTTTCAGATCGGGAGGGCAGCGGAGCGCTTGGCCGGTTTTTGCCCATCCAGACGGGACCTCGTGGAAGAATTAGGCCGGGGGGGGAGGGGAAGGGACTGGCCAGTCTCCAGCTGAGCAGAGCTGGCGGCGGGGAAGGGGGGGAGGCGTAGAGGAAATACCACCTGCCGCTCCCCTCCCAATACTTTTTGTGGAAGCCCTTGGAAGAATGACAGGAGGGGGGGGGTGTCTGCCCAGTGGTGAAATTCATTTTTTTTACTACCGATTCTGTGGGCGTGGCTTGGTGGGCGTGGCAGGGGTTACTGCAAAATCCCCATTCCCTCTCCACTCTGGAGCCATTTGCCGGTTCTCCTAACTACTCAAAATTTCGGCAAAATTTCCACAACCTGCTGAATTTCAACCCTGGTTCTAACCCCCCCCTTTTTTTTGCTTGTACTCTTGGCTGGCAAGAGGGGACCCCGGAGGGCCCAGCACTGGGTGGCGGGATATTGGAGGCGGGCCCCCTGACCGACCCCTCCCCCAGAATCGATCTGATGAGGTTTGGGACTTGGGCTCCATGTTCCCCTGCCAGGAAGGCAGGAGTAAGGACTCGTGAGAGTCGAATTCATGGACGGCCGCAAAGTAGCTTCTCATTCATTGTCCGGTCATTTTGCGCGGTCGGCTTCTGCGGGGCGAGGGTGGGGGGGGCGGGGGGAGGATTTGGGAGCTTCTGCTCCAGTTGCCTGGTGAGGAGGGTACATCTGACCAGTCCCCTTCGAGGACTCTGCCCTCTTCCACCCTCCCCTCCCCTGCCCCAAAAGTTGGCCTTAGGGAGGCTCCATCAGGCTCGGGATCCCGCCGCTGCTGCGCTATATTTCTGCGTGCAGTGAGTGCGCCTCGAACACCCAACACTGACGGCCAGCCTCTCCCCAATGCCTCGCTTCAGCCAGTCCGCCCGGATCCTCAGCGTGAGTGCCAGGGCCGAGTTAAGAGCCCGCTCCTGGGCTCTTCTCCACCCCCCACCCCTCAAGGGCTGTGGGTGGTCCTCCTCCCCACAGTTACCAATGCCCAATGGAGGCGGGCAGCACTGGGGTGGCTGCTTTTTTCTTGCCTTCCCAAGCTGGCCTTCTCCTCCTCCTCTTCCTCCTCCTTCCCATCCCGTGGAGATCCAGAGGGAGGAAAGGGAGGCCGAAAGGCAGCTGCGGAGAAGCGCACCGGGGAGAAGCTCGGGACCTGAGCAAGGTACGGGACGGGGAGTCTTCCTGCTGGCCGGAGGGTCTCCTCCTCCTCCTCCTCCTCCTCCTCCTCCTCCTCCTCCTCGAAGGGGCGTCCCATGCGCCTTCCGCCGCGCTCCCTGCTCCACGCCTGGGAGGTTGGCTGGCGCTTGGGGGCGGGGAGCCCACGCCTGGCGCCCTCCCTCCCTCCCCCCCAACCCTTCCCCGTTCTCCTGGCGTCCTGCTCCATTCGCTCAAGCGCCGCTTCTCCTTGCAGGTCCCAAAAATCCGCCGGAAAGCTACCATGTTCCCCAGGCACTTCCAACAGTGGAGTTTCGTGGTCTTCTTGCTGAGTTACTGCCTGCCGTCCTCCGGCCGATCCCTGGAAGGACACGGGAACGGACGCCGATTGTGAGTGCCTTTTTTTCTTCCTTCCTTCCTTTCTCTGTCCCGAGCCGCGGGGAGGGCTTCGGGCCACCCCCTCGACTTAAGGGGTCCCCCCCAAAAAACGACGGGGAAGCCCCTGAATGGTTTTGGCTCAACTCCTGAAGCGATTGGCTAAAAAGACTTTATTTCCTCTTTGACATGAAAATCCTATGGATTGATTGAATGAAAGAACGGGTGGAGTAGAGAGGATGACTTTCAGAAGCCAAATCCTGAACTTCTGAATCTTTTATTCCCCCTTTTCCCTCTCTGTCTCCCTTCACTTTTTTTTTCCCAATTAGGAAGGTTATTTGGCGGGCGTAGCATTTATCTTTAGAGAAACGGAGAGGGTTAGGGTTAAAAAGCGAGCGTCCCAACCGCTTGTTTGTATTGTGTCAAAAGAACAATAGCTTGTCCTTAAAGGAGAGTGTGAAGGCGAGAGAGAAAGCGGGTTGGGAGGAGTAGAACTTCAAGTGTGCATCTTTCCACGCGCTGGGAGATTTGCGGGGTTTTTTTTATTGCAAACGACCATAGCGGGCACATTATATAGACTTCGGATGCTAAAGGAGGGCCATGGGCACATTGGCACGCATCCCAGAAACGCTTCAAATCGCGGCTTGTTCGCCCTCCGAAGAGGGTTTCGTGCCCATGAGCATCGAAACGCTGGACTTTTGGGTTCAACTGTTGATGCGGCGGGAGACACAAGAGGCGGTTGACGGAGAGAAAACAGAAGTGAGATCCTGAGATGCTCAAATGCCCCCTCCGCGCTTGTTCATCACACCCGCCGGATGGACGGCGCGTAGGATGGAGCTAACCAGATCAATGCAATCCACCCTGCGGTGCTTGGATGCGCGGATCCGAAGTTCTGTTAACTTGCACTTCATTCTTTTGAAAGGTGATTCGGGAAGATGGAAAGAAAGCTCCCAGTTTAGGAGAGGAATCCAGGAAGCTTCTGAAAAAGGCTAATCTTGAACAGGTTTTTCTTTCCAGGCGAATTAGTTGCAGGGTTAGGATTGGTGCTCTCTGCGCTTCTGTGGTTTTCTTGCAGACGTTACCTTACCCAAACTAGGTAACGCGAATGCAGGCTGGTTCTCACGAGGCAGAAACGCCCGGGTGCAATTTGCACGGATTCCTTCCCTGGGGCGAAATATTCTGGATTTAGAAGGAGGTCTACAAACCTGGGTATGGGCTACGCACCACACCTAGTTATTCTTCTACCTCTCTTCTAACCACGGCTTCCAAACCACGGCTTGTTCCCCTCGCATCCCTACTGAAAACCCACAGGCTGAACTCCTATTCTTGAACAGGGACCAGACAGAAGTCAGATGTTGCCCCCAACAAAACATCTGGCTTTGACCGGGATGGATGCTGTAACTCAGCATCAGTCCACTGAGGCTCATAGCAATAACTTCCTAGCCAGGTTTCCACCCTGGCCACATTCTGGAAACAAAGCATAAATTGTAGGGGGCAAAGGCACAAAGCAAGCCAATGAACTTGGAAACGCAGAAGGTGGTTTTACAGTGCTGCAAAGAACAGTAAAGTTAAAGGTACCCCTCGCACATATGTGCTAGTCGTTCCCGACTCTAGGGGGCAGTGCTCATCTCTGTTTCAAAGCCGAAGAGCCTGCCCTGTCCGAAGACGTCTCCGTGGTCATGTGGCTGGCATGCCTAAATGCCAAAGGCTCACAGAACGCTGTTATCTTCCCACCAAAGGTGGTTCCTATTTTTCTACTTGCATTTTTACATGCTTTCGAACTGCTAGCTTGGCAGAAGCCGGGACAAGTAACGGGAGCTCACTCCGTTACGCGGCGCTAGGGATTCGAACCGCCGAACTGCCGACCTTTCTGATCCACAAGCTCGGCGTCTTAGTCACTGAGCCGTCAGGTCCCCTGCATAGTACAGTAGCCTTTCTTAAGTCCTTAAACGGGAGGGAGGGAGGGAGAGAAGCAGAGTGAAGGACCAGACTACAGAGAGCCATTTCTGTTGAAGTTACGGCAGATCAAGATGTCAAGAGTGACCACTGCTTAGTGAGGGTTGGTTAACCAATGTTCCCTTTGAGGATTAGCAGTTTAGCCCCAAGGCCGTGGGGATGATGTTTTCAGGTTTGTGTATACAGGAGAGTGAATTATAAGTCTGTGAACCCAGCGTACAGTGTATACAGTAATTTGTGTGAGTGATTTTGGGCAGCAAGAAACCATAAACTCTCAAGCCTTCACTCAAAATTGCTCACCACACCGCATGTTAGCATGGCATGAACTGCCTCTCATTTGGGGTCAGGCAGCTTTTCATTGCAGGCTGGAAAAGGACCCCTAGCGGGATAGTAAAAACACTTCCCAAAAATAAAATAAAAAAACTTTTCAGTCTTCTGGGCGCTATTTTTAGAATGATGTGTTTTTTTTCCACCCCGTTAATCCACTCTGGTGATTTGGTTTAGCTCAAAAGTTTTCTCCGGTTCTCACACCTCACAGTCACAGGAGGTGGAGGGGAGGAAGAAAACAGGAGATGGATATTACAAGAATATTTGGGTCTCTCAAAGGCCCATTGTAAGGGATGTGGTAACTCGGTGGCTAAGACGCTGAGCTTGTCGATCAGAAAGGTCGGCAATTGGGAGGCAGTTCGAATCCCCAGCACCGCGTAGTGGAGTGAGCTCCCGTTACTTGTCCCAGCTTCTGCCAACCTAGCAGTTTGAAAGCATGTAAAAATGCAAGTAGAAAAATAGGAATCACCTTTGGTGGGGAGGTAACAGCATTCCGTGCGCCTTCGGCATTTAGTCATGCCAGCCACATGACCACGGAGACATCTTCGGACAGCGCTGGCTCTTCAGCTTTGAAATGGAGATGAGCACCTTCCCCTAGAGTCGGGAACGACTAGCACATATGTGTGAGGGGAACCTTTACCTAAGAGCCTTTGTAGATTGGCGGTGTATATTCCTGCGTCTCCCCCAAAATAGATATTTGCAAAAGGGTTAGAATCTTGCTGCCTTAAAGAATGAGGTGGAATTGGGAATTTTTATTTTTTGGCGCTCCCTGGGTGCATTCTGGTATTGGTTTGCCCTGATGATGTTACCTAACGGGGTAATAAAAAGTCTGCAATAAAATAACCAAGCTCAGAGAGCACCAAGGACATCACAGTTCAACCCTTGAGCAAGAAATATTCTTTTTTTATCTTTTCACCAAAGAGGGGAACGAGAGCCATTGGCAAGGTTGCACTTAATCTTCTCAGTGAAGGTGGCAAAGAGATTTCCCCTCCCCGCCCTTTCTACTTAGTCTCATTCCAAACTTTCCTTAAGGAATGGGGGGGGGGGAATCTGAGACTACCCCCTTGACTGAAGTCATGACACACCGATCATGCCACTTCTGTCTTCATGATCATTCCTAATCCTGACGCAACATGTTTAATCGCTAAACAGCGCCCCCACTAGAGTAGTTGGATAAAGGAACTTTTCATGTACATTTTTTTTTTAAAAAAAGCATGTAGCTTGATAGGGATGCGGAGGCTCAATGGCTAAGATGCTGAGCTTGTCGATCAAAAAGGGCGGCAGTTCAGCGGTTCGAATCCCTACTGCCACGTAACGGAGTGAGCTCCCGTGACTTGTCCCAGCTTCTGCCAACCTAGCAGTTTGAAAGCACGTTAAAAAATGCAAGTAGAAAAATAGGGACCACCTTTGTTGGGAAGGTAACAGCATTCTGTGCATCTTTGGCATTTAGTCATGCTGGCTGCATGACCACGGAGGCATCTTCGGACAGCACTGGCTCTTCAGCTTTGAAATGGAGATGAGCACTGCCCTCTAGAGTCGGGAATGACTACCACATTTACCTTTACCTTGATAATATCTATAGACAAAATCTTCCTCTTCGAGAATAGGACCAGGTATTGTTCATGCTAAGGAACAGAGAGCTTTCTGAATTCAGTTAATTGAGTTTTGCTTATAAGTCGCTCCACTCCCAAACTATTCTAGGTGGCTTACAAGTAAAAAATTAATATGTTCCACAGCAGTAATCCAGTAACATAGTCTGCTAGAGCCTTAATTGAGAAATATGCATTTACTATTAGTCTGTTAAGAATGCTGTTTTCTCCTATTATTGGAATAATTGATTGATTGGTTAATGACTTTGAGTCAGCTTGACTGTTGGTAATTATATGGATAAGTCCATTTGGTTTTCTTGAGAAATTCTTTTTCTTGCCTTCTTCTTGAGGTTAGGAGACAGCAACTGGCCCAGGGTCATCTAGTTGGGTTTAAAGCAGGATTAGAACTCCCCACACCTAGTCCAGGGGCTTTAACCACTACCCAAAGCTGTCTCTTGCTATTGAATTTCACAGGAGTCCATTTTTAACCATGGCATTTATTGGCACGGTTAGAAATTTCTTAGAACCCCATAAGAGGCTCTTGTGACAAAAACAATTAATCTAAGTCAAATTAAGTACACATCTTTTATAGAACGAGAGACTGAAAGATGAGAAAAGTTCGCTCGTCACAAAAAAAAATATCAAGTGGGTTTTAATTGCTATCTGGGTAAGAAAGAGAGGGCGGGGAATGAGATTTGAGGGTTTTGTATGTATCATATGGCAGCAGGAGGTTTACAAATTTATTCAGAGTTCAAGATAGAATAGAGTAGAGTAGAGTAGAGTAGAGTAGATTGGAATAGAATAGAATAGAATAGAATAGAATAGAATAGAATAGAATAGAATAGAATAGAATAGAATTCCTTATAGGCCAAGTGTGATTGGACACACAAGGAATTTATCTTTGGTGCAGATGCTCTCAGTGTACATAAAAAACAAGATACATTCATCAAGAATCATAAGGTACAACACTTAATGATAGCCAAGAATTCAACAGGTGATGAAAGGAGTCATTCACTGGTAAATACATTTCGAGAAAAAATGAATAGAACTTTCTATAAAGGGTTTGGTAGCCATGATATAAAATAGCCTAAAGCCATACAGCACCAAAATAGAAATGGTACGGTGGCCTAGAGATGGAGCTCTCACCTCACAATCAGTAGGCTGTAAGTTCCATCTTAGGTAGAGGCAGATATTTCTCTTTCTGGGCACATTGAGAATATGTCTACTGAATAAAACTCCGCATTGGTGACAGGAAAAGCATCCAGCCATGAAACACTCTGCTAGCTCTGTTCAGTTGCCCAGATTCCACCCCACAAGGGATTATGGGGTCATTAAAAGAAGATGGTACAGCACCAAAATATTCAGCCTGTCAAAATGTGAATCCATTCAAAGAAGAGAGTGGCAATCTTAATTCAATGAGCAAAGGACAAGGATAGGGTGAGTGTAATAGAAATGATTGACTTAAGTCATTTTTTAAAGGGTGGCATTGGAGGTCTAGAACTCGATGAGAGAAAGCTTCTACAGGTGCAGAAGTGACATAAGTTGCACATGCAATTTTAAAGCTGATTGTCTAGCGCAATATTTCCTCAAACTTAGCAACTTTAAGATATGTGTACTACAACTCCCAGAATTCTGCGAGTTGTAGTCCACATCAGTGGTGGGATTCAAATTTTTTTACTACCAGTTCTGTGGGCATGGCAGGGGAAAGATTCCCCACTCCTGGGGAAGGTTACTGCAAAATCCCCATTTCCTCCTGTTCAGTTGGGACTCAGGAGGCAGAGAATAGATGGGGCGGGGCCAGCCAAAGGTGGTATTTGCCGGTTCTCCAAACTAGTCAAAATTTCCACTACCGGTTCTCCAGAACTGGTCAGAACCTGCTGAATACCACCTCTGGTCCACAGATCTGAAAGTTGCCAAGGTTGAGGAACACTGATCTGGTGGATATGTAAGATGAACCAGAATTCAGGAATGAAGATATCCTTCCAGAAGAACTGTTGAATTTTTTAAAGATGGGGAACAGAGCCCGTGATTTTCTGAACTCTTGTGCACTCATGAAGATGGACACAATCATATTCCTGCTACTTTTTGTATGGCATCTGATAGCACCCTTCATTTTCACCCCAAAACATTTGAATGCTTTTTCATTGGAGAACATCAACTCTCTTTCTAGCCAGCTGGCTTGTCTAGCTGGCTCATGCCACAAGCTTTAACAATCTTCCATTAACCAGAACTGGGCCAAGTTCCCTGGAAAAAGGCCATTTGTTTAGGCTGGTGGCATTTCGCTGGACAGACCACGGACCAACAATGCCAACATCTACAAGAATGGGTTTTCCCCCCCATGCATTCTCTTTAACATTGGGATAATTTCCATGGATGAGTGAGCTGTGAAACATTCATGAAAAACACATATACTTTCTTGAACTGCTCAGAAGAATGTATAGGTCTCGTCTCAATAATCTGAATAATCCTGAAGGGAAGGAGAAGCATTATTATTAGGAAAAGTGAGTCTCAGTCTCAGAATCAGTGAGATTTCAGTTAAGGTCCTTCCAGTTTTTAATTCTGTCCCTTGGCCATTAAGAGGCTCAATCCTAACACAGAATGACAGGTTTTTGGTGTGTGTGTGTGTGTGTGTGTGTGTGTGTGTGTGTGCATGAGCTTGAAATAGATCTATACTAGTCTCCCTTCATTTATTTATCAGCAAAAAAATTATATACATATATATATCATCGAAACGTCACCAAGATGCTCTCAATCTTACACGGGAAAAGACCCAAATATGCCAAGATCTGCATACCTGTACCCGTGAAAATATATATATCAAATTTTCATACACACACACACACACACACACAGACAGAGTATATGTATGTCAGTTACACAGACAAAAACGGGGAAAAAACCCATGGTAAATATTAACACATGAACTTATAATAGTGACTATAATATGATAGCACTTATATTAACTATAATCCTAATAGTATAACCAAATAGTTTAACCTGGATTTTCTTATATCTTGGCCTATTTACATTTTGTAGATTATCATACATATGATTGAAAACCATCTCTATTTTAATACAGACAGTCTTTTCCCCCTCTGCTTCCCACCCAATGTCTCTAGCCATTCATAAAAACTGTTCCATATCGGGTAGCATTCGGAGTCTTCTTTATCTTTAATTTTAAAAGTTAGCCTATCCATTTCAGCCCTTTCTAACATTTTTCATATTACTTCCTCATTTGGTGGAGTGTTTTCATTCTTCCAGTATTTGGCAAATATAATCTTTGCTGCTGCTATCAGTATATGTAAGACTAAATATGCGATCCCTTTATTGTAACCCTCTGGTATTATTCCCAACAGAAACAATTCCGGCTTCGAATCTATATTCTGTTTAGTTATCTCTTCTAGCCAATTATGTAGTTCCTCCCAATATTTCTTCCTTTGTTGCACGTCCACCACATGTGATAGTATGTGCCTGGGGACTGATTGCATTTCCAGTACTTTGTAGACAGGTTGCTAAACATTCTTGCCAGTCTTGCTGAGGGTAGATGCCACCTGTAGAACATTTTGTATACATTTTCTTTATAGGCCGAGGCCATAGTCAATTTATAATTCCGCCAAGTTTTTGTAATCTTTGAACTATCTTCAGATGAAAGGCTCCTTGTAAATTGCTTCAGATTGCACCATAACATTTCAGTTCTTGACTGATCAAGTTACGCACCCCTCAAATTTTTTTTATAGAAGCTGCTATTATAAATCAGAAGGGACTGAGTGTTCTCCCTCGGGCAGATTGGGCCGGCCAGGTTGTAGAGGCTGCTTTTTTCATGCAACTCTTGGCCCCCTTTTTAACACATTTTCTTAATCACAACAAAATCCTTCATCTCAGGAGAGTTAATCAGCCTTTCTCACTGAAACGGGATGTTTTTCTCTGCTCCAAGATTGGGGGGGGGGGGGGGAATTCCGGCAGCTGTTCTCAGTTAAAATGCAAACAGAGTTTGGGATTCAACTTCAACGTCCCTTTTACTCGAGGGGAGCGAAAATAACATCATCTTTTTACTGTTCTGTCTCGGGCGTTGTAGGCTTGCTCGGGGCATGTAGTTAACTCCACGCTTAGGAATCTCTTTCAGATCAAGTTTATTATCAGGCATTCTCAATAGCAAAATTTACAGTTCGGTGTTAAGATACTTCTGACTTTCCATAAACTGTCCCATCACGTAGTGTAAAAAGATGATGATTTCACTCCCAGGCTGAGCGGAGATACAAAAACTACTATTCCGGTTCACAAAGGCATTCAAACTGACCAGCGGTAAACTTTGCACGCGGGCAAAATGCCCCAGTGGCCAATCAGGAACATAGATGTGATCACATGTTATGGAACTATGTTTCCCATAAGGCAGTCCCTGCCTACATTTCCCATGTGGTAGTTTCTTAAAGGAGACAGTTCTTAATTCCTACACTAGCGATAGACTGCTGGGGCAACACACTTGAGTAATGTGGTAATAACCTTGTTATTTGGACCGGCTTAACTTTAAGCTTATGTTCAACTCTCAATGATTTTTTTTGAAATGGTTTCCTTCTATCCTTGATACGTTTCACTGAAATCATATTCGTCTCACATCAGAAGGAGTTTGTCCATGATACTGAGGGTATCGTAGACATGTCGAACTCTACACGTAGTCCTCGACTTATGACAGTTCATGTAGTGACCGGTCAAAGTTATCAACGGCGCCGAAAAAAGTGATCAACGACAATTTTGTCACACATACAACCGTCGCAGCATCTCACGTGTTCAAAATTCAGATCCTTTGGCCACTGGTTCACATTTACGACAATTGCAGTATCCCGGGGTCACGCAATCCCTTTTTGCGACCTTCGGACGAGCAACGTCAATGGGAAAGCCAATTTCCCTTAACAACCGTGTCACTGACTTAACAGCTGCAGTGATTCACTCAACAACGGAGGCAAGGAAAGTCGTAAAATGGGACAAAGTTCCCTTAGCAACGGCCTCGCTTAGCAACAGAAATGTCAGGCTCAATTGTCATCTTAGGTTGAGGATGATCTGTATTGTCGCTTAGCTATAAATAATTAGAGCAGAAACATCATGCCCTGGTGTGCAAAACTAAACAGGGACCTTAGCTCTAGAAATGGGGCTTAGCACACCTTGCTGCTGGCAGACTGGACAGACAGGCATCCACTGGAATAATCTACAAACCCACCTTTTAGTTTATCCCTGCAACTGACAATGCATCCACCTTACCCTGAGGGCCAAGCACACCTTTTCCCATCAGTAATTATTTCCCAGGATTGATTGCTGAACCACAATGTTTTGCTTTGTTTTCCGGACTGTGGTTCCCTATCATCCTTGTTCTTCCAGTATGGAATGATTGCAAAATGCCATTGCTTAACTATCCTAATACTGAGAAAGCTCGAGCAGATCATACCTGTGAATAAGGTAAACATCAAGAAGGTATTAAGTTGCGTCTGGAGAAGAAAAGTATTGAGAGGATGTGAGTCCTATTAGCCCTGTCATTGATCAAAAACCCTAATAAGAATAGAAGAGAGGAGAAAAGAAAAGAAGAGAAAGAGGAAGAGAAGAGGAAGAGAAGAGATGAGTAGAGTAGAGTAGAGTAGAGTAAAATAATGGAATGGAGTGGAGTGAATTGGAATAAAGTAGAGTAGAGTAGAGTAGAGTAGAATGGATAGGATAGGATAGGATAGGATAGGATAGGATAGGATAGGATAGGATAGGATAGGATAGGATAGAATTCTTTATTGTCCAAGTGTGATTGGACACCCACGGAATTTGTCTTCGGTGCATAAGCTCTCAGTGTACATAAAATATATAAGAGATAAATCATGTTCATAGTTGTCATAAACACATTCATCATGAATGATAAGATACCACTCTTAGTGATAGTCATAGGATACTAAATAAGCAATCAAAATCTTACTAGGAAACTAAATAAAACAATACAAATCATAAAGCAACAAGGTTATAGTCTTAAGTAGAAAAGGAGATAGGTAATAGAAAGGATGAGGAGAATAATAGTAATACGGTCTTAGTAAATAGTTTGACAGTGTGGTGGGAATTAGTTGTTTATCAGAGTGATGTAATCTTGATCTACAGCAAATGGCTGGTCTCAGGAAGTGAAGCAGGGTTCAGCCTGGTGAGAACTTGGAAGAAGACCGCTAGGAATATCCAAAGCTTAACTTAGACTGGAAAAGAAAAGGCAATGGCAATGACCTTCTACATCAAGAAAAACTAAGGAGTCACATGGAGTTGAGCCCAACTTGAAGGAGTCTTTCCATTTAGCGATCTAGAACCCAAACAGACCAAACAATGTGTCCAGGAGCAGTCAATCACAGACCAATTATGGAGAAAAAGATCTCCAAAGATAGGGGCATCAAGAGCTTTGCTTGCTGGTGGAAAAAGAAAGGGATGGATATTTTCAATTTATAAAAGACAACTAACATATTGGAATTGGAGGCATTTCTCTAGATGTTTAGGTTGGGTCATGCATTTAGCATTCTCCTCCAGGGGTAGATTGTGGGAAACTGGGGAACAACACTAAGCAGCTCACTTAGCAAACTTTGAAAACTCGACTTGTGCTCTAGAACATGCAGCTCCCACTGTGGACACAGAGGTTGTCCATATTTATCCAAACACTTCTAATCATTCCCATTTATTTGCTTCCCCGACCATATGATTTCTATGCATTTCTTTGGTGAAATGGAATGTAACAAGGCAGATGTTTTCTCAAAGCTCATATCTGAAAAAGCTTCAAAGTTGCTTAAGAATCAGTGTCTCTTTTGTGCGGGCTTGTTTGGGTATAACTTTGAAAGTTTGGTTCTAGATTTGTGGTGGCTTCTTTAAAAGGCTTAAAATGGGGAGAAGCTAGGGTTGTTGGTTTGTTGTTGTTGTTGTTTTGACAAGTGGAGAGCGTTGACCTAAGGAACAGCCAGGTTGCCAGGTGCACCAATGCGATCTTGGACTTGCGTTGTAGCTCATCTTGGCCCAAGGCCATCCCCATAAATTCTTTTGGTTAAACAAGCTGATTTGAAGTCCTGCTTTTCAATCTTGGCGACTTGAAGATACCATATTTTTTGGACTATAAGACGCACTGAAGTCTAAGATGCACCAAGATTTTGAAGAGGTAAATTAAAAAAAAGAAACGTTTTTGTCCTCTCTGGCCCCCAGGAGCATTCCGCAGGCCTCCCAAACCCTCTGTACGCCCCATGTTTTTTTGTGAAAAATGGGGCATGCAGAGAGTTTGGGAGGCCTGCAAAGTACTCCTGGGGCCAGGGAGGGCAAAAAAGTGATGGGGTGGGTGGGTTGGGAGGTGAAAAATGGGCCCGCTTTTCACAAAAATGGGAGGCCTGTAGAGTGCTCTTGGGGGCTGGGGAGGGCAAAAACGAGCAAAAAACTGGGCGTGCAGAGAGTTTTGAAGGCCTGCAGAGTGCTCCTGGGGGTTTGGGGGGGCAAACACACACACACACACAAACAGACGTTGTTGTGAAAAATGGGCCCGTTTTCACTCATTTCTGCCCTCCCCAGCCACCAGGAGCACTCTACGGGCCTCCCAAACCCTCTGCACGTCCATTTTTGTGAAAAATAGGATGTGCGGAGCATGGCTTCAGAAGGCCAAAAATGCTGTATTCAGTGTATAAGATGCACCCAGATTTTCACCCTCTTTTTTGGGAAGGGGGGGGGGGAAAGGTGCGTCTTATACTCCGAAAAATACGGTATGTGGACTTCAACTCCCAGAATTCCCTATCCACATATTGTAGTTCACAAATTTGAGAAACACTGTTCTGAAGGCTGAAGGTCCCCACCTTCCTAGCAATCGTAGGTGGTCCTCAACTTACAACTACGACGGAGCCCAAAAGTTCCGTTGGTAAGCGAGACAGTTGCTAAGTATGCTTTGCCCCGTTTTATGACCTTCCTTATCAACAGTTGTTCAGGGAATCACCGCAGTTCTTAAGCTAGTAACGTGGTTTCCCCAATGACTTTGCTTGCAAAAGATGATTCCATGACCTCAGGACACTGCAGCCGTCACAAGTATGAGTCAGTTGCCAACCACCTGAATTTGCATCATGGTACCAAGGGGATGCCACCACGGTCATAAGTCTGAATAACAATCATGAGTCATTTTTCTTTTCAGTGCTGCTGTAACTTCAAAAGGTCATTGAAGAAAAGTTCGTCAGTCAAGGACTCCCTGTAGCCATGGTTACAGCAATGGGTCATATACCAGCTTATTAGCAAACTATTTCAAATTCTGCTTTTTGGCCAGTGTAGGGAACAGCTAGAAAGTTGTATTGATTCCAGATAAAATGTGGGATATGCGGGACTCTTGCTGTGGCAAATTATGCTGTACAAAGAGAAGACTGGGCTTTTTTGATCAGGCTTGACAAATAACAGAATAATACAGTTCAAAGGGACGTTGAGGATTTTCTATTCCAATGCCCATCTCAGGCATACATCATTTCAGACAAATGGTTGACCAATCTCTTCTTTAAAACTTCCAGTGTTGGAGCATTCAAAACTTTTAGGGAGCAATTTGTTCCACTGATCAATTGTGTCAGGAAATGTCTCCTTCGTTCTAGGTTGCTTCTCTCCTTGTTTAGATTCCATCCATTCTTGTCCTGCTTTCAGGTGCTTTGAGAATAGGTTGACTCCCTCTTCTTGGTGGCATCCCCTGAGATATTGGAACGCTGCTATCATGTCTCCCCTAGTCCTCCTTTCCATTTAACTAGATGTACCCAATTCTGGCAGGGACGCGGTGGCTCAGTGGCTAAGATGCAGAGCTTGTCGTTCAGAAGGTCAGTACTTCAGCGGTTCGGATCCCTAGCGCTGGTTAACGGAGTGAGCTCCCGTTATTTGTCCCAGCTTCTGCCAAACTAGCAGTTTGAAAGCACGTACAAAATGCAAGTAGAAAAATAGGGACAACTTTGGTGGGAAGGGAACAGCGTTCCGTGCACCTTCGGCATTGAGTCATGCCGGCCACATGGCCATGGAGACATCTTGGGACAGTGTTGGCTCTTCAGCTTAGAAACAGAGATGAGCACCACCCCCTAGAGCAGTGATGGCGAACCTATGGCACGCGTGCCACAAGTGGCACGCGGAGCCATTTGTCAGGGCACGCGAGGCGCTGCCCTGTTAGCTGGCCAGCGTGCATGCACACTTAAAACCACCCTCTGAGCAAACCGGAAGTGACTTCCGGGTTGCTAGGAGGGTCGTTTTAAGCATTCCGAAGGCTTCAGGGAAGCCTCCGGACGGTCCCTGAAGCCTCCGGAGGGCCCCGGTGGGGGGAGGCTCTTTTCACCCTCCCCAGGCTTCTATAAAGGCTCTGGAGCCTGGGGTGGGCGAAAAAAGCATGTAAAAATGGGCGGGGGGCGCGTTGTGCGCGCATGCGCACTGGGGGATCGCGCGTTGCATTATGGGTGCGGCACGCGCGCACACGACCCCCCCCGCTCCCCCCACTTGTGGCACGCGAGCCAAAAAAGGTTTGCCATCGCTGCCCTAGAGTCAGGAACGACTAGCACATATGTGTGAGGGGAACCTTTACCTTTACCCAGTGGTGAAAGTCAATTTTTTTTATTGGTTCTATGGGCATGGCTTGGTGGGCATGGTGTGGCTTGGTGGGCGTGGCTTGGTGGGTGTGGCTTGGCGGGCATGACAGGGGAAGGATAATGCAAAATCTCCATTCCCTCCCTACTCTGGGGCCAGCCAGAGGTGGTATTAGCCAGTTCTCCTAACTACTCAGAATTTCTGCTACCAGTTCTCCAGAACCTGTCAGAACCTGCTGGATTTTACCCCTGCCTGCCTTTACCCAATTCCAGCAATCATCTTTTTAATATGTTTTAGTCTCCAGTTCCCTAATCATCTTCTTTGTACTAGAGTCTCAAGATCTTTTTAAAAAAATATTGTGGCGGCCATCATGAATGAATGAATGAATGAATGAATGAATGAATGAATGAATGAATGAATGAATGAACGAACATCCTTTCAGGTCCATTAATGTCTGGATTTGCTTCTTTTTTCCCTCTCTTTTTTGAACAGCAAAAGGACCGTCGCCGAATACCAACTCCTTCACGACAAAGGGAAGTCCATGCAAGACACCCGAAGGCGTAACTTCCTGCAAAACCTCATCGAAGGGGTGAACACGGCTGAGATACGAGGTGTAGCGGAGGTGTCGCCCAACCTGAAACCCGGCGTGGGTCTGGGCAAAATCTGCACTGTAAGCATTGGAATCGATGACGAAGGCAAAAACCTGACCCAGGAGACCAACAAGACTCAACCTTACAAGGAGCAGCCTCTAAAGACCCTGGGAAAGAAGAAAAAAGGAAAGTCCGGGAAACGTAAAGATCAAGAGAAGAAGAAGAGGCGAATTCGTTCGGCCTGGCTCAGCTTAAAAGGGTCCGGCAGTGGGATGGACATCTTGGGTGTTGCACCTATTAAGACAAGGTAAGAAGGACCCATATTCCAGGGGTGTCTGTCTCCCCAAAAAATTAAGGGTCTATTCTGCTGTAGAGTAATGTTACACCAGAGGGATGTGGTGGCTCAGTGGCTAAGACGCTGAGCTTGTCGATCAGAAAGGTCAGCAGTTTGGCGGTTCGAATCCCTAGTGCCACGTAATGGAGGGAGCTCCTGTTAATTGTCCCAGCTTCTGCCAACCTAGCAGTTCGAAAGCGTGTAAAAAAATGCAAGTATTAAAATAGGAAGCACCTTTGGTGGGAAAGTAACAGCGTTCCGTGCACCTTCAGTTTTTAGTCATGCCGGCTACATGACCAAGGAGACGTCTTCGGACAGCGCTGGCTGTTCGGCTTTGAAACGGAGATGAGCACTGCCCCCTAGAATCGGGAACGACTAGCACATACGTGCGAGGGGAAGCTTTACCTTTACCTAATGTTGCACCAAGGTTAGGTTTTCTTGTGTCTTTAACGGTGGAGACCCAAAGAAAACTTTGAGTTGCTTATAATCTCCGGACAGAACATGGACAGTGTCTCTATGCCATGTCTGCCTTTAACTTTAAGATTTGTGGATTTCAACTCCCAGAATTCTCCCAGCCAGCCGGCATGGCTGGCTGGGGGAATTCTGGGAGTTGGAGTCCACGGGTCTTCAAATGGCTGAGGCTGGACATCTCTGTCATAAGGACTTCTTAGTTCAGTTCCAGTTGCTAAAAGAAATTCTGAAAAATTACTTCAAGGGTAGAGAAAATCATGTCCATCCTGTAGGACTGAGAGTTTTCAAAGAAGTAAGATCTTGAGAGCTGCAGTTTTGTCCAAAACGTTTAATAAAAGTTTTTTTAAAAAATTGAGAGAGCGGGGAGGGAGGGAGAGAGAGAGAGAGAGATGCTGCTACCCTTCCAGTTGCGTGAATCCCTCACATGCTGAACTGTTGTTTGGGTACATGCTGACTCTTTCCACCCTTAGAAGATTCAGAAAACCTTCCAAAAGCCTTAAGCAAGAGAAACTTGCAGAGTTGAACTGATTTCAAGTGTAGCTGGTGATATGAAAGGCGACCATGAACCTTCTAACATAGGGGTGTCAAACTCAAGGCCTGTGGGCCAAATCCGGCCCATGGGAGTGCTTAGATCTGGCCCAAGGTGGCATCCTAAAAACAGCGAAGGACTGGCCCGCGGTGCCCTCCTAAGCTCCATTTTCAGCTGCAATGGCCTCCTGCAGTCCTCTGCCAGGGACAACAGAGGTTGAGAAACATTGGTATAAACTAAGACTACTATAAGTCAGCTCATGCTGAGTTAGTAAATTCCAAACCAGAGAAGAGGGTCTTGAGATGTTTGTCGCAGACAGGGAATTTCATTAATGTCGCAGCTATCTGGAATGCCTCTTTCTACGCCCTTGCTACATAAGCCAAATACATTGACTTGTATCATATATTTGCCAAAAATGCTAGCCCTGTCAGGAGAGCAAACTATAGGTTTAATTTAGGAATTCCCCCTGGTGTGGGCCAAATTAAACCTCAGTTCCGTTTACAACATGGAAGAAAAACAAGATAAAAGCAAGGGGATGACAGCATACCTCAAACTTTGCAATCTGTTGTTTCATCCAACTTCCCATGGATTCCTAGATAAGAGCAGTAGTGGGATCCTACCGGTTTAACAACCAGTTCGGTGGTAGCACGCTTCACGCATGCAAGCACCTGACGCGTGTGCAATTTTGAGAAAACTTACCTACCGCATTACTGCTAGGGAGAAAACAGCTGAGGCATGGCCAACCGCTCTGCCACGTGACTCAGCTGAGAGGATATAGGTCAGTAAAACACAAGGGCAGGTGGGCAGGCCCAGCTGATCGTCAGAGGTACCAGTTCACACAAACCAGTCCAAACCAGTAGAATCCCACCCCTGGATAAGAGTCCTCTTTGGAAGGTTGTGTCAAAGCCCTGGGTGCTTGGTGGGATAACAGGGTCCCTAGTGGTGGGATTCAAAACAATTTACTACCACTTCTGTGGGTGTGGCTTGGTGGGCATAGCATGGGAAGGATACTGCAAAATTCCCATTCCCTCCCCACTCCAGGGGGAGGATACTGCAAAATCCCCATTCCCTCCTCACTCTAGGGGAAGGATACTGCAAAATCCCCATTCCCTCCTCACTCTAGGAGAAGGATACTGCAAAATCCCAATTCCCTCCCCACACCAGGGGGAGGATATTGTGAAATCTCCATTCCCTCCCCACTCCAGGGGAAGGATACTGCAAAATTCCCATTCTCTCCTGATCAGCTAGGTCTCGGGAAGCAGAGAATAGATGGGGGGAGGGGCAGTCAGAGATGGTATTTACTGGTTCTCTGAACTACTCACAATTTCTACTACTGGTTCTCCAGAACTGGTCAGAACCTGCTGAATACCACCTCTGACGGTCCCTCAAGCTCCAATTACGTGTGAGAACCTAGGCCCCAGGCTGGTTGCTCATTTTTATTAGCGAAGATATCAAGTGTTATTAAAAAAACACTCATATAATTTAGTGTTCTCTCTAGCTCATCCACATCCTTCAGAGGATCTTATTCAACCAGCTGCTTTAGTTCTCTCCTGCAGACAGAGTGGGAGTTTCTTCTCCATTCCTCCATTTGCAAATCATGCATTAATCAACTGGCCCTGGGAATAGGTTTGCTAAAATGGGCTTGAAGGTGGTCTTCCAGATGGGGAACATGCCTTTCTGATGAATATTTGTAGCTCAGGATTGAAATGAAGGGCCCTTGAGGCTCTCTGAGCATGATGGCTTTCTTGCAGATGTTCCACTACCAAACTAGGTAACACCATCAGTTCTTTTAGAACATGTCCTTCTAAAAGATACCCAACAAAAGTCATAGAACTAGAAAGTCTTCCAATATTTGAGGGGCTCCTACAAAGATGAGGAGGTCAATCTATTTTCCAAAGCACCAAAAGGCAAGACAAGAAACAAAGGATGGAAATTAAACAGGGAGAGAAGCAACCTAGAACTAAGGAGAAACGTCTACATGGTTAGAACAATCAACCAATCAATCAACCAATGGAATAACTTGCCTTCAGAAGTTGTAGGTTGTACTCTATCACCAAAGGCTTTCAAGGAGACACTGGACAATCATTGTGTGGAATGATATAGGGTTTCCTGCTTGGAAAGAGGGTTGGACTAGAAGATCTCCAAGGTCCCTTCCTACTCTGCTGTTCTATGTTTTACTTCTTCTAGACCAATTGTCTCTTGCCTAAGGCAGGGACTCTCAAATCATCCCAAATATCTATCCCAGCTTGGTCTGAGAACCTTTGGTGACGAAGCCATCATGATGCTATAAGGGTGACTGCTTAACAGCTTTCATGGTCATCCTGATTGGGACTCCCTTTGTAAAGCTCTCACCTGTTGCTTATTATACCCTGTACACTATGAGAATAAAGACCTTCTTCCCAGATGCAGTTGAAGGCCATGAACTGGAAGCCTTCTGTCATGTCTCCCCAAAGCCTTACCTTCTGTATGCTAAACACACCAATTCCTTTAACCAATCATCACAGAATTCAGCGCCCAAGACCCTTGTCAGATCTATTCTCATTTGTAATGACAAGTCTGGAACCCAAGATGAGATGGACTTTGAACACAGATAGCAATAGCAGTAGCACTTACACTTATATACCGCTTCACAGTGCTTTCCAGCCCTCTCCAAATGATTCACAGAGTCAGCCTCTTGTCCCCAACAATCTGGGTCCTCATTTTACCCACCTCGGAAGGATAGAAGGCTGAGTCAGCCTTGAGCCGGTTAGAATCAAACTGCTGGCAGTGGGCAGAATTAGCTTGCAGTGCTGCATTCTGACCACTGCACCACGAGGAAAGAGAATGAGAAAGGGAGGGAGGGCGGAAGGAAGGAAGGAAGGAATAATAATAGTACTTACACTTATATACCGCTTCACAGCACTCTCTACGCAGTATACGGAGTCAGCCTCTTGCCCCCAACAATCTGGCTCCTCATTTTACGCACCTCGGAAGGATGGAAGGCTGAGTCAACCTTGAGCCTGGTGAGATTCGAACTGCCAAACTGCAGCTAGCAGTCAATTGAAGTAGCTACAGTACAGTACTCTAACCACTGCGCCACCTCTGCTCTATAAGTATCCTCAGGCAGAGAAACTAAAGCATGCAGAGAACTTTAGCAGCCTGGTTTATATTTTTAGATTTTTCAGCTTTGCCTGCTGGTAGAGTTAAGAGTACACTTTGAAATGATCAGGTTTCTTTTTCCAGATGTTCTCAATCGCTTGGTCCATTTCTAGGCTATCTTCCACTCAGCATGACTACTATGTGATGTAAAATGTGACCCATACAGTAGTTAATTACTATTTGGGAAGGAAACAACCTGTTTAACCAGATCTAGTGGCTGCAGCCATGTTAAGTTTGAGGCTGGTTTTGTTTGTTAGTTCACTTATTGTGATACAAACCAAAGCCATTCCATTAGGAGCCCTGGTGGTGCAGGGGGTTAGAGTGCAGTATTGCAGCCTCACTCTGCTCACAGCCTGGAGTTCAATCCTGATGGGACTCAAGGTTGACTCAGCTTTCTATCCTTTTGAGGTTAGTAAAAATGAGCAGCCCAGATTGTTGGGGGCAACATGCAAATAATGCTGACTCTCTAAAATGCTTAGAGTGTGTGTAAAACACTATAGGATAGTATATACGTCTAGTGCTATTGCTATAAGTGCTGTTAGTTTATGGTATAATGTAATGTACCCAAACACTGAGTGACTTCAGTAGCTAGTTTGGGCATGTTAATCTAAACACAATAAATAGGATAGGGTAGGGTAGGGTAGGGTAGAAGAGAGGAAAGGAGAAGAGATGGGGGGGTACGTTGGAGGTCTTCCAGCCCATCCCTCTTACTCAAGCAGGAGACCCTATACCATTCTGGACAAATGGCTCTCCAGTCTCTTCTTAAAAGCCTCTAGTGATGGAGTACCCCCAGCTTCTGAAGGCAACCCATTCCACTGATGAATTGTCAGGAAATTTCTCGCTAATTCCAGGTTGCTTCTCTCTTTGATTAGTTTCCATCCATGGCTTCTTACTCTAGATGTTGGAAGACTGCTATCATGTCTCCCCTAGTCCTTCTCTTCATTAGGCTAGACATACCCAGTTCCTGCAACCGTTCTTCATATGTTTTAGGAAGGAAGCAGGAACCAGTCCCATAATATACTGTAGTATAGCCTTTATTGTCATTGTACATCAATGCATACAACAAATTTGATTAATCAACTCTGTTCTATGTGTGGATGCATTCACCCACAAGGAAACTAATTCTTGGAAGACGTTTTCCATCACACTGTGTTTTATTAATTTCCTTGTACTGGCAACCGTAAAAACGCAAGAGACTAGCTGGCCCGAGATCCTTGGACTGATTGTATGTTGTCCGTCAACTCTTCTAAGAAACTCAGAATTTTTTTGATGAGACTATTCATGTTGTCCAGTTATTTGTATGGGAAAATAATTCTCTCCTTTTTTTCCTTTCCTTCGCAGGAGGCGTTGAACATCCTCCGCTAAGATTTTTTTTTTTATTGGAAAACTTACTCAAGTGTTCTGTAATTGTGAACATATGGAAAGTATTTATTATCTGTAAATATTGTAAATGATTCAAAATAAAACCTTGTTTGCAGATGTTCTCCAAAGCTGCACATTTGAACATTGTGAATACTGGGAGGGAAATTTTGTACTTAAGACAATCCTTGTTGTCACATTTACCATAATTTATTGTGTTGAAAAATGTATTTATTTCCATGAACTTTTATCTTGGTGCTGCTGACTTTTCTATCTATCTATCTATCTATCTATATTTTGTAACATAATGCACTTTAGATATACATTATGTCTTATGTTGGTAAGACATAAATAAACAACTCCTGCTTTTTTGGATTGGATTTCATGAGTCGCCAAGGACAATTATACAAAAAAAAAAAAAAAGATTTTTTTTCCTTCCGTTCATACATAAAAAGGGCCGTATTTTTTACAGATTGTTAAAAAAAAAAAGAAACACAAAAGCCTCCAATAAAATGTAATCTAATTAAAAGCACAACGTGACTCAGAAGGAAAAATGTGTCCTCTAGGATTTTAATGACAAGGAACAATAATTTTCCCTTTCCAACATCTGAAAATAGTCCTTAAAAACTTAACATGTTTACGTTGGTTGCAGTTCCATTTTTCACATTAGTTTTTAGTTAAAAATCGTTTACAATTCTTGCGCTCTGGTAATTTGGCGAAGGGGAGAAGGTCCCTCCGCAGGGGAGAAAACGTTGTAGACTTCCTTGGAAGCAGAAGCAGAGGTTTTGAAAGCAGATCACAGGGCAGGGGCAGGGGCTGGGAAAAGCTGTGATTTCCCTATGTCTGTCTAGCAATACAGTAGGATACATAACTGGATGTAGGCTCTTTAATTTGTGGAAAGAAAGATTATTTTTTTCCTGTAAGGAAAGGTGAAAAGTAGCTAAGGAGATATTGGCTTTCCCCACCGTGAAAAGTGTTAGAAAATGAAGTCAGAGGCCTCGATCCTGCACTCTACTCAGAAGTTGCTCCTCCAAGCAGACCTTTCAGTTTAGAATGGACCCAGTCCTGAATCATCATTCACGCCATTCAGTGATATGCAATTCTGCATCTCAAAAAGGAATAATTCCTCCTTGTTCAGTACTGTGAGTAGTTACAGATAGGACTCAACTTAAAACCGTTTGATTAGCGATGGTTTGGAGTTATATTGAAGATTGCATTGGGAAAAAAATGACTTGGAACTGGTCCCCACACTTATGACCGTTGCAGTATTCCTCCCCCCTAATCACATGATCAAAATTCAGGCATTTGGCAACCAGCGTGTATTTACAATGATTTCGGTGTCCTGGGGATCATGTGAAGGCTGTTTGCGACCTTCCCAGTGTTTTGACCCAGTTCCCCAAACACAACAAACCGTCGGAAGTGAACTCAAAAGATTCCTTTATTAGGAGCGCCGGCATCCCCGGCAAAAAGTTTCTCTCTCAATGCCGGCTAACAAATCCGTCTGTCTGGAAGATAAATAGTTGTCTGCCACACTATTCATCTCCGCCCCCTGCCTTTTATCTCCAGAGCTAGGGTGGAGCTTCGTTAGCAGCGTGGCTCTTCCATCCCAAGGACCGGCCCATAGATTTCTATTGCTCTCCTCTCCTCTGCCTTCTGTGCATTTGTGCGGCAGGCACTGGACCCAGCTGTTCCTCCTCTTCCTCATCAGCCACCTCCAGATCTCCATCTGAGGGCTGGCGGACGGCCCAGACTCTCCATCTGAGGGCTGGCGGATGGCCCAGACTCCACCTCTGTCTCTCTCTCTGCCAGCTCCATTCCCTCTTCCCCCTCGCAGCTCCCAGGTTGCCTTGATGCTAGCCCTGATTCCCACACCTCCTCCTCCTCTGATTCGGCTGCTGTAGGGTCCAGCGGCCGACAGGCGACAACACCCAGCTGGCTTCTGACCAGCAAAGTACATGGGGGAAGCTGGATTTTCTTAACGACTGTGTGATTCACTTAACAACTGTAGTGATTTGCTTAGCAACCACTGCAAAAACATCATGCAATTAAGCATGACTCATTTAACAACTGCCTTGCTCAGCGATGGAAATTGGGGTCCCGATTGTGTTTGTAAGTCCAGGACTGCCTGTAATTTCTGGAAGGAACAGGGATTAGAGGAGAAAAACCATCCGAGATAAAAAGAAGCAGCTTTTACTTTTGCCTTTCAGCAGCCTGTGTTTCTCCAGAGTCGACTTTTTTTGGACATTTCGGATGCAAGTAAACATTATGAATGTTTAGTTACAATTCATGATGGTTGAAATACCATATAAGCCCAATAAATAAATAATGCCCCCAAGAAATTCTTGGAAGAGGATAATTTGCAAGCAGGTAGAGATATATAATCCCCTGCCAAAGCAAGTATCAAAAGTTAAAAGTTAATGCTTGATAAATAAATCTATTTCTTTCTTTCCATTGCTCTTTCTTTCTTTCTTTCTTTCTTTCTTTCTTTCTTTCTTTCTTTCTTTCTTTCTTCTTTCTTCCTTTTAATTATTTGTCTTTCCCCATTTCTTCCTTCCTTTCTTCCTCCCTTTCTTTTTTTCTTTTTTTCTTTCTTTCTTTCTTTCTTTCTTTCTTTCTTTCTTTCTTTCCATTGCTCTTTCTTTATTCTTTCTTCCTTTTAATTTTTTCTTTCCCCTTTCTCTTCCTCCCTCCCTCCCTTTATTTCTTTCCTCTTTCCATCACTCTTTCTCTTTCTTTCTTTCTTTCTTCTTTCTTTATTTTAAATTTTTGTCTTTCCCAATTTCTTCCTTTCTTCTTTCCTTCCTTCCTTTCTCCCTCCTTTCTTTCTTTCTTTCTTTCCATCACTCTTCCTTCTTCCTTCCTTCCTTTCTTCTTTCCATTGCTCTTTTTTTCTTCTTTCTTTCTTTTAATCTTTCTTTCTTGTTTCTTCCTTCCTTCCCTCCTTTCTTCTTTCCATTGCTCTCTTCTTTCTTTCTTTTAATCTTTCTTTCTTTTAATATTCCTTCCTTCCTTCCTTCCTTCCTTCCTTCCTTCCTTTCTTTCTTTCTTTCTTTCTTTCTTTCTTTCTTTCTTTCTTTCTTTCTTCTTTCCATCACTCTCTCTTTCTTCTTTTTTATTAATCTTTCTTTGAATCTTCTTTCCTTTCTTCCTTTTCTTCCTTTCTTGTTATACTTCTTTAGATTGGTCATTCTCCAAACAGGATACTTGACTCACTTGAGATATTTGGGAAGCTTTAAACATTTCCTTTCGCTCAGAATTGAATTTTTCTTTTCGTACAAAAGGAAAGTGGCAGATGTTTAAACATGATGGGTGTTGCCTTAAAAAAACAATGGCTAAACAAGATTAAATTATTGAAAACCCACTGAGCATACTCGCTCGGGTCCAAGTTTATTTCAAACATTGCTTTCCTATGAAATTTCTTCCCATTCACACCCACCATCTGCTCAGAGAGCTGCAGAAGTCTTGCAGAAGATTTTTTAGCAGCATTCCAAAAGTCACTGGCTACTTTGATATTCTATGGCAAAGGAAAGGATTATGTATTTCTCTCAGCATTGAAGTGATCTGAGGACAGCATTTCAGGCACAACTGTTCTTTTTAAATCCAGAGGCATCATGGAAATTTGTTTTTAATTGGCTAAAAAAAACTGTCTCCAAAGAAGCATCGGTAAAACAAATTGTAATTCTTTCTTCTCGATTTATGATTTGGAACTGCATATTAGAAATTATGGCTCCCTCCTAAAATAACTAAGGGAGTTTACCAGTGGAATGGCTTGCCTTCAGAAATAGGTGCTACATCACTGGAGACTTTTAAGAAGAGATTGGACAGCCATGTGTCTCAAATTGTATGGGGTCTCCTGCTTTGAGCAGGGGGTTGGACTAGACGACCTCCAAGGTCCCCTCCAGCTCTATTCTGATTGATTGGTTCTTACTCAGGGGTGGGTTCCTGCCAGTTCTAACTTCTTCTATAGAAGAGGTTCTACAAATCTACCGTGCCGTTTAGAACCTGTTCCAGCTCCCTCCCACTGCCCGTCCGCACCACGCTTGCCCCGCCCACCGCTCACTGATTGGCTGGCTCACCAATCACCCCTCCCGCCTTTAAGAGTCCTATATAAACCGTAAAGTCTTAAAGCTGTCAAGTTTGAACATCCCTAGGGTTTTTTCCTAAAGGGTTAGGGGTGCAAGGGTCTTGTAACTTGACAGCTTTAAGACTTGCACACTTCAATGCCAGAGTTCCTGAGCCAACATGACTGGAGGAGGAATTCTGGGAGTTGAAGTCCACAAGTCTTAAAGCTGTCAAGTTTGAACACCACTGGAGTTTTTTTTTTCTAAAGGGTTAGGGGTGCAAGGGTCTTGTAACTTGACAGCTTTAAGACTTGTGTGCTTCAAATGCCAGAGTTTCTGAGCCAACATTTTGGTTGCTAAGCAAGAGCATTGTTAAGTGAGTTTCACCACATTTTACAAGTTGGCCACTCCCTCTCGGTCATATGGCTGGCAAGCCACTCCCACCCGGTCACATGGCTGGCAAGCCACTCCCGCAAAGCAGGCCACACCCACAGAAGAGGTTCTAAAAAATTTTTGAAACCCACCACTGTTCTTACTCATTCAACATGATTTACTTCAAAGAGGACGGAGCTGATTTGCTGAGACCTTGCCCCTTTGTGAGCAGACACATATAGAGAAAAAGCAATTTCCTGAAAGTTAGCTGTCTGTAATCTGTTTTAACTCCTATAAAAGTTCCATTGCTCGGAGACAGAAAATCTGAAGGCACGAAGAAAAGGAAACACTATTTTACTCACCAAAAAGGAGGGCCTGAAAGTAAAGCAGCATATATACATCACATTGTATAAATCATATCTGACTTTGAAAAAAGATACCGAGCACTCGGTTCTTTGAGAGTGGAAAAACATTAAGGAGTAGAGATTAATTAATTTATAAACATACCTATGGCCTTAATACTCCTCATGAGAGATTTAAATTAAAATCGCACTTGGGAAGTAAAGAATTCTATGCATCAAAGAATATTGACATAACATCCTAGGTAAATTAAAACAGAAGGAAAATAGTTTAAAACCACAGAACAAAGTTAAAACACCATCGCTGGAGGCTTTCAAGAAAAGATTGGAAAACCATTTGTTTAGGATGGTATAAGACAGTGATGGCTAAGTTTTTTGTCACCATAACCCTAACCTGTGCATGCCCGCACCCATAATGCAATGCGGCATGACCCCCCGCGTGACCTGTGCCCCTGGGAGTGCGCACGTGGGGGGCCCTTGCTCCCCCCACCCCCGTGCATGAACACACGACCCTCCCCATGCCCCATTTTGGGCCTAGTAGGTCTCCCTGCAGCCTCCTGGGAGCAAAAATGGGCAGTGAGGGTGTGTGCCACTCCCATTCCCCCACACTCCATTTTGGGCCTATTGGACTCCCTGCAGCCTCCTGGGAGCAAAAACGGGCTACGGAGGCCACACTGTCCCCTCGCACTCCTCCGCGCATGCGCACGCATCTCCCACATGCCCCCCCCGGGGTGAAATTCAATTTTTTTACTACCGGTTCTGTGGGCGTGGCTTGGTGGGCATGGCAGGAGAAGGATACTGCAAAATCCCCATTCCCTTCCCACTTTGGGGGAAGGATACTGCAAAATCCCCATTCCCTTCCTTTTCGGGGGAAGGATACTGCAAAATCTCCATTCCCTTCCCATTTCGGGGGAAGGATACTGTAAAATCTCAATTCCCACCCTACTACAGGGGAAAGATACTGCAAAACCCCATTCCCTTCCCACTTCGGGGGAAGGATACTGCAAAATCTTCATCCCCCTCCCCATTCCAGGGGAAGGATACTGTAAAATCTCAATTCCAACCCCACTCCAGGGGAAGGATACTGCAAAATCCCCATTTCCTGCCGATCAGCTGGGACTCGGGAGGCAGCGAATAGATCAGGGGCGGGGCCAGCCAGAGGTGTGTATTTGCCGGTTCTTTGAACTACTCAAAATTTCTGCCACCGGTTCTCCAGAACCTGTCACAACCTGCTGAATTTCACCCCTGCCCTCCCCCCATGCCTACGTGGCAGAGACCCCAAAAACCAGCTGGCTGATGGGAGGCGTGCACACATGCATGGTGAAGCTGAGTTGGGCGATGGCTCTTGTGCCTGCAGAGAGGTTTCTGCATGTCATAGGTTTGCCATCATGGGTATAGGATTTCCTGCCTTTGGCAGGGGGTGGACTAAAAGACCTTGAAGCTTCCTTCCAGCCCTGTGATTCCAAAATAACTGGAGCTCACTAAAGCATCAGAAAGAAATGCTCTGAACAAGAAGTCCTTTCCAAGGAAGAAATATCAGAATTAGGTTGGTGTCACCAAAAAAAAGGCTTCTTCTGGGTTTCCCTGAATCCTATTTTTTGTCGGTTTGGTGACACCTAAGAAGGTATTCAAAACAGAGGGTTTTATTGTTGTAAAGCTGCCTACAGTAGCTCCAGTAGATAGGCAGCAAATAAATTTAACAAATAATAATAATTGTAATTACTGTACTTTCCGGAGTATAAGATGCAGTGGAGTATAAGACCCACCAAGATTTTGAAGAGGCAAATTAAAAAAACGTTTTTGCACTCTGCAGACCTCCCGAAAGCCGCCCAGTTTTTCAAGAAAAGGGCATGAATAGTCTTTAAGAGGCTTGTAGAGTACTTCTGAGGGGTAGGGGACAAAAACAAGCGAAAAATAGCCCGTTTTTCATGAAAATGGGCCCGTTTTTTTGTCCAAAAAAAGGGCATGCATAGCATTTAGGAGGCTTATAGAGTGCTCCTGGGGGTGGGGGGCAAAATTGAGCAAAGAACGGCCCATTTGTCACTCATTTCTGCCCTCCCAGCCCCAAATATTTTTAAAAAGTTTTTGCACTCTGCAGACCTCCCAAAAATGGTCCCTTTTTCGTGAAAATGGGCCCATATTTTGTCAAAAGAAAAGGCATGCATAGCCTTTAGGTGGCTTGTAGAGGGCTCCTGGGGGCTGTGGGAGCAAAGGGGTCATTGCCCATTTTTGCCTTCCCCATCCCCCAGGAGCACTCTGGAAGCCTCCTAAAGGCTATGCATGGCCATTTTTGCAAAGGGGCTGCCCAGGGAATTCTTCCTTTGCCTACACACAATCCAGCAGTTTGTAATGTGATAGTTTCCCATCTTCCCCAGCCTGGAAAAGCTGACCCAGACAAAGACCTGTCTTTGATGGAAGCTATGCAGTGACCTGCCCACACAATGTGTTGAGAGTGTGTGACTTCCCTTCTGTGAGCCTCTTTTGATCTATTTCCTGGACTCTCTTTCCCTCCGCCTCACAGTTCAGCTAATCTTTTCCTCCTCCTAATTGTCTGTGGAAAATATCCATTCATGAAGCCTCTCCCGGGCCAGCCCTCCAAACAAACAGCCACCCACCCAAGTTATCTGGGAACATTTGACACAAATCATCAGTTAAAAGGCAGGAGTCATCTCCTGCCATGGACAGGTACCCATCACAGCTCAGGGTGTGTCCACATTTCAAGCTGTAGCTTTTACCCCATGGGTGGGTGCCCACATCCTCTGCTATCGGTCCCGTCAGAACCGGAAAATCATTTCTTAGCACTGGCCATTGAGACAGATCAAGAGGTCACCCCTTCTGCCATTGTCCTCCACTTGGTTCCAAGACCTTCCTACAACAATGGAAAGTTTTATGAGTCTTTTTCTTTCCTCTCTCCAGATGTCGTTTGGCTGAATCGCTGTCACTTTTAATTCAAAAGTCTTTGAAGAGATTCCGCTCAGTTCAAGGCAATCCCAAGGCAAAATGCAGCCGGTTCATAAATAATAATGTTTGCCGTTAATCTCTCTTATAGCCTGCAATCAGTAGCAAGACCAAAGGAAAGGGACATAGATAAGGCAAAAAATTAAAATATAAAATATAAAATAAATAATATAAAATATAAAATATAAAATATAAAATATAAAATATAAAATATAAAATATAAAATATAAAATATAAAATATAAAATATAAAATATAAAATATAAAATATAAAATATAAAATATAAAATATAAAATATAAAATATAAAATATAAAATATAAAATATAAAATATAAAATATAAAATATAAAATATAAAATATAAAATAATATAAAATATAAAATATAAAATATAAAATATAAAATATAAAATATAAAATATAAAATATAAAATATAAAATATAAAATATAAAATATAAAATATAAAATATAAAATATAAAATATAAAATATAAAATATAAAATATAAAATATAAAATATAAAATATAAAATAATATAAAATATAAAATATAAAATATAAAATATAAAATATATAATATATAATATAAAATATAAAATAATATAAAATAAATATAAAATATAAAATAATATAAAATATAAAATATAAAATATAAAATAAATATAAAATATAAAATATAAAATATAAAATATAAAATATAAAATATAAAATATAAAATATAAAATATAAAATATAAAATATAAAATATAAAATATAAAATATAAAATATAAAATATAAAATATAAAATAAATATAAAATATAAAATAATATAAAATATAAAATATAAAATATAAAATAAATATAAAATATAAAATATAAAATATAAAATATAAAATATAAAATATAAAATATAAAATATAAAATAATATAAAATAATATAAAATAAATATAAAATATAAAAAATATAAAATAAATATAAAATATAAAAAAATATAAAATATAAAATATAAAATATAAAATATAAAATATAAAATATAAAATATAAAATATAAAATATAAAATATAAAATATAAAATATAAAATATAAAATATAAAATAATATAAAATAAATATAAAATATAAAATAATATAAAATAAATATAAAATATAAAATAATATAAAATATAAAATATAAAATAAATATAAAATATAAAATAAAAAATATAAAATAAAAAATAAAAAATATAAAATAAAAAATAAAAAATAAAAAATATAAAATATAAAATATAAAATATAAAATATAAAATATAAAATATAAAATATAAAATATAAAATATAAAATATAAAATATAAAATATAAAATATAAAATATAAAATATAAAATATAAAACATAAAATATAAAATATAAAATATAAAATATAAAATATAAAATATAAAATATAAAATATAAAATATAAAATAATATAAAATATAAAATATAAAATAATATAATATTTTTCAAAATATCTCATTCTTCTAGGACGGATGTGGCTGCCAACTTTCTACACCACTGATCAAGCAAACCATATTAAGACCTCCTTAAACAAGGAAGGGATGAATTAATATTATCTCCAAAGTATAGCTACTGTATTTTTCGGAGTATAAGATGCACCTTTTTCCCTCAAAAAAAAAAAAAAGGCTGAAAATCTGGGTGCATCTTATACACTGAATACAGCATTTTTTGCCTCCTGAAACCCTGCCCCCTTCACTAAAATGGCCGTGCATAGCCTTTAGGAGGTTTCCAGAGTGCTCCTGGGGGCTGGAGAGGGCAGATATGAGCGGAAAATGGGCCATTTTTTGCTCAATTTTGCCCCCCTCCAGCCCCCAGGAGCACTCTATAAGCCTCCTAAAGGCCATGCATGCCCTTTTTTGACAAAAACTGGGTCCATTTTTGTGGAAAACGGCCCTTTTTTGCTCATTTTGGCCCCCACCTCACCCCCTGAGGAGCACAATACAAGCCTCCTAAAGGCTATTCATGCCCTTTTTTAAAAAAAATGGCCTGTTTTTGCAAAAGCGGGCCATATTTGGGAGATCTGCAAAGTGCAAAAAGTTTTGTTTTAATTTGCCTCTTTTAAACCTTGGTGCGTCTTATGCTCCAGTGCATCTTATACTCTGAAAAATACGGTAGTTAATCTTCTTTAGGGCACTGGACTCCTAAGAGAAGGCAAGGTTGCTTTGGCTTCCCCAATGAAACTGGTGCCCTCCATTCCTGCCTGAAGGATACTTTCTAGGCATTTGTGTTAAATCCATCAGTGGTTATTTCTCTTTTTATCCCTCTTTGCAAATTCCCCAGCTTGTTTATGGCTTTCCAGCATCTCCAGTGCCAATGGCACTGATTGGTTTTCCAGCAGCAGCGACAATCTGCATGGAAAACGGGAGAAAGAGAGACTGGTGGAATCCATTGAAGTTGTACATCAAAAGCTGTCGGAAGTGGTCAAATTTCAGCTGCTTCTCTTCCAAAAAAAGGCGGGGGGGGGGGAGAAATGATTAGAAGAGCTGATTCAATGCGGAGGAAACACAGCAATGAAAAATTGGAAAATACAAGAGCCAAACTTGACATGAAATGAGAAAACCATAAATTGGAGCTTCTGCAAGCAGGGCAGAACTGTGATGTGCCATGTTAATCTCTTTGTCTCCACACTGTCGCAAACAAAATTTCCTTCTACAGTTAATTGTTGGATCTGTATTTCCCAGATCAAACGAAAATGATAGATACTGTAGATATAGATGGATAGATAGATGAGATGAGATGAGATAGATAGATAGATAGATAGATAGGTAGGTAGGTAGGTAGGTAGGTAGGTAGGTAGGAGGGTAGGTAGGTAGGTAGGTAGATAGTTAAGGGGAGAGGGAGGGAGAGATAGAAATCTTTCTTTCTTCTCTCTTTCTCTCTTTTCTCTTTCTCTCTCCCTCCCATCCTCCCTCTCTTCCTCCCTCTCTCTTTCTGCCTTCCTCTTTCTTTCTTTCTTTCTTTCTTTCTTTCTTTCTATCTTTCTATCTTTCTATCTTTCTATCTTTCTTTCTCTTTCTCTCTCTCTCTCCCTCCCTCTCCTCCCCTCCCTCTATCGCTCTCCCTCTCTCCTTTCCTCTCTCTCTCTCTGGATAAGTCATCTGGAGGAGTCTTCACACAGTATTGCAGGTTAATTCTGCTACCAACAGTTTCACAGTTCGATTCTCACCAGGCTCCAGGTTGACTCAGCCTTCCATCCTTCCGAGGTTGGTAAAATGAGGACTCGGATTGTTGGGGGCAAGAGGCTGACTCCGGAAAGCGCTTAGAGAGGGCTGGAAAGTGGTATATAAGTGTAAGCACTATTGCTAGTGCTATTGCAACAACCCCATGGTCATATGATAAAACTGAGCAAGTGGCATGTATTTGCATTCATTAGTTTGTCAAACATGTACAAGATAGCAGGTATAAATATAAACATGGACATGGACGAAATAAATGGGGACGTAGGGCAGGGATGGAAGGCACGCTGGTGGGCTTATGCATGCCCCATTTACAGACCTCTTAGGAAAGGGATGAGATCCACGGTAGACAGTCTGAGGTTGAAGATGTGGGGGTTTGAGGATGTAATAATGGAGTCAGGGAGAGCATTCCAGACCTTGGCTACTCTGTTGCTAAAGTTGTATTTCCTGCAATCGAGTTTCGAACAGTTTGCTTTGAGTTTGTATCAATTGTTTGCCCATTGAGGTTGAAGCTGAAGAAGTCGTTGACAGGTAAGACATTGTAGCAAACAATTTTGTGTACTACACTTAGATCATACCGCAGGCGGCACAGTTCCAGATTGTCCAAGCCCAAAATTTCGAGCCTGGTGGCGTAAGGGATTCTATTGTGAGTAGAGGAGTGGAGGACTCTTCTCGTGAAATATCTCTGGACCCGCTCGATTGTATTAACATCCGATATACAGTGTGGATTCCAGGCAGACGAGCTGTACTTGAGAATTGGTCTGGCAAAGGTTTTGTATGCTCTAGTTTGCAGTACAATGTTACCAGAGAAGAAGCTTCGCAAAATTAGGTTAACAACTCTTAATGCCTTTTTAGCAATGTCATTACAGTGGGGCTTAGATCATTTGAGATGAGAACTCCTAGATCCTTGACAGAGTGAGGGTCATCTATGAGGTTGTTTCCACCCAACTTGTATTTATGACAGTTGCAATGTCCTGGGTCACCTCTTGTGGACTTTCTGACAAGCAAGATCAATGGGGAAGGAAATAATTCATTAAACAACCCTGTTACTAAATTTAACGACGGCAGTGATGCGCTCAACAATTGTGGCAAGAAAGGTCGTAAAAAGGAGAGGGAAAATCACTTGGCATCTCTCTCACCTCGTGACAGAAATTTTGGGCTCAACTGTGGTCCTAAACTGAGGACCACCTGTAATCTGTTATTGATTAATTTATTAGATAATTTTCTATAGCCGCCCCAACTCACACACTGTGACTCCGGAGGGCATAACCATTAACCAAGCTTACTTCCGTAAAGCCGTGACAAACTCTTCTTTGGCAACTCCATTGCATGGCCTGGCCGCCATCTTAACATTTTCACCTCCTCACCTCACCCTTCCTACGTCTTCCTGCCCAAATATTTTTCAAATCAGCCCTCAGAAGTATTCATCTCAGAAGTATTAAAAAGAAAGAATCTGCTGGGTTTTTTTTGCTTTGGGTGTGGCATCTGAGTATACAATTATCTGGGGAATATTTTCTGCTGTTCAGTATCTCTATATTTAGCCAGCGCAGAATATATTTTACATTTGATGGTTGACTGCCTGACTGCATTTGGCAAAAATATGCATCCTAGTCATTCCTTATCTGACAAATGTATGAACAATAGCTTGAGAGGTTTTTATCAGATCGTTGCTAAAATGTTCAGAGATGGCCAAATCCAAATTAATTGGACTGGACCTATAAAATACTTTCAAATTTGTGTCATCATCGGCCAAACTTTAAACTTGAGCCCTGAATCTGATTGCCTCTAAGATTCTTTTTATGATTGCTTTAATTTCTTGTAAGGGTTTCTTTTGAAAATGATACTGGCCATTCAACTCATGAGTGGGTACTCAGAGGCAATGGCTGATTTAATGAAAATATGCCACTGGAGTTGTACTAGATCAGGGTTGAGCAAAGTGCGGCTCTGGAGCCACATGTGGCTCTTTCATCCCTATGCTGCGGCTCCCTGTCGTTCAAAATATGCGTCACAACTGCCAATGTGTGACGCCCGCCAGAATGTTATTTATTGAGCTCTTTGACCCCCGGAAGGGTGTTGGTTAGGTTGGTCAGGTCCAGGATGTGTTTAGGGGGGGTTGTGTTTGTTCTGGATAGCTGTCAAGGCTTCTTTTATAGGCACTTGGGTGAAGAGAGATATGACATCGAAGCTCACGAGTAGGTCGCTGGGTTGTAGGTTTTGTTTCTTTATTGTTTCTATGAAGTGGAGTGAGTTTTGTACGTGTGAAGTGATGGATTCTGCGTAGGGTTGGAGTTGCTTGGTGAGGAATTTGGCAAGATTCTGTAGAGGTGAGCCTATGGAGCTGACTATGGGTCTGAGTGGTGTTCCTTCTTTCTGTATCTTGGGGAGTCCATAGAGCTTGGGGCATCTGGAAGATTTCTCTCTGGGGATGATTCTTTGCTGGATCTCTTCACTGATGCGAGAGGCTTTTATTTTGGATTTGGTGGTTTTTTTCCAGGTAGGTGGTGGGGTCTGTATTTAAAGGTTTGTAAGCAGGGTCTTGGAGTAGGTTGGATAGTTTGGCTTGGTAGTCAGATGTGTTCATCACCACTGTGGCGTTACCTTTGTCTGCTGGGAGAATGATTATGTTGTTGTTGTTGTTGGTGGTGGTGGTGGTGGTGGTGGTGGTGGTGGTGTGTGTGTGTGTGTGCGTGTGTTGCATTTGTGCTGATAAATAAATAAAGGGAGACTAGTATAGATCTAGTTCAAGCTATTTAGCTCTCACCCAGGTTCAATTCCCAGTAAGGGTATGGCTGGCTGATGAGAGCTAAATAGCTTGATATAGATCTATACTAGTCTCCCTTTATTTATTTATCAGCACAAATGCAACACAAATGTAACAAGGCAACATAAAAAAAATGGCTTTCTGCCCGGATGGCTCCTAGGGTGAGCCGACAGACAGAAAAGGGAAGCAGTGTGCTCCCTCCCATATTTGGGCATACCAGGGGTTGTGACACAATACATACATATATACATGCATACATACATGCATACATACACACACACACACACACACACACACAAAGGGTGACGCCATGTTTTTGAAACTTCATTTTGGTACAAACGTTTTTCATTTATGTATGGCCTTCTAAGCGTGCAAAAAAAAGCTCTGTGAGAACCTACAGATTCAGAATGACTGAGCTCCTGCAACAGAAGCCATGGTGTATCTAACATCTGGGAAGGGCCCAAGATGTTTTACAGACTTACATTTTCCATGCTGTGGTGTAATTTTGGAACCTGTACACAGCTAAGGCAGAATAAATGTGAAGGAGTTGGGAGAATGCGAGGATCACCTCATAAATCCAGCGATACAGGAACTTAGAGAGCTCCACAAGGCACACACAGCCAGTTATAAAGCAAGCACTGTGCTTTAATATTATTTTCTGTTTAACATCTACATGTGTGGTTTGGGACAAAGGCCTTTTGGTGTGGAAATAAGAAGGTCAGTGTGGTTTCTTCCCCTCCCCTCCCCACATTTTACCTATTAGCACCCACCGCCAAGAAAATGATGTCTTAAGTCTTCCAGGACCTGTTAGAACCAGGGGAAAACATATTGGAGATAAATGAAATGCGATTCTCAGCGAAAAATCTGCGTCCCTGGATCGATGCGTAGGATGGCAGCTTAGGCTAATTTTTTTTCAAAAGGAAACAAACTCAAATAAAAACAGAGCTTTTCCTATTTTCTGTATGCGCTGCTCTCCTTCTCAAATCGGTCTTTGGGTCATGAAAGTTGAGTCAAAACTTTTCAAGGAAATTAACTAAAATAGCCAACGGCTGCCTAGTGGGCCTTGCCTATCAAAACACCTCTCTTCTGGTATCTTGTGTAAAGGTAAAGGTTCCCCTAGCACATATGTGCTAGTCGTTCCTGACTCTAGGGGGCAGTGCTCATCTCCGTTTCAAAGCCGAAGAGCCAGTGCTGTCCGAAGATGTCTCGGTGGTCACGTGGCCGGCATGACTAAACTGTGAAGGCGCACGGAACGCTGTTACCTTCCCACCAAAGGTGGTTCCTGTTTTTCTACTTGCATTTTTACGTGCTTTCGAACTGCTAGGTTGGCAGAAGCTGGGACAAGGAATGGGAGCTCACTCTGTTATGCGCCTCTAGGGATTCGAACCGCCGAACTGCTGACCTTTCTGATCACCAAGCTCAGCGTCTTAGCCACTGAGCCACCGCGTCCCTTATAGTGTCTTGTGTAGTTATTCTTAAATGGATAGACTAGCTGCAGCCTTCAAACTCTTGGGACCACTATGGAATAAGCCTTGCTACAAAGCTCAAAGTCTATCAAGCAGTAGTGCTAACTACCCCGATGTATTCCAGTTAGGCTCGAACTGTATACAGGAGGCACTCTAGGCCATTGAACACTTCCACACAACCTGTCTCTGTAGAATTCTGAGGAGCCAGTGCAGGGGGCCAATTTTTTTAATTTTTTTTTAAAAAGTTCCGATAATCGCACATTGCACAGCTGATCTTCAGAACTTTTTAAAAAACTTTTAAAACATTTTTTTTTTACTACAGGTTCTCCGGAAACGCAAGGGTAGGTCCGTTTTTGTTTCCAGCAGGCTTCCCTGAAACCTGCTAAGCCAAAAACAGGGGTGGGAGGGGTGCTAAAAAAGAAAGAAAGAGAGAGGGAAAGAGAGAGGGAGGGAGGGAGGGAGGGAGGGGGAAAAGGAGAGGAAGGATGGACTACAAACCTGGCACTAGACGCAGCTTCAGAAGATAATGCAGGGCTGGGAGGGACATGGAGGCCATCTAGTCCAACCCTGCTCCAGCAGGACAATGTTAAAGTGAGTTTCTGTCTTTTGATGCCCCAGTTACATGACTACATAACCACGCCCACCTAGTCACATGACACCCCCCCCCACCAAGCCACACCCACACAACCAGTAGGGGAAAAAATTAGATTTCACCACTGATCCGGTGGCAGGACAAGGTGCCAGGCACAGAAGTCCTCTCCAGAGCAGGCCTGGCATCAGTTCACACCCTGCTGATGGAAGCCCACACATGCTGGGCAGGCCATGTTGCAAGGATGCCAGAACATCGCATCCCTAAACAGCTCCTCTATGGTGAGCTGTCCCAAGGAAAGCGATTGCACCGGGGACAAAGAAAGCGATATAAAGACACGTTGAAAGCCTCCTTCAAGTCCCTGGAGATCGACACCACCTCCTGGGAAACCCTGGCACAAGATCATTCAACATGACGCATGCTGATCCACCAAGGCCGGCAGATATCTGAGGACAGAAGAACAACAGTAGTACAAGAGAAGCTGGCACATCGCCAAGCAAGAGGGGCAAATGCTGCAACAATGATGCCCACACATGTCTGCCCGACGTGGGGCAGAACATTTCGTCCCGTATAGGCCAGTGGTGAAATTCAAATTGTTTTACTACTGGTTCTATGGGCATGGCTTTGTGGACATGGCATGGCTTGGTGGGCGTGGCTTGGTGGGCATGGCAGGGGAAGGATACTGCAAAATATTCATTCCGACCCCACTCTGGGGGCCAGCCAGGGGTGGCATTTGCCGGTTCTCTGAACTACTCAAAATTTTCGCTACCGGTTCTCCAGAACCTGTCCGAACCTGCTGGACTTCACCACTGGTATAGGCCTTACCAGCCACATGAGGACACATCGTGGACAGCCCCACAACCTGCTAGATGTCAAGGTTGTCTTCGAACATGATGGACGAACATCATCAGACTAGCTGCAGCCCTCCAACACTCAGCTCGGGTGGCCTTGTAAAGTAGCAGTGCCATGGTGAAACCAAACACTCACTAGTTAAATGGCCCCGAGTCGAGGAATACCTGTAATCACCACACTGAAAAGGGTGCTTAAAATGATGTTGAAATTGTACAGCCTTTATGCAGGGGAATGGATCGCCATCTGTAACACCACATAGCATATGGAACAGCAATGGAAAGAAAAGGAGAAATGTTTGCAGATGCAGCCAAACCTAAGGGCTCAATTAAAGAAAGAGGATTATATTGAAAAATGTACAATATAACAAGGATAACAGAGTTGGAAGGGGCACTGGAGGTCATCTAATACAAGCCCTTGATCAAGCAGGAGACCCCATACCATTCCAGTCAAACGGCTGTCCTGTCTCTTCTCAATCAATGTCCTGCCATCAATATCTTGCCTGCCAAAGTTGTAGGTTTCCATCACTGGAGGTTTTCAAACGGAGATTGGACACCCACACAACCAGTATAGTATAGTATAGTATAGTATAGTATAGTATAGTATAGTATAGTATAGCATAGCATAGCATAGCATAGCATAGCATAGCATAGCATAGCATAGCATAGCATAGCATAGAATAGAATAGAATAGAATAGAATAGAATAGAATAGAATAGAATAGAATAGAATAGAATAACAGAGTTGGAAGGGACCTTGGAGGTCTTCTAGTCCAACCCCCTGCTTAGGCAGGATACCCTACACCACTTCAGACAAATGGTTATCCGACATCTTCTTTAAAATTTCCAATTTCTCCTTCGTTCTAAGTTGCTTAGTTTCTGAAAACCCTCTCACGTTTCTGGGTACCAGGTAATAAGATAAGATAATTTTTAAAAAGTGAACGCTGTAGGAATACACATATGAGAAAGGAAAGAGAAGAAAAAAAAGTAGAAAAAATAAGGTAGAGAAAAGAAAAGAAAGTATCCCTAGAAAACATGGAAAATATATCTATTTATATGTAGGTACGAAGGGACACGGTGGCTCAGTGGCTAAGATGCTAAGCTTGTCGGTCAGAAAGGTTGGCAGTTCGGACAAATATCTATCCAACATCTTCTTAAAGACTTTCAGTGTTGGGGCATTCACAACTTCTGCAGGCAAGTTGTTCCACTGATTAATTGTTCTAACTGTCAGGAAATTTCTCCTCAGTTCTAAGTTGCTTCTCTCCTTGATTAGTTTCCACCCATTGCTTCTTATCCTGCCCTCAGGTGCTTTGGAGAATAGCCTGACTCCCTCTTCTTTGTGGCAATCCCTGAGATATTGGAACATTGCTCTCATGTCTCCCCTTGTCCTTCTTTTCATCATGGTATAAGGTCTGCTGCCTTCACTAGGGGGGGGTTGGACTAGAAGACCTCTGAGGTCCCTTCCAGCCTATGATTCTGTAAAATATGGCCAGGAAGCTTAAGTACCTCTGAAGTTTCCTATCGGAATGTATCTTCCATTGGATGGTGGAACCTGACCTGTCCATAAATTCAAGAGATTGTTCCTTGAATGTCTTGGGGAACTGCAGTGCCTAATTTATAACATCACTCCTGATTTCTTTCCTATTTCAAGCATTTGTTCAAGCATTGTTTTTATGTGCCATTTATAATCATGGAGTATCACTTTGATAATTTCATATGCCCATAAATCAAAATGTGTTATGAATTTTTTTCTGCCTCAGCAAGATATCTCATGGCTCATTTATTTTTATCCACCCATAGTAAGGCTTCTAACAGTGATGTCTCTTCTAATAAAAATAAATACAAGGTTTCTTCCAAAAATCTAAGATTAGATTCTTTCTTTCTGCAATTTCTTACAGGTTTCTCTCAGAAATAACTTTAATCTCAGCTTTTGACTTCAGAAAAAAAGGAACAATGGATTATGGAAAAACTACTGTTAATACAAAGCAGTGAAATCTATATATATAAAGGCCAAATGCCGCTCACTCATCAGGAAAACTCCAGAACCGTAAAGCCTACAAACTTGAAAGTTGGCATGTATGTTCCTCTTGGCTTCTAGATGCTTGCTAAGAAAGGATTTGTCGAAATGACCATCTGATCATTAGTATTTCTTATACAGTAATTAACACGCTCTGATGCTAAGGAGTTCTACCCGCCCTCCCCACCTGAAAAGAGCTCTGTTCCAACTGCCAGTTGCCTCACATTCCGTTACCTCAGTTAAAACTGGCAGACGTTGCATTCCTTCACTCAGGAGCGGTCTGGGGGGCGGGAGCGATATTCCCTTGTGTGTTTCAATCACCAACCGCCAGTGAGCCAATGGATTGTGAACCAAATTTCTCCTGCATTGCCCGATCACATAGTGTCATCGTGAAGCACGGGTATCCAGCTAGTAACCCATATATGTTCCTTATCTGAATCCTCATTTTTTTAGGAATTCCTATATATCTTTAATAGTTTAAAAATTCTAACATTATTCTCTGGCGTAATCAAAATCACACACCTAAGAAGGTTGAGTTGATTTCCTCAAGTCTGCAACTCATTTTTTCCAAGGCTCTTAATTTCAGATTGCCTTCCAAATGTACATGTAGGAATTAATGTCTTACTGAGGAGTCCTTGATGATGTCTCGACTAGCACTGATGATGTTACTTAGTTGGATAATGAAACATTTGCAAGAAAACAAGCAAGCTCAGAGAGCACCAAGGACCCCACAGTCCTCTTCCTCCTCCTCTTCCTCCTCTCCTCTCTCCTCCTCTTCCTCCTCTCCTCTCCTCCTCCTCCATTCCACAAACCTTTATCCCTTCTAGCACTGATAATGTTACCTAGCTAGGGTCCCTTATTTCAACCCTGAGGTATGAATATTCTCCTTTGTTGCTAGTATTTTCCTTTTCACAAAACAAATACTTTAAAACTTGAGCATTTCTGCATGATTCAACAGCTGAAAGAACTCCAACTCCTTCTCCCCCTTTCCTTATATTCTGGTGGGTCTTTCTTTGCCTGCTTTATTCATTTCATTCTTTAAATGCTTGCCCAATTTAGCTCTTTACATAACATGTTATATATGTTAATGACATTGCAGGCTTAAACCCAGCATCTTTCTTACTATTAGCAAGTGCCTAACTGCACCGTCCAAACAATTTGCTTTGATATTTTTTGTTTTCAAACCCAGAAGCTGGGTTTATTCCAATACCTTGCTGTCTCTTTTGATCTTCTGAGCAGGGCAAGGGGATATATCATGCTAATTTATGATCATGCTAATTTAGGATGAAAAACTTCCATTCTCTGCAAACATTTAATCTATCCCATACGCAGAGCACTGGGCTCAGACCTGAGCTATCCGTGGAATATGGTCCAAAGAATCAGGACAGAAACAAAGCATTAAAAAAATTGGCAAGCTTTGATTGCATCTGCCTGGTTACCATTGGGTGTTCTTTTACTATAGCTTGGAGTCAGATATAAAAGCCATCCCTGCAGGGTTAAATTCAGGGGCACCCAGGACTGCAAAGGAATAAATACTTGACGTTTACATTTATTCAGTATCCTAAAGCTTCCCCAAAACTAGGATTATAATTGTCCCCAGGACAATTGTCCCCAGGAGGACTTTTTTTTCCCTTTGAAGACTTCTCTTCTCATCCAAGAAGCTTCTTCGGCTCTGACAGAATAGTGGGGAACGGAAGGATGTACATTCCTTGCAGACAGCTGGTCATTTGCATCCTTTTAGAGGGTCATTGAAGGACTTGGAGGTTTTATCTGTGTCCTCAGGGTCACCTGAGTGGTGCAAATGGTTCCTGTAGTTTGCAATTTTTTTCTCTGGAAATCCATTCCTACTCCCCCACCATTCCAAGGGTGCTCACCCCAAATTGTAAAGCTAAAAGTCTGTAGAGATTCTCAGTCTTCCAGGTCACGGTTGTCCCAAAGGTGCTTTTTTCAGGAGGCAACTGGACTTGGGGTTGGGGGGAGGTTTGAAGACATTTCGCTTCTCATCCAAGAAGCTTCTTCAGCTCGGATGGGATGGTGGGGAATGGAAGGATTTACATTCCTTGCAGACAGCTGGTCCTTTGCATCCTTTTAGAGGGTCATTGAAGCAGTTGGAGAAAAAATTGCATACTACAGGAATCAGGAGCACTAATCAGGTAACCCTGAGAACACAGATAAATCTCTAAGTGTTTCAACAATGCAAGGGCCAGATCTAAGCACCCCGCAGGCTGGATCCAGCCAGGGGTTTGAGTTTGACACCCCTTGATCTAGGCACTTGGAACAATCCAATGAATGGGGATCTACCAAAAAGCATTTGGGGGGGGAAGGGGATCTAAAGGGGGGGGGCAGAGGAAAATCCACAACTGTTCCATCTTCTAATATTTTGAACAGGGACGATCAAACAAACCAAGTACACAGTGCAGCCTTCATCACAGCTATTCGCGGTAATTCTTGAAGCACCAAATTCCACCAGACATAAATGTTTTCTCTCTCTTTTTTTTGTTTTCGAAGCTCAGCTTCTCTAGATGCATGTTAATCCTTGCAAGAACGAACATACAGAAATACCAGACGCGGCTTAGAAGTTTGGTGTTTGTTTTTCGCTTTTTTTTTTTTTAAGGCCTGTCTTGTAAGCAAGTTTAAATAGACACTTTGGTGCCAAACGATGTCAGTCAAATTATTATTGGCTCAAGACGCACCTCGCACAAGCTGTTAAATTCTTTACCTGCAGCGGAGTGGCATTTGAAGCGGGGGAAAGGTGCAAAATTCTTCATGGGTTGGATTCCCTTTTTTGGGGGGGGGGGGTCTGTTTTCAAAGAAATTGCCTTCAGTCTCCTCACTGAGCTTTACTGGGAAGCGCCAAGCCTCAAGTCCCCCGGGAAAACGATTCCAAAAAATAGAAACTGATCCACCAGAGAGCCCGAATTAAAAAGCAATTTCAGTGATTCCCAGCAGAACGCGAGCGAAATCCAAAGTAAACAAAAACAAGCCAAAACACAACTGTCTATGAATGTCTGTCTCTCTTACACACTCCTGTGCACACAGATGCTCACTCTATCTGCTCCGCAGGACTGCTCCGTTTTGTACACGAGAGCCCCAAATCATTAGGCCGGCAATGCCGATAGATATAAATGAATCAGTGGTGAGATTCAGCCAGTTCACGCCTATTCGGGGAGAACCGGTTGTTAACTTTCTAAGCAGTTGGGAGAACCGGTTGTTGGAAGAAATCTCCTTTTGTTTTTTCCCACTTTACAAGGCTAATCCTGTAAGGGAGGCAGGAAGGAAACATTCTGGTGTTGTTTCTAGCCCAATCTTTATTGCCCTGCTTACAGAAACTGCCTCTCCGGTTAACCCTTATTCCATTGTAACAGCTAAGGCGAAGCGCCCATCAATGTGACTGACGTTGAATTGGCCATGCCCACCCAGTCACATGACCAATGAGCCGCGCCTACCCAGCTGATCATTAGGGCAGAGAGCCAGTTGTTCAATTATTTGAATCCCGCCACTGAAATGAATGCTTTATTGTTAATATCTGTCAGAAATTCGAAGGCTCTAAGCCAGGAGTTTTGATTGACGGGAGGTGTGTGTGCGTGCATGTTTGTTTCCTGATGGTCTCAGTGAACAGTTATATTAATTAGCTCTCGTGAAGATATTAGAACTAATTCCAAGACTGTCGTGAACGCCTGTCTTCCCTCAATGTCTGCAGCTTTGGGAAATGGAGCTCATTCATTTCTGCTTCATCTGCAATGTAGGTGCTGTGAGATGGGAGAACGGGTTTTGTTTCTGCGTCTCTTCATTTCTTTTCTTAGGTATGGAGACTCTGTTTTCCTCCCAGAAACTTACTTACGTACGTACATACATACATACCTACCCACTGACTTACTTACTCCCCCTCCCCTCTTCCTTCCCTCTCCTTCCTTTACTTCTATGACTGATTCTCCTTTCTTTCTTTCCCCTCCTTTCCTTTTCCTTCCTTCTACTTTTATTTCCCATATCTTCCTCCCTCCCTCCCTCCCTCCCTCCTCTTCTTCCTCTTCCCTTCCTTCAGCTTCTGATATTCCTTCCTTCCTTTTTTCCTCCTTCCTCCCTCCCTCTTCTTTCTCTTCCTTTCCTTCACCTTCTGATATTCCTTCCTCCCTTCCTCCATCCCTCCATCTTCTTTCTCTTTCCTTCCTTAACCTTCTGATATTCCTTCCTTTCTTCCTTTCTTCCTTTCTTCCTTTCTTCCTTTCTTCCTTTCTTCCTTTCTTCCTTTCTTCCTTTCTTCCTTTCTTCCTTTCTTCCTTTCTTCCTTTCTTCCTTTCTTCCTTTCTTCCTCCTCCCTCCTCCCCTCATCTTTCTCTTCCCTTCCTTCACTTTCTGATATTCCTTCCTTTCTTCCTTTCTTCCTTTCTTCCTCCTCCCTCCTTCCCTCGTCTTTCTCTTCCCTTCCTTCACCTTCTGATATTATTTCCTCCCTCCCTCCACAAAGAGGATGCTGCCACAAGGAGGAGAGGGCCAATTTATTTTCCAAAGCGCCAGAGGGCAGAACAAGAAACAATGGATGGAAACTAACCAGGGAGAGAAGCAGCCTGGAATTAAGGAGAAACGTCCTAAAAGTGAAGACAATTAACCCGTGGAACGTCGTGCCTCCAGATGTTGTGGGTGCTTCATCACTGGAGATTTTTAAGAAGAGACTGGACAGTCACTTACTGAAATGGTACAGGATTGGAAGACCTCCAAGTTCCCTTCCAGCTATTCTCTGATTCTGATTCTCCCTCCCTCTGAATAACCGGCAGCTGCTCAGAGCATCTATCCACAGCATGTCAAGTCAGTCGAAGCGAGGATGTTCCTGGATTACTTCTTCCAAACTGCTTCTAAGAATTTGGAGAGGGAAAATTAGAGTGGCAGGAATCGGGCACTATCCGATGCAGCACCCAGGATGCCAGCCTCTCCTGCAGTGGTCGGGGGCTCCATTCCATGGTGAGGGTCTAGAGAAGATCCGAACGGCTTTGGCTGGAGGGACGATGGCGGTGTTGTGGTCCCCTACAGCCTGCGGAGCTGGCAGCAGAGTCAGACAGTGAGAAGGCTTGGGAAGAACATGGGCCAGTCTTGGAGTCTGGGGAAGGCTCGCATGAGGGCTCTGTGTCGGAGGCAGAGAGGGGGCCAGAGCCATCTGGGAGTTACGTGCTGCCTCCGGAGTCTCCAGAGTCGGACATCAGCGAGGCAGAGGAACAGGGGGAGCCTGTTCCCAGTGCGCACATGCACAGAGCTGCCAGAAGGCAAAAACAATTAAGACAAAAGGGGCGACTCGGGAGTAAGGTTTGGAGATGATTGGCCCCTTCTGTGGGACATGAAGGAGAAGCAAATGGACACAGCAAATGGTTCTGGTCGGTATAAACTCTGAAGCTCCATTTGACCCTGTGCTCCGTTTGGCCTTGTAAAACGAATTGGCAATTAGGTCTCTGGCAGTGCTCCAAGAGAGAAAAAGGTGGGTGCTTATCAGGCTTACCCTGAAAGACTGTGGCAGACTTCTGTCGGACTAATCACAGGCTGGTTGTGAATCATTACGGGCTGTGAATGAATATAATTCACAGCTGTTTAAATAAAAAAAGGGGTTTGGGGGACTAAGCCTGTGATTTTTACTGTCTCAGGAAGCCTAGGTCAGAACAGGGGGTTAGTAGCCTGTCGTGGCTTCCCTCCAGTAGCAAAACATCTCAAACTGCTCCCAAATGGGTTATCAATCTATCCTCCAGTCCGTTTCAAGTCAACATTCGCCACCACAAATAAAATAAACCAACCCACTTCGCTCCCCTCAGGCAATATATAAAATATTCATTTGCATGTCTAGATCCTCCTCAATACACTGGCTCTTTCTCTCCTTTTGAGATGTTCCTCAAAGCAAGGAGTTTATTGGGGGTTTTTTCTAGCAAAAAAAAAAAACTAAAGCAGGCCGTAAGGAGCAAAGAACTTGTGGGCACCTGATCTTCCTTCAGCCCATAGCAGAGGCACTGGCTCAATGCAGGTTTCATGAGCCAGGTGTCCAGGTAGATTAGGGGAAAGCAGGTATTTGGGAATTCTAGAATGTTGTTGATTGAAGGCCAATCCGTGTGACCGGTTTGATCTGATCCTGACAGTCTGGCGAACCAAGCATTCGATTTCTATGGCACCAATATCATCGGATTCTTGTCTGAAAACCATACCTTGTGAACTGAAGTGGGGATCCATCTAGAGTTCATGAAGCTTCTAAAGAACTGAAGTGTTTGTTGGAACTAAGGAGATAACTGTGGATTGAAACAAAAACAGAATAACAGAGGTGAAAGGGGACCCCATCTAGGTCATCTAGTCCAACCCCCCATCCAAGAAGGAGGCCCTACATCATTTCTGACAGAGGGCAGTCCAATCTCTTCTTGAAAGCCTCCAGTGATGAAACTCCCACAACTTCCGAAGGCAACTTCTGTTCCATTGGTTGATTGTTCTCACTGTCAGAAAAATTCTCCTTATTTCCAGGTGGAATCTCTCCTTGATTAGTTTCCATCCATTACTCATTTTCCTGCTTTCAGGTGCTTTGGAAAATAGCTTGAGCCCCCTCCGCTCTGTGGCAGTCCCTCAAATATTGGAAGACTGCTATCATGCCTCCCCTGGTCCTTTTCTTCACTAGACTAGCCATGCCCAGTTCCTGTAACCATTCATCATATGTTTTAGTCTCAAGTCCCCTAATCATCTTGGTTGCTCTTCTCTGCACTCTTTCTAGAGTCTCAACATCTATTTTTATATTGCTGAAGACTGAAGTGTGCTGAGAACTATGGAATGCAAGATTTCCCAAATTGCTATCTCTTCAGCAATTAGATTGCAAATCAAGGGCAATGATTGAAATGATTTCTAAATAAACGTAACCATCAGTGAAAAAGTCATTCCCGGTCATGCATACCAATTCTAAATCAATTTCGTTCTCTGAGATTTCATCATAGCTCCCTTCTTTCTAATGACAAAACCATGTCACAAAATCACAAGTCAGCAAAACATAAGGGACTTCCAGTCATTTGTTTTTTATTTTATGCATTTATTTATTTATTTGTCAACAAGTACAAGGAAACAAGTATGAAAACACATTTTTAAAATGGCACAAATAAATGGATATGAATAAGCAAAACATAGCCATACACACATAAAAAAGAGGACATATAAGTGGGACAGTAGGACAGGGACGGTAGACACTCTGGTGTATGTATGCACTCTGGTATGCTTATGCACGCCCCCTTAGGGATCCCTTAAGGAATGAGTAAGGTCCACGGTAGACAGCTTAACGAGAAAGGTATGGAGGTTGGAGGAACTAACAACAGGATCAGGTAGGGTGTTCCACACACTTACTACTCTATTGCTGAAATCATTTTTCCTCCAATCAAGATTACAACGGATTATATTCAGTTTGTATCTATTGATAGCCCTTGTGTTATTGCAGTTGAAGTAAAAGTAGTCATATCTTGTGCACTAAGCTCAGGCCGCATCGTAGACGGCGTAGTTCAAAGTTATCCAAGGCCTAAAATTTCAAGCCTGGAGGTATATGGAATTTTATTATGAGCAGAGGAGTTGAGTCCTCTTCTTGTAAAATACCTCTGGACCCCTCTTGAATGTTTTAATGTCCGAAATGCAGTGTGGGTTCCAGGCAGGTGAGCAGTATTCAAGGATAGGTCTGGCAAAGGTTTTGTATTCCCTAGTTAGCAGCCTAGCCTTAACCAGAGAGAAAACTACATGAAAAACTACGTAGACAACCCTGAATGCCTTTCTGGCAATGTTGCTACAGTGAGCTCTGGGGCTTAGGTCTTCCGAAATGAGTTCTCCTAGGTCTTTGACAGGGTGTGGCTCATCTTTTAGATAGTTTCCACCCAGCTTGTATTTGATGTTTTGATTTTTATTGCCAAAATAAAAAAATATATATCTAAATTCATCCCAAAAAAAATGATGAATGTCAATGACGACTTTCCTCTAATCGAAGAAGTCAGTTTCACTATCTCAGAAAGTTCTGTCAATTTCACTAACTATTCCTCCATGATGGGTAAAGAGGAATCTTTCCATCATTGTGGATAAAGTCATCTCATCCAATAATCATGTATTGAAACAATCTTCCATCACTCTTTTCTAGCTCTTTATTCATCAATCCTAAAAGGAAAGGAGGGGAAGATTAGAAGCCACTTGTTTATATCTTTATTCAGATAGTCCTTGACATATGACCACAACTGAGCCCAACATTTCCTTTGTTAAGCAAAACAGTTGTTAAGTGAGTTTTGCCTCATTTTATTACCTTTCTGGCCACGTGTCTATGGAGATTCTCAGTCTTCATTGCTGAAGAGGCTACATAAACAGTTCTCGGCTGCATCAACAGAGGGATAGAATCAAGATCTCGTGAAGTGTTAATACCACTTTATAAAGCCTTGGTAAGGCCACACTTGGAATCCTGCATCCAGTTTTGGTCGCCACGATGCAGAAAAGATGTGAAGACTCTAGAAAGTGTGCAGAGAAGAGCAAGAAAGATGATTAGGGGACTGGAGGCTAAAACATATGAAGAACGGTTGCAGGAACTGGGTATGTCTAGTTTAATAGAAAGAAGGACTAGGGGAGACATGATAGCAGTCTTCAAATATCTCAGGGGCTGCCACAAAGAAGAGGGAGTCAAGCTATTCTCCAAAGCACCTAAGGGCAGAACAAGAAGCAATGGGTGGAAACTAATCAAGGAGAAAAGCAACTTAGAACTGAGGAGAAACTTCCTGACAGTTAGAACAATTAATCAGTGGAACAACTTGCCTCCAGAAGTTGTGAATGCCCCAACACTGGAAGTCTTTAAGAAGATGTTGGATAGCCATTTGTCTGAAATGGTATAGGGTTTCTATAGACTAGAAGACCTCCAAGGTCCCTTTCAACTCTTCTCTTCTCTTCTCTTCTCTTCTCTATCCATTCCATGTTCTCTTCTCCTATCTTCTATTACATTCCATTCCATTTTTTTTCTATTCTATTCTATTCCATTCCATTCTATTTTTCCTATTTCATTCCATTCCATTTTTTTCTGTTCCATTCTATTCTATTCCATCCCATCCCATCCCATTTTTTCTATTCTATTCCATTCCATTCTATTCTATTCCATTCCATGTCATGCCATCCCATTTTTTCTATTCTATTCTATTCTGTTCTGTTCTGTTCTATTCCGTTCTGTTCCGTTCCGTTCCATTCCATTCCGAGGATCAAGATGGGGAGCCTCAGCCTCTACTCTCAGAAGATCAGCACCAGGCTTGGTCTACTCCACAGCTGAATACTGCACCCCTGTTTGGCTTAATAGTTGCCACACCAGCAAGACCGATGCTAGACTAAAGGATACAATGAGGATCCTAAGCGGCCACATAAAATCTATACTCTTACTTTGCTGGCTTCCCGTCTTGAGCCCCGTTGCACCACCAGCCTTACAAAGGCAGGAAGCTTTAGTGAAGGAGTACAACAAAATTATAAGTAACCCACTTCTTCCTGTGCACGCTGATCTTCCTCATCAATCAATCAGCAGGCTTAAATCCAGGAAACCCTCTCTGGCACTCGCTCAGCAGCTGTCTAATAACGTTGACGTCAACACACAGTGGAAAGATAAATGGGCTGCTGAACGCCCAGATACAGGCAGTTACGTAGATGACATTACACAAAAGATGCCAGGTTTTGACCTTTCTCGCCAGCATTGGTCAACTCTGGACAGGATCTGTAACCAACATGGTGTCTGCCAGGACTCATTGTTTAAGTGGGGTCTTGCCTCCATCCCTCAGTTTGACTGTGGTGCTCCTCAACAAAATGTCCCCCATATGTCCGAATGTCCTTCAAGAGCTTACATCGGCCCAATGTCTGATTTTTTTCAATGTAGACCACCCTGTCCTTGAATGGCGGGAATTCAGATTTCAACTACTATACGTCCATGTATTTGCCATGTGCTAAATAAATAAATAGTGTAAATAAATAAACCATAGTCAAGGCTATGGTTTTCCCAGTTGCAATGGATGGCTATGAAAGTTGGGCCATAAGAAAGGCTGAGCGCCAAAGAATTGAGGCCTCTGAACAATGGTGTTGGAGAAGACTCCTGTGAGTCCCTTGGACTGCCAGGCGATCCAACCGGTCAGTCCTAGAGGAGATCAACTCTGACCGCTCTTTAGAAGGCCAGACCCTGAAGAGGAAACTCAAAGACTTTGGCCACCTCATGAGAAGGAAGGACTCCCTGGAGAAGAGCCTCATGCTGGGAACGATGGAGGGCAAAAGAAGAAGGGGACGACAGAGAATGAGGTGGCTGGATGGAGTCCCCGAAGCAGTCGGCATGAGCTTAAATGGACTCCAGAGGATGGAAGAGGACAGGAAGGGCTGGAGGAACGTTGTCCATGAGGTTGCGATGGGTTGGACACGACTTCGCAACTAACAACAACAATCCTAGACTTGCACCAAATAAATAAATAAACCTGGTATCCTTAGCTTATCTCATAAAAAAAAAATAAACCAATCTGGTAACCTAAACTCATAAAAATGTTTTCATTGAAAACTATTTAAAAAGAGAGACAAATGCATTCCCTTATTCAGAACCATCCAAGGAAAAGTGCAGCCCTCCTTGCTATCACCATCCTCATCAACTTTCCAATGGTTTTGATCAAAGGTGGAATTCACCCGGTTCGGGCCGATGCAGGTGAACCGATAGCGGCAACCTACGTGTGGGCCTGCTCACCCACCTCGGCTCTAGGCCGTCCTATTTAGCCACATTTTCGAAGCTGTGCACATGTGTGTAAGCTGTGTGCAGGAACCAAGTGCATGTGCAAAAGGCCGCACGCTCATGAAGCGAGGCCCCCAAACCGGTGGTAGACTTCTGTGACACCTCTGGTTTTGATGCTGAAGGAATATATTTTCTCGAATCCCTACCCCGAAGACCGGCTCCGATGCTGACCCCCCAAATCAAGAAAGCAAATAAACAGATTTTGCATGACCTCACGCCAGCATGCATAACACACCCAGCGCGTTACGAAAGAGGAGCGCACAACTCTTTCAGTGCAGCTGAAAGCCTAATCATGAAAAGCAACAATGGACAAGTCTCACTCCTCTCCGGGAAGCGGAGTAATTAGAGCTTCCTGTCTCTCCGGCCTCAAATGACAGATGTCAACCGGCAAGATTGCCACAAGGCACCACCCCAACAAATTTCATCATGACTATTTCCTTCTCAGATCATAAAAGCCGAATTCTGTGAACTTTGCACCAGGCAGACTGAGAGAGCCTCTCTGCCAGGGAAGGAAGCCAGAAGCCGGCTGGGCCCAAGGCAGAGGAATGATCCTGGCCGGGGATTTTTGGAAACTTGTATTTAAAGTAGAGCTTCAACCAGGAGTGAGTTCCGGCAGGGACTACTGCTGGTTCTCTCGGGGGTATGCTGCGCGGGCGCTTATTGCACACTGCGTGTGCATGCGTAGTACAATAAAAATTGTTCTGTGCTTGGATAGAAGCAAAAAAAAAGATGGCAGCACCATAGACACTGCCCGGAAAACTGGTTTGAGGGAGCGGGAGGTCCGGGTTCTGGAGGCTCTCCAGAGGTCTTCCGGAGGTTGGAAACATATTCTGATTACTTTAATTTTCAGAGTGTAAGATGCACCAAAATTTTATAGAGGCAAATGAAATTAAAAAAGGTTTTTGCACTCTGCAGACCTCCCCAAAACAGCCCGTTTTTCGCGAAAATGGGCCCATTTCCCCCCCCCAAAAAAGGGCATGGATAGCCTTCAGGAAGCTTGTAGAAGGCTCCTGGGGGCTGTGGGGGCAAAAGTGATCAAGAATCCGCCTGTTTTGCACTCATTTCTGCCCTCCCCAGCCCCCAGGAGCACTCTGAAAGCCTCCTAAAGGCTATGTACGGCCGTTTTGGTGAAGAGGCGGGGTTTGGGGAGGCAAAAAATGCTGTATTCGGTGTATAAGATGCACCCAGATTTTCAGCCTCTTTTTTGAGGGAAAAAGGTGCGTCTTATAGTCTGAAAAATACGGTATGTAATGGACATAATAGCACTTAGCAATAGCACTTAGATTTATATACCACTTCACAGGGCTAAGCAGTTTACAGAGTCAGCATCTTGCCCCCAACAATCTGGGTCCTCTTTTTACCAATCTCGGAAAGATGGAAGGCTGAGTCAACCTTGAACTGACAAGAATCGAACTGCTGAACTGCAGGCATCCAGCAGAAGTAGCCTGCAATACTGCACTCTAACCACTGCACTACCACAGCTCTTAAGTGCAAGGACCAGTTGCAAGTTACTTTTTTCAACACAATTATAACTTCAAACGGTGGTTGAAGTAGGTGGTCCTACGTCAAAGAGATCTGTATATCAAATTGCTTAGGAAGAAGAGAATATTGAGTATTTAGCTATGCCAATCACAAGATCCCATCCAAAGGGTAGTACGAGCAAGCTGATCGTAATCCAAGGATGAAAAATCATCTTGATTTCCACAGATCATTTATCTGCAAAAAAAAAAAAAAAATCCTCTGGGAAGTTTCCTACAACAAGGTATAACGATGCTTATTCAGACTGATGATTTTATAGGAGCAAAGAAATTTTTGGCAATGGCCAATAGTTATTAGCTATTGGGAATGAATAAAGGTCTTATCTGGTAGCATATTTTTGACATGATCAAGTGAAGTCATTTATCCATGATATTAGGCTAAAGACAGAAGATAGTCTGGATCACGGGTGTCCAACCTTGGAAACTTTAAAACTTGTAGACTTCAACTCCCAAAATTCCCCAGCCATGCTGAATAGAATAGAATAGAATAGAATAGAATAGAATAGAATAGAATAGAATCAGGAAAGAATAGAATGGGATGGGATGGGATGAAATGGAACAGAACAGAACAGAGTAGAATAGATTAGAATAGAGTAGAATAGAGTAGAATAGAATAGAAAACAGAGTTGGAAGGGACCTTAGAGGTCTTATAGTCCAACCCCCTGTTCAAGCAGGAAAACCTATACCATTTCAGATAAATCTCTTGGCCAATCTCTTCTTTAAAACCTCCAGTGTTAGAATACCCACAATCTCTGGGGGGCAAGCCATTTCATGAATTAATTGTTTTAACTGTCAGGAAATTTCTCCTTAGTTCTAGGTTGCTTCTCTCCTTGTTTAGTTTCCATCCGTTGTTTCTTGTCCGGCCTTCAGGTTGCTTTGGAGAATAGGTTGACCCCATATTTGTGGCAGTCCCTCAGTTACTGGAAAACAGTGATTAGGTCACCCCTAGTCCTTTTCATTAAACTAGACACACCCTGTTCCTGCAACCGCCAGTCTGAGCAAAACACCTATGAATAAGGGTGTTAATGCAGCTACATCTGGACAAGCAGAAAGCTACAAGCCACTGAAAGCAAATCGCAAGAAATTGTCCACTCTAACACGTGGTCAAAAGCCACAAGCTGCGTCTCACTGGATGAAACAGTGGCTGATTTTGCCTTAAGGCCAGAAACTCCTGCCTGGAAAAGTGGCCCCAATTTTTTTCCCATCTCAACTCCACCGGGAGTCGATGCCACTCCCACCTTGCTGCATTCCTGGCTTGTTACACAAAGCTCTCGGTGAGGTTTACCAAGTTGAGCTTGTAATCAGTTTATGCCTTGAAGGCAACATTTCAATCAAAGATATTTTCCACGGACCAGGGGAAGAGAAGTCTTCCCAATCGGAGGATCTTACTCAATTGCTCACTGCCTGCAGCAGTAAATTCCAGAGGCTGATTAAATGCTATGTCAAGAAGAACACGTTAGTCAGGGTTCCCATCATTTCTGGAGAAGGTTGAGTTACCTTTGAAGAACGCTGCCTACTTTGGGCCCCTGGAAGCCAAGATTAGAAGATTAAGCCCAACAGCTGAGGCTACAATGTTGTCAGCCAGTTTTTGTCCCAATGTGCTGTACAAATCCAAGGAAGTAGATTAACTCAGTTCATCCACCATGCAGGTTTTGAAATACAAATAGTCTAACTCAATCGTCTTCTTTTTCTTTTAAGAGTTGTATTATTTTTTCTAGTTATAAAAATAAACATTCTCTCTTTCCTTTATGCAGTGTTTCGTCTGGGTACAAGCATCTCTGTGCAACATCGTTCCTCTTTTGCCACATCTTTCACATTCATATTAACATTATTTCCCTAAATTTAGTATTAGAATATATTGAGCATTTAAACATTATGGAACTCTCCATTTTTCTTCTTAATATCTTCTAGTAATAATAACATATCAACATTGAGCATCATTATTCTCATCGTATACATACTAACAGTTTTCATCTTATTTATATCTCTGTCTAAGTCTATTATCTGCTTATTTTTTAGCTTTCTTCATTTCTAAACTCCTTTTTTTATCTCCAACCATTGGTAAAATACTTCCCAAATCATATAATATTCAGTTTGCTCTTCCTCCTTAATTGCTAATGTTAATCTGTTCATTTCTGCACATTCTAATATTTTCCTTACTACCTTCTCATCAATAGGAATCTCTACACTTTTCCAATGTTGTGCAAATACAATTCTAGCTGCAGTTAATCCATGAATGATTAAATATGCATTCTCTTTTTTATAAATTTCAGGTAGAATTCCTAGCAGATTAAGTAGTAGATTAACTCAGTCTTGAGGCTATTACACATGATGGAAGCTACATGGCATGATGAATGATTGAGGGAACTAGGTCACCTATACTTACCTAGTTCCCTCAATGGTGACTGTAGCCAAGAAATTAAAAGGCGCTTGCTCCTGGGGAGGAAAGCTATGGCATACTAAAAAGCAGAGACATCAGCCTGCTAACAAAACTGTGTATAGTCAAGGCTGTGGTTTTCCCAGTTGCAATGTATGGCTGTGAAAGTTACAATACAATACAATACAATACAATACAATACAATACAATACAATACAATACAATACAATACCAGAGTTGGAAGGGACCTTGGAGGTCTTCTAGTCCAACCCCCTGCCTAGGCAGGAAACCCTATACCGTTTCAGACAGATGACCATCCAACATCTTCTTAAAGACTTCCAGTGTTGGGGCATTCACAACTTCTGGAGGCAAGCTGTTCCACTGATTAATTGTTCTAACTGTCAGGAAATTTCTCCTCAGTTCTAAGTTGCTTCTCTCCTTGATTAGTTTCCACCCATTGCTTCTTGTTCTACCCTCAGGTACCTTGGAAAATAGTTTGACTCCCTCTTCTTTGTGGCAACCCCTGAGTTGGACCATAAGGAAGGCTGAGTGCGAAAGAATTGAGTCCTTTGAACTCTGGTGCTGGAGAAGACTCCTGTGAGTCCCTTGGACTCCAAGGCAATCAAATTGATCAGCCCTAGAGGAGATCAACCCCGACTGCTCTTTAGAAGGCCAGATCCTGAAGATGAAACTCAAATATTTTGGCCACCTCATGAGAAGGAAGGACTCACTGGAGAAGAGCCTCATGCTGGGAAAGATGGAGGGCAAAAGAAGAAGAAGGGGATGACAGAGAATGAGGTGGCTGGATGGAGTCACCAAACAATTAATCAGTGGAACGTCTTGCCTTCAGAAGTTGTGGGAGTTCCGTCTATGGTTGTTTTCAGGATAAGATTGGACAACTATTTGACCAGGATGGTATGGGGTCTCTTCCTTGAGATGGAGATTGGGCTAGAAGACCTCCCAGCCCAAGTCTCTTCCAACCTTATTATTCCATGTTCAATTAGCTCAGAACCATCTACTATTGCTCTGCAGGTTGTGAAACACAGCGACTGTCATTTCCTGTCCCCGATATGTTAAACGGCTGCAGGATATATTGCACCTGGCATCCTTGGCTTACATCATAGAAAAATCAATGAGTCAGGTGTGTGCATGGAAATCCCAAGACTTTCCAGAACTCCCAAGACTGGAAAGTTGACAAGCATCCTGGAAGATGGCAGCAACCATCCACGTCAGTCACGTTGCCAGGAAAATTATTATTAGATGTCACAAGGAACTAATTTTGACATGCCTTGTTGTGGCTCTTGTTTTTACTCCACATTAGCTGCTCTCAACATGCCTGGTACTTGTTCTGGATCCATCATTGTCTCTGGGTTTGCCATTCCAGTGATTTCCCCACCCTTTTGGGGGGGGGAGTGGTAATACTACTGTTTGCATATCAAACTTTAGAATATAGAAAAATAGGAATATGAGAAGGGAAAGAAGAAAGAGGGAGGGAGGGAGGAAAAAAGGAAGGAAGTATATCAGAAGGAGATGTATGGGAAGGGAAAGAAGAGGAAGGGGGAGGGAGGGAGGGAGGGAGGGAGGGAGGGAGGGAGGAAGGAAGGAAGGAAGGAAGGAAGGAAGGAAGGAAGGAAGGAAGGAAAGAATAGCAATAGCACTTACACTTCACAGTGCCAGCCCTCTTTAAGTGATTTACAGAGTCAGCATATTGCCCTCAACAATCTGAGTCCTCATTTTACTGATCTCGGAAGGATGGAAGGCTGTAAACCTTGAGTTGGTCAGGATCGAATTGATGGCAGTGGGCAAATTCATCCGGCAATCCTGTGAGATGCGCAATCGTTGAAAGCTTTCCCCCCTGCTTTTTAAAGCATTTTTTTCCTGCTGGCTCGGGCGAATAGGCAGGAAAAAAATGCTTTAAAAAGTGGGGGGGGGGAAGGTTCCCATGATCGCATGGAACTGCTGAACCTTTTTTTCCACTTCTCAAAGCATTTTTTATTACCGGTTCAGGCGAATGGGTAGTAAAAAATGCTTTGAACATTAAAAAAAAACATGGCCACACCCACCCAACCCAGTCTTATGACCCCACCACCAAGTCACACCCCACCAAGCCATGGCCAAAAAACCAGTGGCAATACTTTTTACATTTCACCACTAATGGAGGTGCTTGTTAGGTCAAAAAGAGATCTCCCCTCCCCTCCTGCTCAGCCTACTCCTTCCCTCCCCATCTTTTAATTATAGCTGATCATTTATATTTCTGTAGTGTTTTTTTTCTTATTGTTTTGGTGTTTTTATGTTGCTTTAGTCTTTCTAACTCTGTACGCCACCCAGAATCATCTTGTGGTGACGTGGGCGGCAAACACAATAAATAAATAAATAGATGATTGATAGATGGATGGATAGATAGATAGATGGATGGATGGATGGATGGATGGATGGATGGATAAATGAATAGGATAAATAGATAAATAGATGATAGATAGATAGATAGATAGATAGATAGATAGATAGATAGATAGATAGATAGATAGATAGATGGTAGATGATGGATGGATAAATGAATAGATAGATAGATAAATGAATAGATAGATAGATAGATAGATAGATAGATAGATAGATAGATAGATAGATAGATAGATAGATAGATAAATAGATAGATAGATGGATGGATGGATGGATGGATGGATGGATGGATGGATGGATGGATGGATGGATGGACGGATAAATGAATAGATAGATAAATAGATAGATAGGTAGATAGATGGATGGATGGATGGATGGATGGATAAATAATAAATAAATGAACAAATAAACAGACGGATAAAAAATAAATAAATAAATAAATGAATGAATGAATGAATGAATGAATAAATAAATAAATAAATAAATAAATAATAAGAAAGACAACCAACAGCAAGTTGGGTGGACTCAATTATAGTGGTGGAACCAGATTATGGACAGAACTTCATGGAGATCCCAAAGTTGCTTTTCAGAAGGCAGCTGGACTTCCGTTGTTTTTCCTTGAAGATGCTTTGCTTCTCATCCAAGAAGCTTCTTCAGTTCTCGGATGAGAAGCAAAAACCTCTTCAAAGAAAAACAAAGAAAGTCCAGCTGCCTTTCGGAAAGCACCTTTGAGACAACCATGTCCTGGGTGACTGAGGATCTCCATGGATATCATCATGGAGAAAATATATCTCTGTGGTCACTGGTTGACCCTGACGCGATCCAACAATCAACCTCTAAATCAAAACACATGGACAATAAGATGAACACAATTATGAAATCATATTTTTGGGGAGTTATACATAATTAAGAGTTCATGTTCAAGAATATTAAATAGGTTATAGAGTGCTTTTGATTTCTGGATGCAGGAACTATGACAATCATGCGTACCTACGCATGGATTTATTTATTTATTCAGAAAGGCTTTTCTAACTAACTAGTTCTAAATCAGATTTTGAGCTTCAGTTGGCACCCAACACTGCTCCTTGTGAATGACCTCCCACCAGGGAAGACACTGTCAGCTTTAGGTCAAGTCAGAGCAATCTTTATTACGATCGTAGACCAGCATAACTTCATGTCAGTATTTCCAGAAGAGAGAGAGAGAGAGGTGGGGAGAGGGAGGGAGGGAAGGAGGAAAGGAGGAAAGGAGGAAAGAAAGAAAGAAAGAAAGAAAGAAAGAAAGAAAGAAGATAGAAGGACAGAAAGAAAGAAAGATAGAAAGAAAAATAGAAAGACATAAAGAAAAATAGAAAGAAAGAAAATAGAAAGACAGAAAGAAAGATAAAAAGATAGAAAGACAGAAAGAAAGAAAGAAAGAAAGAACGAAAGAAAGAAAGATAGATAGATAGATAGATAGATAGATAGATAGATAGATAGATAGATAGAAGAAAGAATGAAAGAAAGACAGAAAGAAAAAGACAGAAAGAAAGATAGAAAGATAAAAAGATAGAAAGATAGAAAGATAGAAAGAAAGAAAGAAAGAAAGAAAGAAAGAAAGAAAGAAAGAAAGAAAGAAAGATAGATAGATGATAGATAGATAGATAGATAGATAGATAGATAGATAGATAGATAGATAGATAGATA
>NC_138553.1:76628410-76820910 GCF_964273705.1 Natrix helvetica | reverse complement strand
TTCCCACCATAGTGGCACCTATTAATCTACTCACTTTTGGATGCTTGCATGCAGGAGTAGAATTGAAAATTTTTAACAACTGGTTTTCTGCCCAGTTGCTGAGTAGGTGTGGCCATGGTGGGCATGTCCTACTCAGCCTCCTGCACCACAGCGGGTGGGAGGGCGGGTTTCCAGGTTCCGGAAGCTTTCTGGGCTCAGTTGTGAACTGGGCCCATTTCCAGACTTCCGGAACTTCTGGGAGGCCCGTTTTTTGCCCTCCCAGAGCCTCCATGTGGGCTCTGCACTTACCTGGCATCCAAAATGGGCCGCGTGGAAACTCCTGGGAGGGGCGGAGTGGGGTGGGTGGCTCAGCGAACCAGATGCAAAATTAGCATCCAGTTCACCTGAACCAGTCTGAACCAGCTGAATCCCACCCCTGCTTGCATGCTAGGAGCTGGGGCAAGTAATGCGAGCTCATCCCCTCATGTGGTGCTTGAGTCTCAAACCCAGGCTGGCAGCTTTCCAACTGATGCGTTCATTGTTTTTAAGTGTATATACCAGTATATACCCCAGTATATTATAGCCAGGGGTGGTATTCACCCAAACTGGTAGCGGAAATCACGGGTGAGTCTGCCCCCCACCCCCCGCCCCGGCTCTATGCCATCCTATTTAGGCATGTTTTTGAGGCTGGGTCCATGTGAGGAAGGTGCACGAGAGCAAAGCGCCATGGAAGGCCAGGTGCATGTGCAGAAGGTGTGTGTGTGTGTGCACGTGCGCCCGCATAGTGGGCATGCGCGCGGGGTGAACCGGTGGTAACAAAATGTGAAATCCACCACTGATTATAGCACGGGGGAAATTGTCAGTGGTAAATCTTGGGAAATTATTTCATGACCTCGATCGTCTTTCTTCCTGGTAGGCAGCAAACTTCACAAGCCAATGTTTCTCTCTGTTCCTTGAGGCATCCACCATTGTGTCTCCTGTTCTGAAGGACCTGCTTTAATAGCAAGGGACTAAAACATTTCTTTTCTGAATTCCAGGGATGCAGAGTATCTTTTATGTCTCTTATTATGATTAATTACTGCTATCCACAGATGACAGCAGTGCCTTTTCCCCACTTTATCGTCTCGTATTTGCTCATCAATTGGTCAACTTTCTCATCATCTCGTTTTGGCCACCACAGTACCCAGTTTTGGTCACTACTATATAAAAAACAATTGTTGAGACTTTGGAAAGAGTACAGAGAAGAGCCACGAGGATGATTAGGGGGCTGGAGTCTAAAACATATGAAGAACAGTTGCAGGAACTGGGTATGTCTAGACTAGAGAAAAGAAGGACGAAGGGTGACATGAGATAGGCGAACAGGAGAGTAGTCAGGTAAACTAAGACAGAAGGAACATCATGAGGTAAATCTCAGTAAGTTCAGGGCACACACAGGGAAAAAGGCGGAAAACAAGGGAACAGCCGCTTTTCACTCATAGCAACCAATCACCGCTAAGATTGCCTCACGTAGTGACCAGCTCTCTTTAATCAATTAGCTATAACTGTGTGTTCTTACTCATTGTCCAACCCTTTGCTGCTCCAGCTATTAAATTTTAAATATCTTAACATTGCTCCAAACTTTTCGTTAGTTTTTTTTCAAGGACTGCTACAAACTTGCATTTGTCATAACAATTATCTGGCAGTTGGTTTTAGGAAAACAAGCACATCACGAGCACTGCAGCTCATACTTGCAAACTCTTGCCCACTACTTCTTAATTTATTTATACAAATATATAGCACTATTGCTGGAAAGGATTTTATTTCTCCTCCTACTTTCCCTGTCAGGCCCTTATAAACTTTCATCTTCTTTGGAACCTTCCTTAAGCCTCCCAGAAAATGTCTGTTGTCAATAAAGAAGAATATTTGTAGTTCAGGGTGGGAATAAAGCTTTTTTTGGTGCTCTCTTAGCTTGGCTGTTTTGTTGTAAACATTTCATGGCCCAATTAGGGAACATCATCAGTGCTAATGAGTGGGTTTGCTCCCAGTTTATAATTTAATATATGTTTATCAGTTTAATATAAACTGGGAGCAAACCTCCAGAAAGGAAAAATTAACAGGAGTTTGAAGGGTCCTTGGTGCTTTCTGAGCTTGGCTGTTTTCTTTTTTTTAATATATATTTTTATTTTGAATAAACACAAACAGACAAAACACAACAAACACCACAAAAATATTTTCCATTACAAATTGTAAAAAGTGTGTCAATTGGTTACAAAGAGCTTTCGTGCATCCCTTCCACAGTCCACACCTACAATTCATATCAAGTTATATATTTTAAATTGTATGTATGTATGTATGTATGTACGTATTTGTGTTACAACCCCTGGTATGCCCAAATATGGGAGGGCGCTCACTACCCCCCCTTTCTGTCCTTTGGCTCATTACAGAAGACCATCCAGGCAGAAAACCATATTTTTATTTTTAATGTTGCCTTTGCTATGTTTGTGTTGTATTTGTGCTGATAAATAAATAAAGGGAGACTAGTATAGATCTATTTCAAGCTATTTAGCTCTCATCAGCTAGCCATACCCTTACTGGGATTTGCACCTGGGCTGTATTACATATTAGGCAGGAGTCTTAGCCACTAAGCCACAGGCTCTCCTCCTTATCAGCTGAGCCAGGGAAATAGGTATGTATTTGTGTTACAACCCCTGGTATGCCCAAATATGGGAGGGAGCTCACTACTCCCCCTTTCTGTCCTTCGGCTCATTACAGAAGACCATCCAGGCCTGGATGTCTTGATGATGTCTTGACTAGCACTGATGATGTTACCTAGTGTGGGTAATGAAACTAAAGTAGAATAAAATATGGATTAAAGTATAAGAATGAAGACGTGGCATAAAAGGCACAGTTAGAAGCTTGCTGAAAGGGACAGGGAAATGTCATCAGCCTTCAACCACAACATGTTCCAGCAAACGTCCCTATGTCAAAAGTCCAAAACCACAAGGTTCAATTAAAGTTCGTTAATAGCACGTAGTCCATACCTGTAAGACCCCCATCTCCTTATAAGGCTTTTTCCTCAAGGTAACCAATAAGAAATGAGTTAAGTGTTTCCGTGTTACGCTGTCTTTGAGAATGTATAAGAATGCGTGCTTCGATAATGAAGGTTGTTCAGAATTTGCAATGTTAGCCATGTGCTAACTTTCTGAACCTGGCTGCCAAATAAACTCTTCCTGTATCCCGAGAAGTCTAAAGCCTGTCATTTTCTGCAACAAAACCTCTGCAAGAAAACAACCAAGCTCAGAGGAACACCAAGGACCCCTCAAACGCCTGTTAATCTTTCCTCTCTGCTCTCTTGGTGAATTCACAACCTTAAAGTAGGCCGGTGATGGCTTCTGTTGTCATGTGCCAAAAGTGCACCTGTGCAACAGCATGTGTGTGCCCGCACCCATAATGCAGTACATGTGCAACATTTCCCTGCAAATCCCGACCCCTGTGCATAAGCGCACGACACCACCCCATGCTGTTTCAGGCCTAGCTGGCCTCCTTGCGGCCTCCTGGGACCAAAAATGGGCCACAGGTGGGTGTGCCACCACCCCCTACACTCTCCCCAGCCCCACATGCATGTATGCATGATCCCTCCTCGCCCCCAGGTGCATGCGTACACATCTCCCGCATGCGCCCCAGAAACCCAATATACAGCTGGTCGGTGGAAGGCGTGCATGCATGCATGGTGGAGCTGAGCTGGGGCGACGGCTCACAGGCCCTCAGACGAGGCTCTCTGTGCCACCTGTGGCACATGTGCCATAGGTTTACTATCACGGTACTAGGCTATCCAATATTCTTTTTAAACTTCCCACTTACTCATCAGCAAAAAGAGAGTCACTGGAAAGAGGGACTCAGGCTAACACTAGGAAGTAATTTTACAATATTTTAACCTTCATTGTACAACATAGCAGGACGCAAAGTTTCCCCAATCCTGTTAACCTTCCCTGTTTAACTTCCTTATGTACAATCTTAATTTTTTTTTCCTTTTGGGTTCATGTGTATGAATTTTCCTCAGTAGAGGAAGGGATAAAATGAGGCTGACTAGAAGGCACTTTAAACCAGTGCAAACTTCATAACTGCTGGCTCTAAATTTCAAACAGCAACCTCACTGAGTGCAGAATGCGTATCTGAAAACATTTTCTGCTTATTACAGCGTACAATTCCCACGTCAAACCACTTATTTATACTGCAGCTATCAACGTTTCTGTTTCCTCTCTTCTCAGCCGATATCGGCTGTCCTGTCTGATATTCTCTAATATCAATAACAAAACAGGCACCACTTCTGACCTCCTTGTCTGCAATTCCTCAAGCTACTTTCATGAGATAGCTATAATGAAATATGTCCAGCTGTCAAAAAGAATCAAGGCAAAACAAGGAAGATGGACGAAATCTTTGCTCTTTCACGGAAAATCAAATGGTTAAAAAAACCTTGATCTCTTCCCAACCAACATTTTGAACAAGTAAAAGAAAGACAGATATCCCTGGTGAATAGAAAAGGCAGCGAGAGAGGGATTTGCAAAAGATTGGAAAAACAGGCTTGGTTTTGCTTAAAATTTAATAAGGGGGTCATGCAATTCAGGCTCGGGCATAATTTTCATAACTGACTTGTACAAAAACAAACACAAATAATTTTATTTTAGACCGAAACGTATTTCTCTCCTCCCGGCATTCTTCGGAAAACCTCCAGTTTTTGGAAAATGAATGCCGATTTACTGTAAAGGCTTGGTTCATTTACTCTCCTTGGGATTTCAATTGGCCGCTTTTGTTTGAAGCTGTTATTTACAATAATACAATAGCAGAGTTGGAAGGGACCTTGGAGGTCTTCTAGTCCAACCCCCTGCCTCGGCAGGAAACCCTATACCGTTTCAGACAAATGGCTATCCAACATCTTCTTAAAGACTTCCAGTGTTGGGGCATTCACAACTTCTGGAGGCAACTTCTGTTCCACTGATTAATTGTTCTAACTGTCAGGAAGTTTCTCCTCACTTCTAAGTTGCTTGAATGTTTGTTTGAATGTTTTAATAAATATTGCCTCTCATGGAACATTCTTCTCTGCTCCATCCGATACGGCTGAATTCACCCCGCACAGCGAAAAGCAGGGCCGTGAGTGGTCACTCCACTGGAAAATAAAAAGAGGGGGAAATCTCTAAAGGAATACAATTTAAAGCTTTGGCTAAAAAAATTCCTGGAGGTGTCCAAAGTAGGAGGTGAGGCTCCGTGTTATTGTTTTTTCCCCCCCTCGTTTATAATGCTTAAAATTGTTTATCCAAAATTTTGCTAAAGCAGGCCTTTCCTTTGGGCTATTACACTCTATAGGCATGTTTTAAATAAATACTGCGTACTTTAGGAATACTTAGCACTAAGTGTATAAGCTACTCTGAGGTTTACCCCAGTGGAACCAGAAGGAAGTTAATTCATAATTCAGACATCAGCCCAACCCCACACCACAAACCTATAGTTGCCCACGAGACGCCCACTAATACCAAGACTCGTAACATAACCTCAGAGTGGTTTCTACATTTACTGTACAAACATCCCCTTTAAGGAGGAACGTGTTTTGCCCGTGGAAGCAACCTATCATTTGCAGAAATGAGGTCTGCAAGATGCTTTGGAGAAGAGATTCTTGGGGCTTCGTTTTGGCCCGATGCTGGAGATGGGAGGAGGGGGGGTCATTGAGAGGGTGAGAAAAGGAACTGGTCCTGCGAAGTCTTTAGCACTGGGAATCGGCAAATTCCCACAATGCTTTGCTGTGTAAAAGGAGACCGAGTCTGAACCGGCTTCCTATTTTAGGACTCAAGAGAGCTATTCTTACGCAGCTTCATCCTGAGCATCTGAATGGGAGGGAAAGTTTGTTTAAAAAGTCAATATGTTGGTCACAAGAGGATGGAGAAGAGTTTAAAGCAGTAGTAAAATTCTTTTTTTAAAATACCAGTTCTGTGGGTGTGGCTTGGTGGGCGTGGTGTGGCTTGGTGGGCGTGGCAGGGGAAGGATACTGCAAAATCCCCATTTCTTCCCCACTCCAGGGGAAGGATACTGCAAAATCTCAATTCTCTCTCCACTCCAGGGGAAGGTTACTGCAAAATCCCCATTCCCTTTCCACTCCAGGGGTAGGATACTGTAAAATTTCTATTCCCACCACCCTCCAAGGAAAGGATACTGTAAAATCTCCATTCCCTCTCCACTCCAGTGGAAGTTTACTGCAAAATCCCCATTCCCTCTCCACTCCAGGGGATGGATACTGTAAAATCTCCATTCCCTCTCCACTCCAGGGGAAGGATACTGCAAAATCTCAATTCTCTCTCCACTCCAGTGGAAGTTTACTGTAAAATCTCCATTCCCTCCCCACTCCAGGAGCAGGCTATTGCAAAATCTCCATTCCCTCTCCACTCCAGGTGTAGGATACTGCAAAATTTCCATTCCCACCCCACCCTGGGACCAGCCAGAAGTGGCATTTACCGGTTCTTCAAACTACTCAAAATTTCCACTACTGGTTCTCCAGAACTGTCAGATCCAGCTGTATTTCACCCCTGGTTTAAAGCTATCTTGACTTCTGATTCTATGGATCCTCACTTTGGGTGGCTGTCTGTCATTAATTCAAGCAGAGAGATAAGCAACAGCAATAACAATAGCGCTTAGACTTTTATACCGCTTCACAGGACTTTACAGCCCTCTCTAAGCAGTTTACAGAGTCAGCCTCTTGACCCCAACTATCTGGGTCCTCATTTTATCGACCTCGGAAGGATGGAAGGCTGAGTCAACCTTGAGCCTGGTGAGATTCGAACTGCCAAAGTGCAGGCAGCTGGCAGTCAGCAAAAGTAGGCTGCAGTACTGTACTCTAACCACTGTGCCACTGCGGCTCAGGGACAAATGAAAATACGTGAGCAATAAATCTGACATCTGGAGGAATATACTGGGTAGTCCTCAGCTTACAACTCCACAAATGAGCCCAAAATTTCCGTGGCGTAGCAAGAAACCCGTTCAGTGAATTTTGCCCCATTTTACGACTTTTGTTGCCACAGTTGTTAAGTGAATCACGGCCGTTGTTAAGTTAGGGACACGGTTGCTAAGGCAATCAGGCTTCCCCGTTGACTTTGCTTGTCAGAAGGTCGCAAAAGGGGATCGCATGAACACACACACATACACACACACACACGGGGACACTGCAGCCGTCGTAAGTATGAACCGGTTGCCAAGCGTCTGAACTCTGACCATGTGACTATAGTCGGGAGTGTGAAAATGGTTCTAAGTCACAAAGCAAATGGCGATAATTCAAGAGACACCTGGTGGCGACATTTTGCAAGAGTTGATTGTACCCATCAATTTGGTGTTCTGACAGTTTACTGCACATGCCACTGAAGCAGTGGTGGGATACGACCGGTACGCCCCGGTACAGGCTTACCGGTGCCTGCTGGGAGCACCAGGTACCATTCCGGTACGGTGCTCCGGAGGAAACCCTCCTTATCTGTATTTGAGCTAATTGGGGCTTATGCGCACGGAGTGTACGGCACCTGTGCAATACTCCACCAAGCAGCTGGAGCATTGCGGGCGGTAAGTATGCATGCATGCGCTGCATGCATTCTATGCACATATATGTGGTGGATGCCCGGCCCTGTTGCACTATAACGGTTGCAACGGGATCCGGAACCCATAACTGCACTGAAGCTAAGCAAGTCCTGTGATTCAGGCATGTTTTAGGAAATACAAATATTTTTGCTCCACCTGTAATTAGGGACTGAGCTTGTTATATGCATACCTGAGTCGGGCTAAATTGTACAAGAGCAGAAAGGAAAGATTAACAGAGGTTTGAGGGGTCCTTGGTGCTCTCTGAGTTTGGTTGTTTTCTTGCAGATGTTTCATTATCCAAAGTAGGTAACATCATCAGTGCTAGGAGGGAGTAGGGTTTGTAGAATGATGGAGGAGGAGGAGGAGGAGGAGGAGGAGGAGGAGGAGGAGGAGGAGGAGGAGGAGGAGGAGGAGGAGGAGGAGGAGGAGGAGGAGGAGGAGAGGAGGAAGAGGAGGAGGAGGAAGAGGACTGTGGGGTCTTTGGTGCTCTCTGAGCTTGCTTGTTTTCTTCAAGACGTTTCATTACCCACACTAGGTAACAATATCAATGCTAGTCAAGACATCATTAAGACTAGCACTGAGGATGTTTTACCTACGGTAGTTTGGTTAATGAAATATCTGCAAGAAAACAACCAAGCTCGGAAAGCACCAAGGACCCCTCAAACTCCTGTTACTCTTTCCTTTCTGGGGGTTTGCTCCCAGTTTATATTAAACTGATAAACACATATTAAATTATAAACTGAGAGCAAACCCACTCTTATTAGCACTGATGATGTTCCCTAATAGGGCCACGAAATGTTTTCAACAAAACAGCCAAGCTCAGAGAGCACTCAAAAAAGCTGTATTTCAACCCCTCAAACTCCATTCTTTCGAACTGCTAGGTTAGCAGAAGCTGGGGCAAGTATTGGGAGCTCACTCCATTACGTGGCGCTAGGGATTCGAACCGCCGAACTGCCGACCTTTCTGATCGACAAGCTCGGCGTCTTAGCCACCGAGCCACTGGTGTCCCTCTAAGGAAAAATACAGGCGCATTATTTAAAACCCTCCTTTGATTCAAGAGTCGTACCCAAGCCAGATTTCATTAAATGTTGGTGCGATTAAAAATAAGCAAACTGAACTAATCTTAGCACACACAAAAAATATTGAGTAGACACCGTACATTCACCACGTCAATGTCCATCTGCGAGATCAGATTGCAGGGACGTTTCCTTCCTCCGTCGACACCTTTTCCACTTTGCTCCCAACCGCGTACAACCAGGAGATCTGGGGTGTGGAAAGTAACTCCGTGTGGTGCCTGGCTGGTAAACCGAACCCTAGAAATATTTTTCTGACAGGGTTTTAAGTTCAAAAACCACAAGAATGTGTGTTCTTTCGACACGGTGGAGCTTGGCATCAAAGGAGCAATTGGTGTCATCTGGAAAGTTGAAGTATTGGAATGAATGTCCCTTCTTCTTTTTTTCCCTTTTTTTGGCGATTTAGGGCTCCTTAAAATAGACAAGCTACAAGAGGCATCGATGAAGTCCAAAGAAGCCCCCGGGGCCATGCTCTCTGACTGCAGACAAAACACAGCAGAGACATTGGTTTAAAATGTTGTTTCGAGCGAGAGAGAGAGAGAGAACAATCTTTTCAAATTAAGGAATGATGGAAAGAGAAAAGGGCGGAAGGCTTTCCAAATGGATCTCCTGAGTGAATGGGATGGCTGTTCTTTTTTATTATTATTTTTTTCTCAAGCCACAAGGAAGATCAGCTGCCCTCCTTCAGCAGGGGCTGAGGACAGTGGCATTTTGGATTGACGCATCTTCTTGAGAAGGTTCGGAGCCTTAATTCCCCCACCTTAACAAAATAATAGAATAACACAATTGGAAGGGATCCTGAAGGTCATCTAGTCCAACCCTCTGCTCAAGCAGGCGACCCAATACCATTTCTGACAAGTAGCTGACAAAGTTTCTTCTTAAAATCCTCCAGCGATGAAGCACCTACAACTTCTGAAGGCAACTTCTGTTCCATTAGTTGATTGTTCTCACTGTCCGAAAAATTTCTTCTTATTTCTAGGTTGAATCTCTCCTTGATCAGTTTCCATCCATTGTTCCTTGTCTGGCCTCCTGGTGCTTTGGAAAATAGATTGTTCCCCTCTTTTTCTGTGGCAGCCCCTCAAATATTGGAATTCTGCTATCATGTCTTCCTGGTCCTTGGTTAGAGTAGCCATGCCCAGTTTCTGCAACGGTTCTTTGTATGTTTTAGCCTCCAGTCCCCTAATCATCTTTGCCTTCCTCATTCCCTTTTACATAAATGGCACCGATCAACAATCTGGGGATGATGAGTGTGTTACGTCTTCAGTGAGCACACAGCTGTCTATTGCACTGCTGGGTGAGACAGTGAGTTGCTAAAGCCTCATTCCGTACTACTTCAGATTGTTTTGATTTATGCATGTTTTTTACAAACTGCTGATGGAGCCTGTTCTAAGGACACTTAGTCTGCGTGCACACAGCTTTATTCCCAATTATTATGTAAAAGATTAGGCTCCTAATCAGCACTGCTGCCATTTGATCTCTCTTGACCTCAGTGCGAATGATAGGAGCCTTGGATAGATAAGACTATCTGGGTCAACACTGGTGCTGATGTGATCGTTGTTCTCTTTTGTAGCTGCTTGCACTAAGCTAGCGATTCTCAGGGCACACACTGGTGCAGAGTGAAGAACATTGCTTAGAAGACTTTATCTTGGTGCACACCAAGAGATCCTTGTTGGGCTGTGATGAAGCAGACTGGAAGAGAGCATCTCCAGAAGGAATCTCCTTGCAGGAGATTAAATGAAATAGATCCAGGAACTCCCAAATAACTATTATGAAGAACATTGTTTCTCTGCATGATTCAAGGGTTATTCTAGCAGCATGGCTGCATCCAAACTGCTTACCCTCTGTGAAAGCTACCTATTATACCCATTTAGGTAGGTCATAAAAAGTAAAGGTTCCCTTCGCACAGATGTGCTAGTCGTTCCCGACTCTAGGGGGCGGTGCTCATCTCCGTTTCTAAGCCAAAAAGCCAGCGCTAGCCGAAGACATCTCCGTGGTCATGTGGCTGGCATGACTAAACGCCGAAGGCACATGGAACGCTGTTACCTTCCCACCAAAGGTGGTTCCTATTTTTCTACTTGCATTTTTTACATGCTTTCAGACTGCTAGATTGGCAGAAGTTGGGACAAGTAACAGGAGCTCACTCCACTACGTGCCTCTAGAGATTCGAACCGCTGAACTGCTGACTTTTCTGATCGACAAGCACAGCGTCTTAGCCACTGAGCCCCTGCGTCCCTTAGAAGGTAGGTCATAGAACATAGAATAATAGGGTTGGAAGGGACCTTAGAAGTCAGGATACCATTGTGGACTTTTGGGGGGGGCTCCCAGATATCCCTTGATAGAGACAAAGTCCAAGAACATTAGGTGGAGATGGATGTGAAGAAGGACATTGATGGTAGGGAAGATGTAGTGAAAGGCTATGGACCATTTTCTACCTGAGCCAGTGCATCCTGGATGGTACATAGCTGCAGTTTTCAGAGAACATTTCAAGCTGGGTTGTGAAAGCAGTTTGAAAAAATCAACAATTAAACACCATTTTCCATGATCATTTTCTTCAGAGCATTGCAGATCCATGCGAGGCAAATGGAATCTCACTCTTTCCCCAAGAAATCGCATGAGAGATCCTATGAGATTAAGAGAAACCCAACCTACCGGTAGAACTAAGGAGAAATTTCCTGACCATCAGAACAGCTAATGAATGGAATAGCTTGCTTCCCAGAATTGTGGTTGCTATATCACCAGAGGGTTTAAGAAGAGATTGGAAAAACCATTTGTCTGGGATGATGATAACCAAATCTTTCTTTGGAGAAATTGTGAGTGCTCCATCGCTGGACATTTTCAAGAACAGATAACAATAACAATAGCACTTAGACTTGTATATAGCTTCACATTGCTTTTACAGCCCTCTCTAAGCGATTTATAATACAATACAATAGCAGAGTTGGAAGGGACCTTGGAGGTATTCTAGTCCAACCCCCTGCCTAGGCAGGAACCTATACCGTCTCAGACAAATGGCTATCCACCATCTTCTTAAAGACTTCCAGTGTTGGAGCATTCACAACTTCTGGAGGCAAGCTGTTCCACTGATTAATTGTTCTAACTGTCAGGAAGTTTCTCCTCAGTTCTAAGTTGCTTCTCTCCTTGATTAGTTTCCACCCATTGCTTCTTGTTCTACCCTTAGGTGCTTTGGAGAATAACGTGACTCTCTCTTCTTTGTGGCAACCCCTGAAATATTGGAAGACTGCTATCATGTCTCCCCTAGTCTTTCTTTTCATTAAACTAGACATACCTAGTTCCTGCAACCGTTCTTCATATGTTTTAGCCTCCAGTCCCCTCATTATCTTTGTTGCTCTTCTCTGCACTCTTTCTAGAGTCTCAACATCTTTTTTATCTCGGGGTGACCAAAACTGGATGCAGTATTCCAAGTGTGGCCTTACCAAGGCATTATAAAGTGGCATTAACACTTCACATGATTTTGATTCTATCCCTCTGTTGATGCAGCCTAGAACTGTGTTGGCTTTTTTGGCAGCTGCGGCATACTGCTGGCTCATGTTTAAATGGTTGTCCACTAGGACTCCAAGATCCCTTTCACAGTTACTACTGTTGAGCAAGGTACCACCTATACTGTACCTGTTGTTTACAGAGTCAGCATATTCCCCCCAAAAAAATCTAGATCCTCATTTTACTCACCTCGGAAGGACGGAAGCCTGAGTCAACCTTGAGCCTGGTGAGATTTGAACTGCCAAACTGCAGCTAGCAGTCAGCTGAAGTACCCTGCAGTGCTGCACTCTAACTGCTGTGTCACCTCGGCTCTTATATTGGACAACCACTTGCTTGAAATGGTGTAGGGTGTCCTGTTTGAACAGGGGGTTATACTAGAAGACCTCCAAAGTCCCTTCCAACCAGTGGTGGAATGCTGCCAGTTTAACAACCAGTTCAGTGAGCATGTGCTTCACATGCATGTGTGTGCATGCAGCACTGAAAATGGAGCATTTAGAAGCTCAGCTGCTTATCTTCCAAATCGGCAACAGTAAGTAAAACAGCTGGAGGGGAATCCAGCTCTGCCGCACAATTGAGATGAGCTAGAAAGCAGGAAATATAGGACAGGATAGAGGACGGCCAGGTGGGCGGGGCCAGCTCATTGTCAAAGCTACCGGTTCGCTCAAACCGGTCCGAACCGGCTGAATGCCACCTCTGCATCCAACTCTGTTAATCTGTTAAATTCCCAGCAACACTATTTATATTATTAATACGCAGTAGACTTATTTTCCCAATTGGCTCCTTTTCTATGGATTGGAAGAATGGATGAGATCCTTGCTTCTTCAGAGTCCATGTTGAATCTTTGTAGTATCACTTGCCCTGCCTTTCTGCCTCTTTCTTGGTGGACATGACATTGTGGTTGTCGTATCTCTTACCCCTACTCCTGGCAAGCAGCAGAATTGAAGATCTGGCCAGAACATTCAGTCTGTGTTCTCATTGCTCAATGACCACAGTTCTTCTCTTGGTCTTCTCATAGTCCTTTAGATGTCCACAGTCAGAAGTCCAAATCCTTTTCATCTGCAAGACTTTGAACTCTCTGAGTTCCAGTGGTGCAAAATATCTTTTCTGCCTCTGGTTTCTGCTTGTCTTGTTTTTTATTGACAGTCAACGAGCCGCAAATTAGTTTACACAGTATTTACAACCCTAAACAATACACTTGTGCTTCTCATTCTCATCGTCTCAGCTGGATTTTCTGTTTGATTCTGTTCCTTATACAGAGTGGTTTTCATCCATCAGTTTCTATTGTAGTGCCCTATTTTTTTTATTTTCCTTTTCATCGAATAAATCTTCATTCTTTCTGGGCTCCAGAACTTTGCCTGTTTATTCAAGTACTGCTTCAAATGCTGTTACACTTATTGCAAATGTTGTTTTCAGGGTATTATCACTGCATGACACAGCTGTAGACTCATGCCCACTCAACTTTTCTTAAATTCTTACATTCAGTAATCATCTTCTTCTTTTTCTTTTTCTTCTTCTTCTTCTTCTTCTTCTTCTTCTTCTTCTTCTTCTTCTTCTTCTTCTTCTTCTCCTCCTCCTCCTCCTCCTCCTCCTCCTCCTCCTCCTCCTCCTCTTCTTCTTCTTCTCCTCCTCCTCCTCCTCCTCCTCCTCCTCCTCCTCCTCCTCCTCCTCCTCCTCCTCTTCTTCTTCTTCTTCTTCTTCTTCTTCTCCTCCTCCTCCTCCTCCTCCTCCTCCTCCTCCTCCTCTTCTTCTTCTTCTTCTCCTCCTCCTCCTCCTCCTCCTCCTCTTCTTCTTCTTCTTCTTCTTCTTCTCCTCCTCCTCCTCCTCCTCCTCCTCCCTCTTCTTCTCCTCCTCCTCTTCTTCTTCTTCTTCTTCTTCATCTTCATCTTCTTTTCTCCTCCTTCTTTTCCTTCTCCTTCTCTTTGTCCTTCTTCTCCTTCTCCTCCTCTAACTTGCAAGGATAATTTGCTACGGATTCTCCCCACTTACTTTCCTGCAATTCTGTCTACATCCCCCTGTCCTTCTGCCCTAATCAAGTGTCTAGGTGTGTAATACATAAAAACACAGTGACAAAAAAGACATAAGGGAAAATGAAGCAACAACAAAAATGTTGCAATGTTGAGGGCTTCTGATCATGGACCAGTTCATTTACTTCGCTTCCACCCAGGGCTCCTGTGGTTATTTATTTTTTTCCTCCAACAGTTTACGACTTCATGCCAACTGAGCATGTTAATCCTTTCTTGGCCTCTTTCAGTTTTTTTCCACTTCTGAATTTTGGCCAGGATCATGGCACAATGTAGTGTAATGTGAGCCTAATCACCGTTCTTTTCTAGAAGGCCCAACAGTAGCTGAGAGTGAGACCTACTACTCAGTGAAGCAGATCAATTAGTCTCTGTATCGGCTTAATTCTGAATAAAATGAGCAATTGTTGTCGAACTGAAGGTCTTCAGCCATTATTTGATTTGGATTATCTGCTGCTCCAGTCAAATGAGAATGTTATTTCCAAAATATAATCTACTCAGGGCTCCTGTAGATTCAGAGGATTCATCTGGTCCAGGGCTGACTTCTGGCAGAGACTATTGACGGTTTGCTCAGGGGCATGCTGGGCACACACGCGCAGCACAACTAAAATTGCTCTGTGCATGCACAGAAGCAAAAACAACATGGCGGTGCTCTATGGTGCCACCGGGAGAACCAGTTCGGGGGTGTGGCAGGCCTGGGTCGCTGCTAGTTCCAGTGACCCAGGCTGCCAAGCTACTACTGGTTTGGCCGAATCGGTCTAAACCGGTAGGAACCCACTACTGATCTGGTTGTGATCTCAAAAACCATCTAATGCAGGGGTGTCAAACTTGATTTCATTGAGGGCCGCATCAGAGTTGTGTTTGACCTCAAGGAGTGGGCGGCTAGGGGGCTTGGCCAGCATGATGTCACTCATGTCAGGGGTGCCCTGTGGCGGCCCAAGCACTCTGCCAGTGAAAATTAAGCTGGGGAGGGCTGCGCATGGCCCTCCCGAGGTCCGTTTTCACTGGCAGAGGCACCGCGGGCTGGTCCTTGGCTGTTTCCAGGGTGGCCCTGTGGGCCAGATCTAAGCACCCTGTGGGCCGCATCCGGCCCGCGGGCCTTGAGTTTGACACCCCTGCTCTAATGGGTTGAATAAACCTTGGGCACCTTGGGCTTAGTGATTTGAATAACAATTAATATTATGGGTTACAGGTCGTGCTCAACTTATGACGGCAATTGAGTGCAGAATTTCTGTTGCTAAGCAAGACAGTTAAGTGGGTCTTGCCCGCTTTTTATAACCTTTCTTGCCACAGCGATTTAAGCAAATCCCTGCAGTCGTTGAGTTAGTAGCACAGTTGTTAAATGAATCTGGCTTCTCCGTGGACTTTTCTGCCAGAAGGTCTCAAAATATGATCGCATGACCCCAGGGACATTGCAACCGTCATAAATACGACTCAGTTGCCAAGCGTCCGAATTTTGATCATGTGTCTGTGGAGATGTTGCAGCAATTATAGGTGTGAAAAACAGCGATAAGTCCCTTTTTTCAGTGCTGTTGTAACTTCGGCCACTAAAGGAACTGATGTAAGTTGAGGACTGCCTGTACTGTAATCCATTATGTGAACACAGGTGTTGTAGCCTCTTTATAATGGGCCTTGCTTTCCCTTCCTTCTCCATCTACAAGGGCTTTTCCAAGGGATTTTTTAAAACTGATTTTATTTTAAATCATTTTGTATCGGATTTTTTTCTGGACGTCCTCAAACTCAAAATTCGATGAGAAGCATTGTTTGTGATGGTGGCCCTGGGCAGCCAGAGGAACAAAAGGGACATTGTTTGCACCAGAATGCAAAGGACACGAATTCGATCAGTGGTGGGTTTCAACCGGTACGGCCCGGTATGGGCGAACCGGTGCCTGCTAGGAGTACCAGGTACCGTTCCAGTATGGTGCTCCAGAGGGCCCATCTGCCCACCCGTGCTCCTTACCGGTATTTGAGCTGTTCGGGGCTTCTGCGCACATGCACAGAGAGTACGGCGCCTGCGCGATGCTCCGCTGAGCAGCTGGAGCATCACGAGGTGTCGCGGAGCATCGCGAGGCATCGCAGAGCATCACAGGCGGTAAGTACGCATGTGCGGGTTCATGTGTTGGACGCCCAGCCTCAATGCACCGTACCGGTTGCAATGGAATCCAGAACCCACCACTGAATTAGATGCAAATGATAGAATTTTGTATTATTTGCATGATCTCCTGGAGTAAGATCCAGCTCAAAACATCTGACAACTTCCAAGGAGGATGAAACTAATTGTGTACTGCCACCTGGTGGTCAGTGCCATGTAATGCATTACATTCCTCCTGGTAGTGAGTGCAATGTAACACATTACATTGCAATGTAAGTACATTGTAGATATAGGTAGTCCTCAACTTACAAACACAATTGAATGGTTGTAAGACTTACAACCACAGTTGAGCCCAGACTTACAACCACAATTGTGGCTGCCCTCACAACCAAAATTGAATGGTTATAAGACTTACAACCACAATTGAGTGGTTATAAGACTTACAACCACAATTGAGTGGTTATAAGACTTACAACCACAATTGAGTGGTTATAAGACTTACAACCACAATTGAGTGGTTATAAGACTTACAACCACAATTGAGTGGTTATAAGACTTACAACCACAATTGAGCCCAGACTTACAACCACAATTGAGCCCAGACTTACAACTACAAATGAGCTCAGACTTAAAACTACAATTGTGGTTGCCCTTGACTTACAACCACAATTAAGCCCAGAATTTCTGTTGCTAAGTAGGATAGTTGTTAGGTGAATTTTGCCCCATTTTTCTATCTTGGCCGTTTTTCACATTTAAGACCATTGTAGCAACCCAAGAGTTCTTTTGCCCTCAATCTTTCTTGAGCAACTCAAGAAAGATTGAGGGCAAAAGAAGGGGACGACAGAGAATGAGGTGGCTGGATGGAGTCACTGATGCAGTCTGTGTGAGTTTAAATGGATTCCAGAGGATGGTAGAGGACAGGAAGGCCTGGATGAACGTTGTCCATGAGGTCGCGATGGGTCGGACACAACTTCACAACTAACAACAACATACCCCAATTCTGGATGATAATATTCCCTGTGATCAAAATCTTGCTATTTCAAATTCTTGTCCTATCATCAAACTCATCCAGACCAAGAGCTCTTTCTTTTTTTCTTCCCATTTCCATCCGTTGTTACGAGATTTTTTTTTCTAGGAAGGGGGCAGAGAAAGTGAGCAAGCACACTGAATCCTGTGGACAGTTTTATGAGAAGTAAAATACTCGGCAGGAATCAATTCACATTTTATCGTGGGAACACAATAATGTCTCTTCTTTTTGAGCCGCTTGATGTCTGCGATTCTTGATTTTAAGAAAACGCAAACTGCATAGACATGAAAGATTCCTAAAGGCTCCAAAGAGTCTTTTCAAAATTGCATTTCTTTGAAAAGAGAGGAAATGGAAAAGTTCAGCTTTTCGTGGGACACTAAATAATGCAAAATGCAAATCACAACAGGGAGAGAGATTTCTGTTGAGAAAATAATCCCATGATTTTGACGACTGTTGATAGGAGGGAAAGGAAATGGAAGGCAGAGCAAACTTAGCAATGAGTTTTCAAGGAAGAACATAGGGGAATCCCAACAAACAATATTTCATTGCTACTCTTCGGGGGGGGGGGGGGGAAACAAGCATAAACCTGAAAGAGACACATTAAAGGCTGCACATTACGGCATAACTCGGTATGCCGACAAAGATTTTCAATCATCGAGGTAAAGTTGTCTGAAGGTTGAATTGATTCTGGTTTGTCTAGGACTAACACCCGTTTTTCCGTTCCTCCTTTTGCAACTTTGCGAGTTTGTCTAGGAGTAACCCCCGTTTCTCTATTCTCCAACATTCTCTTTTGCTTGCTCGTTTGAGACATTTCGCTGCTGATCCAAGCAGCTTCATCAGTCAGGGCAATCTAGTTAGACAGAGCTATAGGAAATGTACCAACAACTCCAACACCAACTTCAGGAGTTTCCTCCCCAAAATGAGTTGCAATATATCAATGAAGATTGAGTATAGGTTACTGTTTTTTCAAATTTGGCAACTTTATGGTGAGTTATATATTTCCTTTTTATTTGTCTGGGAATCTTGAGTACTGAAAGCTTGAGTACTGAATGTCTGAAATAAAGAGTCAAGAAGAAACCATGATTTCACATGCATTTGTGGTTCTTGTGTCTCACTCCTCATGTGATCAGACTGTCTTTCCTCCCAATTTGGCCATGGTCCATGAAAGCCACAAGTGCAGGCAGTGATTTCCCTAAAATTGTTCACCCAATTTCATATCTCGACGGTCTGGAGCTCTTAACTCTTAAGTCCTGTTGTTCCTACTCTTCCCATAGTAGCTAAATCAAGCTCCTCATTCTTTCTAAGGCACTTTTAATACCAAGGATAGTTTACTTTTAAAAGTCAACATTGTCTCAAATTCTTCCTCTAATTTAAAGTCCTGACAATACAATTATACACCGCTGAATCTTCCGGCAGGTGCCTCTAACATAAATGAAAGAGTTGCAAATGAAAGAGTGAATATATAGAGTAAACTGGAAGCCCATCTGACTGGTTTGATCTTGTCTGATCAGACTGTCAGAGATAAGGGATGTGGTGGCTCAGCGGTTAAGATGCTGAGCTTGTCAATCAGAAAGGTCGGCACTTCGGCAGTTCGAATCCCTAGTGCCACGTAACAGAGTGAGCTCCCGTTACTTCTCCCAGCTTCTGCCAACCTAGCAGTTCAAAAGCATGTAAAAAAATGCAATTAGAAAAATAAGAACCACCTTTGGTGGGAAGGTAACAGCGTTCCGTGCGCCTTCGGCATTTTGTCATGCTGGCCACATGACCACGGAGACGTCTTTGGACAGTGCTGGCTTTGAAACAGAGGTGAGAACTGCCCCCTAGAGTCGGGAACGACTAGCACATATGTGCGAGGGGAACCTTTACCTTATGTCATAGAGAAGAATTAAGCCTCTATGCTGGTTTTGGAGGGTACTTTTTAACCCTAAGTGAATGGTTGATTTCCCTCCTCCTGCCCCCATCTATCTGGAGCAAATCAACCCACCTTTGAAAAAAGAAATTTCTGGAAGGCTGAAAGGTTCAAGAGATGGAAAAAGTGGAGGTCTCAGACCTTCCCTGTAACTTTAGTGCCAGAAACGAAGATGCACTAACAACATGAGCAAGATCTCCAGGGTGGCTGACTCTGGAGGAAGGTCACAATATATCAACAGCCTCAGCATCAATGCTTCACTTTTCCCCCAGTCAAAATATTTCACTGCCACTGAAGATCTCCGACCAGAAGATGTTGAAGGGCAGTGAAGGCTTGTTGTGTCTCCTGGAATTGCTCTCCACCACAATGGAGTTACAGAAATCAGATTGCCAGACTGGGCTACCACCACGATCGCCCCACTTTCACATTCAGACGCCTTGAATCTTCCTCGGTAGATTCCCCTTTGGGGAAGGCATCGCCCAGGGATGTTGCTGGAGTCATCAGATGCCTCAGCTTGATCACATCCCCAAATGGGCCAAACTCAAGAACGTTTCACCTCATTCAGGAGATCTTCCCCAAACTGAAAGAACAGCCACGTACAGCCTTGCTGGGAAAATTGTGCAATGTACAATGAAGGCTGCTGTGTTTGGGGAGATTGTAGGAGGAGAGCTGTGTGGGTTTATGGTGGCATATCTATCTCTATCTATCATGTATCATCTATCTATCTATCTATCTATCTATCTATCTATCTATCTATCTATCTATCATCTATCATCTACCTATCAACTATCATCAATTATCATCTATCTATCCATCCATCCATTATCTTTCTATCTATCATCTATCAACTATCATCTATCTATTATCTATCCATCTATTGATCTATTATCTATCTATCTAAATCTATCTATCTATCTATCTATTATCTATCTATCAATATATCAACTATCGACTATTATCTGTCAAAATATTGATCTGTCAATCTATTATCTATCTATCTATTATCGATCTATCCATCTATCTATTATCTATCAATTGATCTGTCTATCATCTATTCTCTATCTATCTATTATCTATCTACCATCTATCTATCTATCTATCTATCTATCTATCTATCTATCTATCTATCTATCTAACAATTGATCTATCTATCTGTCTATCATCTATTATCTATCTATCTATCTATCTATCTATTATCTATCTACCATCTATCTATCTATCTATCATCTATCTATTCTATCTATCTATCTATCTATCTATCTATCTATCTATCTATCTATCATCTATCTATTATCTATCTACCATCTATCTATCATCCATCTATTCTATCTATCTATCTATTATCTATCTACCATCTATCTATCTATCTATCTATCTATCTATCTATCTATCTATCATCTATCTATCTATCTATCATCTATCTATCTATCTATCTATCTATCTATCTATCTATCATCATCATCTATCTATCTATCTATCTACTATCTATCTATCTATCTATCTATCTATCTATCTACCTACCTACCTACCTACCTACCTACCTACCTACCTACCTACCATCTATCTATCAACTATCTATTTTCTATCTCTATCTATCATTATTAAACAAATTTATATAGCTGTCAAATTTACATATACGTAGGTATTTATGGACAGCTTACAATATTTTAAAAAATCCATATTACAACATTACCGTATTACAACATTCACTTAACAGCTGTGGCAAGAAAGGTCATAAAATGGAACAAAATTCACTTAACAAATGTCTCATTTAGCAACAGAAATTTTAGGTTCAATTGCGGTCATAAGTTGAGGACTACCTGTACTAAATTAGCCAGAGAGTGACAGAATAAGGCACTGCAGGGTCTATGCTTAAGACAGAAAAATTGTTTGGTCATCTTTAAGTCCAATGCCTGGAAATGAAAGCTCTGATCAATTGCACAAAAATGTTGCTTCGTATAGACTGGATAGCTTTAAAAGAATAACAGCGTAACAAAGATGGAAGGGACTGTGGAGGTCTTCTAGTCCAACCCCCTAGTCAAGAAGAAAACCTACACCATTTCAGACAAATGATTGTCCAACCTCTTCTTAAGGGGCAAAAAACACAATGGGTTGGTTTCCCTGTGCCATATTTTCCTTAATCTCCCATGTTCAATATTTTTGTGAAAAGCAGTTGGAACTGCAGTGAAAAATAGCCAGAGGTTAAAGGAAATAGAAGTGGTATGTTCTCACAACTGCAAAAGATTGCGAGTACATAAATGCACTACCAAGATTGAAGGGCACACCTTCTCCACCAATTCTGCCTCACTCTGAAGAATTTCGTTCTTTCCATGTTTGAACAAACTTGCTAGCACCAGGTTTTCAACTGGAGGAATATTTTGAAACTTGATCTGCTTAAACTATTACTGTTTAATTATCTACTTTCCCATCTTCTAAAGTCAGGTGAACCGGCTTATTTTTTTTATTAAATTTAATTATGATCAACGGCTAGCAAGATAGATCAGCTAACCTAAACATAAATTAATTGGCTGGCATGACACGAAGATACACGTAAAACTAACTGAGTAGGCCGTAAGTGATGGGGTTTGTTTGTTTTTTGATGAATCTTCTCTGTAATTAATGTTTTAAAATTGAAAGGGACTGTTCTCTAGGCTGGCAAATCGTATAGTGTGGGTTCTCTAGAGAGTGGAAATTGGGGCTTTGGGGCACAAAGATATTGTTCTTCTTGAACTCCTTGACTTGATCTCTAGCCTTCCACTTCTTCTGGGGATGGTCAAGAGTCTTGCAAGTCAGACAACAACATGTATCTGTATAGTCCAAGGATCGGCAACCCGTGGCTCTGGAGCCACATGTGGCTCTTTTATCCCTCTGCTGCGGCTCCCTGTCGCCGGTCAGCTCCACAATTGATAGGGCTTTCGGTTAGGACAGGTAGAGGAAAAAGGACACCGCGCTAGGAGGAGACTCTATGGTGGGGGGACTGGACTTCCGGTTGGCAGAGGAAAAAGGATGCCGTGCTAGGAGGAGACTTTATGGTGGGGGAACAGGACTTCTGATCAGTTCCAGAATTGAATGGGGTGGGGGCTTCCGGTTAGGACCTTTGTGGCTCTTTGAGTGTTTAAGGTTGCCGACCCCTGGTATAGTCCAATCCCCTACTCAAGCTGGAGACCTGTAGCATTTCAGACAAATGGATGTCCAATCTCTTCTTTAAAACCTCCAGTAACAAAGCACCCACAAATTCTAAAGTCAAGTCTTTCCACTGATTAATTGTTCTAACAGGAAATTTCTCCTTAGTTCTAAGTTGCTTCTCTCCTTGCTCAATTTCCACCCATTCCTTCATGTACTACCTTCTTGTCCATTGCCTTGTCCACCATCAATAAAGGTACCTTATGATTCTTGACAAATGTATCTTTTCTTTTATGTACACTGAGAGCATATGCACCAAAGACAAATTCCTTGTGTGTCCAATCACACTTGGCCAATAAAGAGTTCTATTCTATTCTATTCTATTCTATTCTATTCTATTCCAACCAGCCTCCATGTTTCCAGTGTCTTTCTCTCCACTTGGAACTGAACTCAGATGGATATTTCTTCCAACACAAGAAAGACTCTGTGATGACCTACGGTTGAGAACAAAGGATTAGAAGCCTCTCCCTTGTACCTCTGCCCTATCCTGGGACAGCTCCTAATTTGTGTCCTTGTCTGTGTCTGGCTGATTCAAGTGAGAATAAAATAGAATAGAATACAATAGAATAGAACAGAACAGAATAGAACATAGAATGGAGTAGAATAGAATAGAATAGAATATAGAATGGAATGGAATGGAATGGAATAGAATAGAATAGAATATAGAATGGAATGGAATGGAATGGAATGGATAGAATAGAATAGAATAGAATAGAATAGAATAGAATAGAATAGAATAGAATAGAATAGAATAGAATAGAATAGAATAGAATAGAATAGAATCCTTTATTGGCCAAGTGTGATTGGACACACAAGGAATTTGTCTTTGGTGCATATGCTCTCAGTATACGTAAAAGAAAAGATACATTTGTCAAGAATCATAAGGTACATTTATTGATAGTCATAGGATACAAATAAGTAATTAAATCATACTAGAGAACAATCAATATACGTAAATCGTAAGGATACAAGCAACAAAGTTACAGTCATACAGTCATAAGTGGGAGGAGATGGGCGATAGGAAGGATGAGAAGACTAATAGTGATAGTAAGACAGCCTTAGTGAATGGTTTCACAGTATTGAGGGAATTATTTGTTTAGCAGAGTGATGCCGTTCGGGGAAAAAGCTGTCCTTGTGTCTAGTTGTTCTGGTGTGCAGAGCTCCATAGCATCGTTTGGAGGGTAGGAGTTGAAACTATTTATGTCCAGGATGCGAGGGGTCTGTAAATATTTTCCCAGCCCCCTTTTTGACTTGTGCAGTATACAGGTCCTCAATGGAAGGCAGGTTGGTAGCCAATGTTTTTTCTGCAGTTCTGATTGTTCTCTGAAGTCCGTGTCTGTCTTGTTGGGTTGCAGAACCAAACCAGACAGTTATGGAGGTGCAGAAGAGACACAGAGAAGAGGCAAGGAGGATCTTTCACACTTGCTCACCTCCTAGAGTCGGTAGCGGTTTTCCACAAATGTGGAGATGACTTCATCCAGTGGGGGGAAATCTCAACAGGGTGGGGTTCCCTTAGTCACTGCCCAGGGATGGAGAACTGTCTGGAAAATGTTCAAGCCCAGGGCTTGTTTGGTTTCATCCATAATGTCTCAATAGAGATAGGATTTTCTCCCTCCTGACAGAGGCTCCTCTTCTTTTAATAACTCTGCCTTCTGGTTGCTGTGGGGAAGATTATTTTCAAAAATTAGAGTCTGTGTTTTACCGCCATTTGGAATGTCCAAAATGTTCTGACCGAGGCTTCCCAAGAGCATGAAGTAAACTCCTTGTCCCAACAAAAACCCCTTTTATTCATCGACTGTGAATCCAGCAAAGACTTTCAAGGGAGGATTTACGGTCACAGACCTTATCTGGGTTGGAGAGCTGACAGGATGATATATGCAAAACTTGGCAAGGAGTCTTGGAGAGTCACGAACCAATTAAACGAACTAATTGCCTCCTGCAAACTCCACTCTCCTTTCGCTCCTCTTCTATTTCCTCTGGGAGGGGGCGTTCATCGTCCACCTGTGGCCTTACTCCGAAGTCGACCCCTGTTCTTTAGCTGTTCCCTTTGTCTGGCAACTCTGCGCATGCGCACCCTGGGAACAGGCTCCAGCTGTTTGTCTGCCTCACTGTTGTCTGACTCTGAAGGCAGCTGATAACTGGGGCATACGGCTCTGGCCCTCTCTCTGCCTCCGACACAGAGCCCTCATCAGAGCCTTCCCCAGACTCCAGGACTGGCCCATGTTCCTCCCCAACCTCCTCACTGTCCGAATCTGCTGCCAGCTCCATTGGCCACTGATGGGCCACAACACCAAAGGTGCTTTTTCTTTTCTTTTTCTTCTTTTTAAAGCATTTTTATTAGTTCATTATGTAGCACACAAAGAAAATACAGAAGTAAATAATAGGAATAAGAGGGAAGGGAAATAAGAAAAGCGAGGAAAGAAAAGTGGGGGGGAAAGAAAGAAAAGGCATTGACTTCTGACTCCCTTTGGTGCAGTAGAATAAGGCCTTAACATCAAATGTCAACTTGTGTAATAGTTTAAACCAGCCCTTTCTATAACAACAAATCTATCTAATCAGTAACACCCCCCTCCCAAAAAAATCAGAGTTTAATCTGCTCCAGTCCACCGGTCGGGTCCAGGGGGGGGGGGGGGGGAATGTTGCTAATATTTTTTACTACCGGTTTGACCTGGATGACTGAGAATCTCCATAGCATCATTTGAAATGAACCCCGTTTCATAAGCTTTTCTAGCTCTTGTTGGCCCAAAAGTGTGCACACTCCAGGAAGTCCTCGACTTATGACTGTCCCGGAGCCCCCTAAATTTCATAGCGAAGCAAGACACTTGTTAAGTGGGCTTTGCCCCATTTTACAGGGGGGGGGAGAGCGCGGAGGGGTCATGCATGCATGCACAGGTGGGACGGGGCATGCGGGGGGGTCACGCACACATTGTGTTATTGGTGCGGACACGCATGGGCACTGTCGTACATGCGTGCATGCACTTTCAGCTCGCAAGAACAAAAAGCCTCCAACAGTAACCAGCACCCAACTTTTGACTCAGATTTAACAACAAGCAATATTTAAGATTTCCCCCTTCTGTTTTCTTCTCAGCTTCTTCACTGTGCTATGGTGGGGATTGGGAGCCATCTTTTGGATATTTTTGGAACTACGGGCATCTTAAACCCTTCTTAACCCAGACGCGGTGGCTCAGTGACTAGGACGCTGAGCTTGTCGATCAGAAGGTCGGCAGTTCAGTAGTTCGAATCCCTAGCGCCGCGTAACGGAGTGAGCTCCCGTGACTTGTCCTAGCTTCTGCCAACCTAGCAGTTGGAAAGCACGTAAAAAATGCAAGTAGAAAAATAGGAACCGCCTTTGGTGGGAAGGGAACAGCGTTCCGTGCACCTTCGGCATTTAGTCATGCCAGCCACCTGACCACGGAGACATCTTTGGACAGCGCTGGCTCTTCGGCTTTGAAATAGAGATGAGCACTGCCCCCTAGAGTCAGAAGCATATGTGCGAGGGGAACCTTTATTTTTACCTTTAACCAAGGTTAGTATCTCATGTGTGGGTTTCCCTTTTGCAAATCTGCTCTGCATTAATTTGACACATTTTGGACAGCTTTAAAAGAAATCCCCAGGGCACAGCGTGGTGTGTGTGTGTGTGTGTGTGTTTTATATGACATATGTGCCTTGCAAAGAATACTGAGAATGATTCATTATGGCACATTCTCCTTGGGAACGTGTCAAATATAACTGATTCTTAAGTCCACGCTGGGGTGGCAAAGTTCAAGTCTTGATTTAAACCAAGCAAACATTTATTAACCTTCTGTCATTTCCCCCTTCTGGGAAAAATAAACTAGCCACTTACATATGTTGAGAAGAGAATACCAAAGGCAGCAATCAGTAGCAATCACTAGCTTAAAACAAAATAAACAGAGCAACTAAACCCTTCAGTTTTTCCATTGTTCTGCTCCAGGAGAAGAAACCATAAATGGTTTGAGAAGGGGAGTCATTTGTGAGGGTGATCACAGATTCTTCACACTCTTGGCTTTACAGAAAAGAAAGAGCTTTCTGTCCCAACTACTGTATTTTTCAGAGTATAAGACGCACTGGAGTATAAGATGCACCAAAGTTTTGAAGAGGCAAATTTAAAAAAAAAGTTTTTCCCCTCTGCAAACCTCCCCCAAACAGCCTGTTTTTTGCGAAAATGGGCCCTTTTTAAAAAAAAAAAAAAAAAAGGGCATGAACAGCCCTTAGGAGGCTTGTAGAGTGTTCCTGGGTGGGTGGGTGGGCCAAAAATGAGCAAAAAGCGCCCCGTTTTTTGCTCATTTCTGCCCTCTCCACCCCCCGTTTTCTGAAAGCCTCCTACAAACTATGCACGGCCATTTTGGTGAAGGGGGCGGGGTTTCAGGAGGCAAAAAAATGCTGCATTCAGTGTATAAGATGCACCCAGATTTTCGGCCTCTTTTTTGAGGGAAAAAGGTGCGTCTTATAGGCCGAAAAATACGGTATATTTTCGCCAACAATGGGTTGAATTAAGATCACCAGAAAAACTCCCTAGAGCAGAGGTGTCAAACTCGATTTCATTGAGGGCCGCATCAGGGTTGTGTTTGACCTCAGCGGGAGGCAGGGGAAGCGTGGCTCGACGTCACTCATGTCGGGGGTGCCTGTGACGGCCTGAGAGCGCTGACAGAGAAAACGGGCTCTTGAACTCCGTTTTTGGCTGCGACGTCCTCTTGCAACCCACTGCCAGCAAAAGCTGAGGGCACTCGCGAGCTCCATTTTTGGCTGCAACGGCCTCTTGCAACCCTCTGCCAGCCAAAATGGAGCGCAGAAGGGCCGCATGCAACCCTCCCAAGCTCCATTTTCGCTGGCAAAGGCACCGTGGGCCAGTCCTTCACTGTTTCCATGGCAGCCCTGCGGGCCAGATCTTAGCACCCCACAGGCCGGATCCGGGGCCCAGGCCTTGAGTTTGACACCCCTGCTCCAGAGCAATTTTCCTCAACCTTAAAAATTTCAACTCCCAGAATTCTCCAGCCAGCACCCTTGTGACTTGACATCACCTTCACTTTGGTTGATTTTGGAAGTATTGGAGAATGCAGTGATCTCCAGGATCCCATTGGTGGGTTCCTTCAGCTCCCTCACCCTTAAATGCAAATACTGTATTTTTCGGAGTATAAGACTCACCTTTCCCCCCCCCCCCGAAAAGAGCGAGGAAATATTGGTGCATCTTATACACCAAATACAGCCATTTTTATACTTCTCCACCCCTGCCATAGACCATGCCAGATTCCCTTGTCCTCCCTAAAGCTGTCCGCACCCATGTCCACTGCGTCAGAGGTGGTATTCAGCAGGTTCTGACCAGTTCTGGAGAACCGGTAGCGGAAATTTTGAGTAGTTTGGAGAACTGGCAAATACCACCTCTGGCTGGCCCCGCCCCCATTTATTCTCTGCCTCCCAAGTCCCAGCTGATCAGGAGGAAGTGGGGATTTTGAAGTAACCTTCCCCTGGAGTAGGAAGGAAATGGGGATTTTACAGTATCCTTCACCTACCATGCCCACCTAGCCACGCCCACCAAGGCATGCCATGCCCACCAAACCACGCCCACAGAACTGGCAGTAAAAATTTTTGAATCCCACCACTGCACTGCATCAATGACCCTATCTAACCATCTCCTCCTCCTTTGGCCTTCCATCTGTCCCAACACCAGGGTCTTCTCCAATTCGTCGTCTCTTCTCATGCGGTAGCCAAAGTATTTGAGCTGCAGCTTCAGGATCTGTCCTTCCAAGGAACAATCAGGGTTTTGATTTCTTTTAGGATTGACTGATGGGATCTGCTTGCAGTCCAAGGACCTCTCGAGAGCCTTCTCCAACACCGTGATTCGAAAACATCACAAACAGTCATGTCCTTTGGCTCTTTGAGATACACAAAACGTTAAAGCAACTTTTTGCCTTTGTCTTCCCTTCCTTGCTATTTTGCCTTTTTTTAAAAAAAGTAGACAAGGGGGAATGTCCCCAAAAAACAAAAAAACAAATAGCAAGGAAGGGAAGACACTAGGAAAAACCCTGGGGAAAACTACTAGAATAATAAAATTAAAAGTGAGAAAAAGGATTTTGAAGAAACAATATAATAATCATGAAGAAGAAGAAGGGAGAAAGGAGAATGGGAGAATGGGAGAAAAGAAGAAAATTAATGAGAAGTGGACTCTTTGAGAGCCCAAGAGAAAATAGTTAGAGGAAGAGGAAAGAGATAGATTAAAGGGAATAGTATGAAGATTGTTAATGTTATGCAGTTAATTAAGATATAAGAAATTATAGTAACATTGTTAATTGTGGATAATTAAATTAAATGCTATGTTAAAATTGAATTTGGGGATATATGTTGCTTATAGTAAAATAGACCAACAGATGAAATATATGAAATGATAATTTGGTTTGAAGGAGCAATTAGTGATATTGTTTATGCATTAAAAGGAAAATAAATATAAGATGAAAAATATGGAAAGAAAATAATGCGGCTGAAATTGAAAACAGAACTATGATGTAAAATGGATTATGTATATGAGAGGATGTTTTAAGGGGGGGGGGGCGGACAACACTTTGTTTATAAAATATGTCAAAATTTGTAGCAAAAAATAAAAACTTTTTAAATATTTTTTTGGGTGGGGGAGGTTGGCTTTTAACAAGACCTTTAATGCACATCGGTCTGAAAGAGGAATAGATTTCTCCCAAGTTTGTCTAATGACATACAGTCCTCAACTTACGATGACAATTGCAACCAGAATTTGCATTGCTAAGCAAGACGATTGCTAAGGGAGTCACTCACCCAATTTGGTGACCGTTTTTGCAACAGTGGTTAAGTCCATCACACGTTCCTTAAGCAAATCTGGCTTTCCCCCCCCCCCTCGACTTTGCTTGTTGGGAGTGCCCAAACTTTGATCATGTGACTCTCGGGAGGCTACATCAGTTGTGTGTGGACCAATCATAGGACCAGTTTTTTTTTTCAGGGCTGTTGTGACTTTGAATGGTTGTTGAGAACTGCTTGTCACAACTGTTGTGGTCTTAACCATAGCGTTTTAGATGAAGATGCTTGTCCCAAAGGTGCTTTTTTTCAAAGCTGGACTTTCTGGTTTTTCTTCGAAGAAGTTTCACTTCTCATCCAAGAAGCTTCTTCAGTTCTGACTGGATGGTGGGGGAAATGGAAGGATTCTGATTCATCCAGAGCTGAAGAAGCTTCTCTGGATGAGAAGCGAAACGCCTTTCAAAGGAAAACCAGAAAGTCCAGTTGCCTCTTGAAAAAAGCACCTTTGGGACAACCTTGACGTGGAGGATGGAGAATCTCCATAGACAGGTGTATATGCTTGTTGCACCTCCTATATGAAAATACCCCAAATGCAACATGTGGTTTTACCAGTAGTATTTTATTTCTTAAAACGATGGATAAAGAGGTAAGGGAAAGCTTATTTGCAGACCATTTTTTTTTTTTGTTCAGATAGCTTCTACCCTAAAATGCAATTTGAATTTTTTTTTTTTTAAATGGATTTAGAAAGAAGAACGGAATACAGAATAACAGGGAAGCGATCCCTTTTTGAAAAGCACCGAACTGGAAAACTTCACAGGTCCCTTCCAACCGTATGATTCGAATTCACTTTTGAGGTCCACCTCACTGCAACCATCTCCAAAGGGAAGCTTTATAGTTTTAGGTTTATAGTACACCACAGTTTAGTCACAATTTTCAGTCCAAAAAAGAGGCATTTCTTTTTTTTCGCTCAAAGAATTCGCTCTTCCCGATCACGATATTCTCACGAGAGGGTATTCCCCTTCTACTTTCAAAGTAATTATTCCAATTCAACCTCTGTTGGCTTCTGTCCATAAAGTCAAGATATGGACATAGAAAGCACCGTGGCTTTAATCCCGCCGCCAGCCAAAATTATATCCATGGTGACGCTTATTCGACCTCTCCGGCCAAAATGTTTTGGAAAAAGCCGGTGGAAGAATATTTCAAGTATGACGGAAAATGATGTCATCAATAGGAAACAGTACATTTATTCACAATATTTTCCCTGATGTTGAATACGTTTCTCTGCACCCAACGGCAGAGGCTTGCTAACTTCAACGTGAATAAAGTTCTTGTTTCGCACCCTTTGCAATGAAGCCAGGTTGGTGCACATCTGTACCAGTGGTGGGATTCAATTTTTTTTACTACCAGGGTGTGGCTTGGTGAGCATGGCAGGGGGAGGGATACTGTAAAATCTCCATTCCCTCCCCACTCCAGGGGAAGGATACTGCAAATTCCCCATTCTCTTCCCACTCCAGGGGAAGGATACTGCAAAATCCCCATTTCCTCCTGATCAGCTGGGACTCGGGAGGCAGAGAATAGATGGGGGCGGGGCCAGTCAGAGTTGTATTTACCAGTTCTCCAAACTTCCGCTACTGGTTTTCCAGAACTGGTAAGAACCTACTGAATAGCACCTCTGATCTGTACCCATTTATCCTTTGTCTCCTCCCACGTTATCAATTGCAATAGTAACATTTTGAGCATCGTATCTTAAACATTCAGTCAAATCAGTGTTTCCCAGCCTTGGATACTTTTAAGACATGTGGACTGGGCTGGGGAATTCTGGGAGTTGAAGCTTATGCATCTTAAAGTGGCAGACATTGGGAGCCACTGTGCAAAAAATAATAATAATAATAGGTGAACAGATGAAGAAAACTCTGTACTGCGACGAATGGAATTCAGATCAGATTTGGAAAATACAAGGAACAGATCAACATGTTCTGTCCAGGGGTGGGGAAATTTCTCAGCGACTCCCACCGGTCTGAAAATATATTATATTTCAGAAGAACCCGGTGCTCCAAACGTGTGGACAAAATAATGTCTCTGCTCAGGATGTAAATCCCATCGTTGTGCAAAGTGCAAGTCAAGTTAAGACCCGATTTTGATGTGTTTTCTTTGAGGTAGAGCCACTCTTTGGTAATCACGTTGTAAGACTGCACAGTTAACATATCCTCATTCTGACTGGATCTTTTGTTGGCATCCAAGTCATGGCTGCAGCCGCCCACTATGTAGATGGTCTCTTCCACTGATAGCATTTGCTGCTTGCGGATGTGCAATCCACAGGTTTCAAAGTTAGTCCATTTGTCAGAGATGGGACAATATTCCCAGATATTCAGATTCCGGTCTGCAATAGAGAAAAGAAACTTAATGCAAGATAATCTTCAACTTACAACCACAAAGGAAGCCAACATTGAGGTTCCTAAGTGTTCTGAGCTAGGCTTCCCAAGAGCATGAAACAAACTCTTTGTCCAGGCAAAAAACCCTTTTATTCATTGACTGAGAATTCTGCTCATTCCCATCCAGCAAAGTCTTTCAAGGGAGGATTTACACTCACAAACTTATCTGGCTTGGAGAGCTGCCAGGCCGATATCTGCAAAACTTGGCAAGGAGCCTCGGAGAGTCACGAACCAATTAGCAAACTAATTAGCGAAGTATGCAGTAAAGTACCCCAAGGCTCTGTTTTAGGCCCAGTACTCTTCAACATCATCATTGATTTGGATGAGGGGATAAATGGGGAACTCATCAAATTTGCAGATGACACCAAGCTGGCAGGAATAGCCAATACTCCAGAAGATAGGCTTAAGATACAGAAAGATCTTAACAAACTTGAACATTGGACGTTATCTAACAAAATGAAATTCAATGGTGAAAAAAGTAAGGTTCTATATTTAGGCAAGAAAAACAAAATGCACAGGTACAGTATATGTGGCACCTTGCTCAATAGTAGTAACCGTGAGAGGGATCTTGGAGTCCTAGTGGACAAGCACTTAAATATGAGCCAGCCATGTGCAGCAGCTGCCAAAAAAGCCAACACACTTATGGGCTGCATAAAAAGAGAGATAGAATCAAGATCTGGTGAAGTGTTCATACCACTTTATTAGTGTTGGTAAGGCCACAGTTTGAGTACTGCATTCAGTTTTGGTCACCACAATGTAAAAAAGATGTGGAGACTCTAGAAAGAGTACAGAGAAGAGCAACAAAGATGATTAGGGGACTGGAGGCTAAAACATATGAAGAACGGTTGCAGGAACTGGGTATGTCTAGTTTGAGAAAAGAAGGACTAGGGGAGACATGATAGCAGTCTTCCAATATCTCAGGGGTTACCACAAAGAAGAGGAGTCAAACTATTCTCCAAAGCACCAGAAGGCAGGACGAGAAGCAATGGATGGAAACTAATCAAGGAGAGAAGCAGCTTAGAACTGAGGAGAAATTTCCTGACAGTTGGAACAATTCATCAGTGGAACAGCTTGCCTCCAGAAGTTGTGAATGCCCCAACACTGGAAGTCTTTAAGAAGATGTTGGATAGCCGTTTGTCTGAAACGGTATAGGGTTTCCTGCCTAGGCAGGGGGTTGGACTAGAAGACCTCCAAGGTCCCTTCCAACTCTGCTGTTGTATTGTATTGTATTCCAGAAATTGTGAATGCTCCAACACTAGAAGTTTTTAAGAAGAGATTGGACAATCATTTGTCTGAAATAGGGGGTTGGATTATAAGACCTCTAAGGTCGCTTCCAACTCTGTTCTATTCTATTCTATTATTATTGTTCTGTTCTGTTCTATTCTATTCTATTCTGTCCTAATCCTAGTCCTAGAATTTGTATATAAAAATTGAGGATTATCTGTAGAGGTTTTGGCGACTGTACGGCTATCTGCAGTCCCTGCTGTGTCTTACCTCTCGGCGTGTAGCCTCCCATGACATATATCTTCTCCTTGCATTCACAGGCGGAGAACTCCACAAGGGGAGCTGGTAAAGGGGCCACAAAGGTCCAGCCGTCTTGCTCCGGGTTGTAACACTCAACACTGGAGAGGGATTGGCCCCCGACAGCATATAATTTCCCACTTACGGCCAAGAGCTTAAAATTAGCTCTAGGAAAAAAGACATTTGGAGAAATTGAAGGTTAAGGCAGAAATATTTCCCGCCCGGAAATAGCCAGATGGGAGCGAGCAATACAAATCTTTTAATTTTATTCAGCAGCCCTCTGTGCAAGTTTGATGAAAACATTCCAGGCACATTCACAAAGTATTGGGATGGACACATACATACACACACACACACACACACTTCACTTTGCACAATTCTTTTCCGCTGCTGCCTGATTTTGCAGTACTTATGCCCTTTAATTAATTCCCGTGCTTGCTGAAGTATTCATTTCTCAAATCTATTTTTCCTCCAGCTGTCCACAGAACTTCCACTCTCTTCTCCTTAGGTGGCCAAAGTGTTTGAGCTTCAGCACCTCTCCTTCCAAAGGACAGGTTTTGATCTTGAGACAATAGGATGGGAATGGAACAGAACGGAACAGAACAGAACAAAACACAATAGAATAGAAAATATGGAATGGAATGGAATAGAATAGGAATAGGAATAGGAACGGAACGGAACAGAACAGAAAATATGGAATGGAATAGAATAGGAACGGAACAGAACAGAACAGAACAGAAAATATGAAATGGAATGGAATAGAATACTATAGAGTAGACTGGAATAGAATGGAATAGAATAGAAAATATGAAATGGAATGGAATAGAATAGAATAGAATAGAATAGAATGCAATGCAATGGAATAGAATAGAAAATATGAAATGGAATGGAATAGAATACTATAGAGTAGAATGGAATGAAATGGAATGGAATAGAATAGAAAATATGAAATGGAATGGAATAGAATACTATAGAATAGAATGGAATGCAATGGAATAGAATATGGAAGGGACCTTGGAGATCTTCTAGTCCAGCCCCACTGCTCAAGCAGGAGAACCTATACCATGTGTTTCTACATAGAACCCCAGAAACACACTTGAACAGGAATTTTATTCTCTATATACTCTCCATATAACCTCATACCTGCTCATTGATATTCTACGCCAGATATTAGAGTGGATGCCCACCAAGCTCAGAATAACAGTGTTTGGAAGGGACCTTGGAGGTCTTCTAGTCCAACCCCCTGCTTAGGCAGGAAACCCTACACTGTTTCAGTCAAATGGCTATCCAACATCTTCTTAAAGACTTCCAGTGTTGGGGCATTCACAACTTCTGGAGGCAAGCTGTTCCACTGATTAATTGTTCTAACTGTCAGGAAATTTCTCCTCAGTTCTAAGTTGCTTCTCTCCTTGATTAGTTTCCACCCATTGCTTCTTGTTCTACCCTCAGGTGCCTTGGAGAATAGCTTGACTCCCTCTTCTTTGTGGCAACCCCTGAGATATTGGAACACTGCTGCCATGTCACCCCTAGTCCTTCTTTTCATCCAACCAGACCTGCCTCACCTCTTCTGGTTCATGGAGGCCAGCTGGCGCCACTCGTTCAGCCAGGGGTTGTAGCGGTGCGCGGCTGCGATCTCCTGGCTGCTGGACCGGTAGCCGCCGGCCACGAACAGGTAGTTGTCCAAGGCAGCCCAGCCGAAGCCGCGCACCTGCAGCAGGTGGGCGGGCGGCTCGGCGGGCGGCAGCGGCTCCCAGCGCCGCTTCTCCTCCTCGTAGCGCAGCAGCGGCGGCCGATCGGGGAAGCTGCCCAGGAGAAGGAGAGCCGGCCGCCCCCGGTGGCGGCGCTGGCAGAGATGGCGCGCCAGGTCGTCGGGCAGCAGGCAGGGCAGGCGGGCTTCGGGCCGGGCCAGGAGCTGGTGCAGACGGCCGGCCATGAAATCCAGGCAGACGTCGCGCAGCTCGGGCAGCCCGTAGACCTGCGCCAGGTGATGCAGCTCCAGGCAGTTGGGCAGCCGCACCCGGGAGCGCAGCAGGCGCAGCAGCGGCGTCACCTGCAGGAAAGAGGCGGCCTCCACCAGCTCGGCCAGCGCTCCTTCCTCGGGCGGCTCCTCCGGGGCCAGCCGCGCCGTCTCGATGAACTGCAGCACCCGAGCCAGGCCGGCTTCGCTCAGCCCGCCGTACAGCTGCTGCACCGCCAAGCGGCCGCCCCCCGCGGAAGACTCCGCCGCCTCCCGCATGCCCGAGCGGTAGAGAGCGCGGAAGTAATCGCTTTGCTCAATCAGGCACCGCTTGCGCACCGGAGGGAAGCGGCGATCGCCCAGGCGGACCTCCACCACCTCCTCCTGATCCGCTTCAGCCCCTTCCTCCCCGGCGGCGCCCTCGCTTTCCTTGCCGGACATCCCTCGGCGGGGCCGGGCTGAGCGAAAGCGGGAGCAGGGCGCCGGCGCGGGGCGGGGTGATCGCGGGGGCGGACCCGGGTGGGGCCTCGCCCCGCAGCTCCGTCCCGCCGGGAAAGCCCTAAAAGGCGATCGGCTGGGAGCGCCCGCGGTTAAGCTGGGGGGAGAGGGATGCGCTGCCGTTCTCTTCCCCTTGGGCTGATGCGAAGTTCTTTCGCGAGGAAAAAACAGCAGTACTAGTAGTAATAGTAATAACAGTAATAACAAAAATTAATAATAATAACAATTAATAATAATGATAACAACAATTAACAACAAAACATCAACAACAACAATAATGATGATGATGATGATTATATATAATTATATATAATGATCCACTGGAATTTGTGCAAAAATTATAATATTAAAACAACAACAAACTGTTGGGAACATAAGCCTGAAAAAGTCACCGCAAATCAGATGGTCAAGATCCTATGGGATTTTCGTATACAAACGGACAAAATACTGGCGCATAACACGCCAGACGTCACACTGGTTGAGAAAAATAAGGTTACAATCATAGACATCGCAATACCAGGTGATAGCAGGGTTGAGGAGAAGGAACATGAAAAAATCACGAAATACCAGGACCTAAAAATTGAAATTCAACGATTATGGCACAAACCAGCAGTGGTAATTCCAGTGGTAATTGGCACACTGGGTGCTATTCCAAAAGCACTGGAATTACATTTAAAACAGTTAAAACTTGACAAAATCACCATCAGTCAAATGCAAAAAGCTGCACTGCTTGGATCTGCACGTATATTACGAAAATATGTTACGACGTCCTAGGCCCCTGGGTGGGGCCCGACTAGTAATCAATGCCAAATCCGGCGAAACAACTGGCCGCTGTGATACAATTGAATAATAATAATAATAATAATAATAATAATAATAATAATAATAATAATAATAATAATAATAATAATAATAATAATAATAATAATACATTAACAGGTTGTACCTGCCAAGAAAAATAGGGGGCAGGGGGCTATTGCAAATCCATCAAACTGTAGAAGAAGAAAAACAAAGTTTGAATGATTATGTGAACCAAAGTACAGAAAAATTGCTGCAGGCTGTGAAAACAGCATAAAAACAACAGAAACAAAGGCAGAATATAAGGAAAAGCAGCTGGATGACAGATTAAATAGATGGTAAACCAAAGTTTTGCATGGACAGCACTCGAAAAACATTGAAGGAAAATGTGATGACAACTTGACATGGACATGGCTTAAGATGGGAACTATCAAGAAAGAAATGGAAGGTTTAATACTGGCTGCTCAAGAACAAGCACTGCAAACTAATGCCATGAAAGCAAAGATACAAAAATCCACTGACAACCCAAATTGCTGACTTTGCAATAACAAAGTCAAAACTGTTTCACATTTAATATGTGAATGCAGCAAAATCGCACAAACTGATTACAAAGCTAGACAAGACCGAGTTGCTAAATTAATCCACTGGTCATTATGTAAAAAATATGATTTACCCATATCGAGAAAGTCATGGGAACATAAAGTGGAAAAAGTTATCGAAAATGAGAAGGTTAAGATCTTGTGGGACTTTTGAATACAAATGGAACGTTATTTGGAGCAGAAGATGCCAGATGTCACGGTTGTAGAGGGCCGAAGTGTACAGTTTATTGATATCGCTGTTCCTGGAGATGCCAGAGTCGAAGAAAAAGAACTAGGAAAAATAATCAAATATCGTGACCTGGCCATCGAAACTACATGGCTATGGATGAGGCATGTAACAGTGATACCCATTGTCCAAGAATTTTACAAGATACATCCACAAATTGCAGCTTCCTGCAATAACACTAGCAGAACTGCAAAAAACTGCGCTGCTCGGAACATCTTATATTTTAAGAAGGTCCTTGGTTGATACCTAGGACGCTGGCAGCAAACCGTATCAACCATTAGCACTAGTCACTGGTATTTGTAATGCATTTTTGAATGTTCCATTGGCTGAGTTTCTTATTTAATGAATAAAGTATATAATAATAGATTGGGGTAGCATTGGTGCAAGATTAAACTTTCTATTAAATCGTCCTAAAGAGGATTTTTCAAGAGGCAACCGGACTTCCTTGTTTTTTGACATCCTTGGAATGGTGTGGGAGTAGGAATGGATTTCCAGAGGGAAAACAATTGTAGACTGCAGGAACCATTTGCACTACACAGGTGACCTTGAGGATACAGATAAACCTACAAGCAGCCTCAGTGACCCTCTAAAAGGATGCAAATGACCTGCAGCCTGCAAGGAATGTAAATCCTTCCATTCCCCTTCATCCAGTCAGAGCTGAAGAAGCTTCTTGGATGAGAAGTGAAACATCTTTATAGAAAAAAACAAGAAAGTCCCGTTGCCTCCTGAAAAATCTCTTTTGGATCACCCTGGATGACTGAACATCTCTACAGACTTTTAGATTTCCATAAAATCAAATCCTGGCAGAAATGTGGCTTCGGTATTTAAATGAATTTTATGGATGCTCATTCATGATGGGAAATTGAGATCTTGCTCAGATTCCCATCTTCCTATGTTTAGAATCAAAAAGACAATACAAAAATGGATCTGAGATGGGTTTCTAAATTTATGGTTGTTTATTTGCATCGACGTCCCAAATTATAGTTGTGATACCTAAAAGTCTATAGAGATTCTCAGTCATCCAGGTCAAGGTTGTCCCAAAGGTGTTTTTTAATTTCTTTGAAGACATTTTTTACTGATCTTCCCAACCTCTCCCATAAGACGGCTGCAAGGATGTACAATAATCTTAAAGGCTGATTCAAGGACATTTTTGCATTTTTACTTTACAAGAGGCAAGCTGCTAATAGCAGCTCTGGAGATTAGTGACAGACCACTGCATATGTGCCAATATGGTAACTCGAGCAAAATCAAGACCTTGAACGCTGAGATTTGAGTTCTTTGAGTGACTCTAGAAAAAGTACAGAGAAGAGCAACCAAGATGATTAGGGGACTGGAGGCTAAAACATACAAAGAACGGTTGCAGGAACTGGCCATGGGTAGTCTAGTGAAGAGAAGGACTAGGGGAGACATGATAGCAGAATTCCAATATTTGAGGGTCTGCCACAGAGAGGAGGGGGGGTCAAGCTATTTTCCAAGGCACCTGAAGGCCAGGCAAAGAATAATGGATTGAAACTGAACAAGGAGAGACTCAACGTGGAAATTAGGAAACATTTTCTGACAGTGAGAGCGATCAACCAATGGAACAGAAGTTTCCTTCAGAAGTTGTGGGAGCTTCATCACTGGAGGCTTTAAAGAAGAGACTGGACTGCCATCTGTCAGAAATTGTGTAAGGTCTCCTGCTTGGGGGGGGATTGGACTAGATGACCTACGAGGTCCCTTCCAACTCTGTTCAATTTAAAGACTCTTGTCCTTCAAAAAGCAACTTCCGAAGCTTACTTGGTCCTAGGATGGATCTTGGGACTTACAAACACGTCAGGACCAGGGCAGAGGTCTGAACAACTTCATTGCTTTAATCTACTCAGAAAAGCAAAGACCCTGGAAAAGAGAAGCAGTTGGTGAAATTATTTTGGGGACTGATATCAGTTTGTGCAATGTGACGATCTGAGCAGGAAAAAAAGTTACGACCACAGACGTTATCTAGCTTGGAAAGCTGCCATGTAAATATTTTTCCAAATGAGGTGCTGTGCAAGGAAAGACTTGGCACGGAGTCTCTGAGATTCACGGACAGATCTTCACACTCCTGAAACGACTGACCGAACAAATTGTTTCCTGCAAAAGCCCACTCCCTTTTCGCTCCTCTTTTATTTCCTATGGGAGAGGCTATTCACCATCCACCTGTGGCTTTACTCCCAAGTCGACACTGATTTCTTAGCTGTTCTTTTCTCCTGGCAGCTCTGCGCATGCGCACACTGGGAACAGGCTCCAGCTGTTCCTCTGCCTCACTGCTGTCTAGCTCCAAAGGCAGCTAAGAACTGCCAGACGGCCTCGGCTCCATCTCTGCCTCTGACGCAGAGCCCTCGTCCGAACTTTCCCCAACCACCAGGACTGGCCCATGTTCCTCCCCAACCTCCTCACTGCCCAACTCTGCTGCCAGCTCCATGGCCGCTGGTGGGCCACAACAGGTTAATTTAATCTCTTCGTTGCTGGCAAGGAGGAGACCTTCCATGCCCAAAGAATTAGACTTCGTCAATGCAAAAAATAATTTAAAAAAAGATCAACTTTAAACCCACAGATTTTCCTTCTCTCTTTCCAAGAGGATGGATAATTGGTGGTTTGCTTGGCGGCTTTAGAAAGACACAGATCTTGTTTATGTAATTGTGTCTGTAGTCTGGGATCTGCTCGTTGCCGCCTCCCTGGATTTTGGTCTTGCCGGGAGCTTCCCTGAAAATGGAAATTGGATTTCATTTCGTTATCCCCAGAGGCAAGCAATCACGGTCTACTTTTTCCCCCAATTAACCCTTCTCCTAACAGTTATGAGTCAGTCCAATTCAAGATGGAGACTCAAGGAAGTCATGAACCCAGATTTCCCAATACTGCCAAACCTCAACGTAAACCATTTTTCTTTTAAAAATAAAATACAGGCAGACAAAGGGGCTTTTCTGACAATTCACCCACCCAATAATCTTTTTTGCAACAACCTTCCTGTCGCGGTAGGAGCTCATCTTTCTACACTTTTTCGCTGCTTGAATGTCTGCCAGAAAAATTTGTTTGTTTCTTTAATCTGGTATAAACAACAGAAAGACAAGTGCCACCAAATGGAATAAGAACTCGCTAAATCTTACCGTGTTTCCCCCAAAATAAGACAGGATCTTTATTTTCTTATTTTCACACCATCTATTTCTCATCTTTGTCCTTACGTTGCTCTCGACATTTCTGTTCAAAAGATGTGCAGGTGCCCCTTCTCTAGTGTTACTAGGGGTTGGAAAACAACCCACGTTCTTTTCAAGGAAGGGTCTTCCACGGATCACAGATCTCCACCGTCACCACAGCAGAGAAAGGACTTGTGTTCTCCAATTGTGGCTCTGTTATGGAACCCAATCTCAAGCAGGTGCAATTTCTGCCTGCCTCTCTCAAGGGAAGGGGCCCTGTGACAGCCTCAATTCAGAGTTAAATTGCTTATTTTCTCTAAAGAAACGGCTTCTTTTGCAGGCCTGGTCTCCCGAGAAGGTCATAATGTTTAGTGTCTGGTGTTTGATTTGCCTAGGGTGGCCTTCTCTGCATTGGACTCTGGCATTCCCAAGGCAGGTGCCATTCTCAATCCTATATTTGACTAACTATACTCTCGATTGGGCCCGATCATCATTTCATTGTGAAGAGTGAGATTCTCCGAGCTTGACAACTTTTAAGACTTATGGACTTCAACTCCCAGAATTCCCCCAGCCAGCATGACATCGCTGGCTGAGGAGTTCTGGGAGTTGAAGTCCACAAGTCTTAAAGTTGACAAGTTTGGTGGCTGCTGGTACAGAGTCTACCTAGAGTCTTCTGGAACTTCATTTATAGGGGACTAGCCAATAACCTGGCTTTGCCTGGGTATTTATTTATAGGGGGGAAGTGTCTGAACCAAACGTAATTTCTAACATTGGATTTTCCCCCTTACCAGAGGGAGCCCCCCTTGTGGAATACTGTGAAGCTGTTACCATGGCAACTCCACTGCGCTGCACAGTAGAAGCCATTTTATGGCAGTACAGTAGAAACCATTTTAAGGCACAACAGGCTGTATCTTAACAGAACACATAGCCCAAGGAGTTTTACGGGTGTCTTACCCCCACAGTATTTGCTTCCAGAGAGTAAGTCATCTGTGCACCGTTTGATTGAAATGGCTCGAGGTGTTCCAGAGTTATGCTGGAACACACACACACATCTGTTTATATATATATAGATGAAGAACCAGAGGAATCTGGGAGTCTTAGTGAACAATCATTTACAGATGAGGTGGAAAAAGGCATACAGGCCATCCTTGACTTACGACCACACTTGAGCCCAAATTTCTATTGCTAAGTGAGACAGGCGTTAAGTGAGTTTTGTCCCATTTTATGACCTTCCCTGCCACAGTTGTCGGTGAATCACTGCAGTCGTTAACTTAGTAACACAGTTGTTAAGTGACTCTCACTTCCCCATTGACTTTACATTTGTCAGTAGGTGGCAAAAGGGGATCACATAACCCCAGGACACTGCAACTGTCATAAGTACATGCCAGTTGCCAAGCATCTGGATGTTGATCACGTGACCATGGGGATGCTAAAAGAGTGGTAGATGCAAAAATCAATCATAAGTAACTTTATAACTTAGACCGGTCGCTACACAAGTGGTTGTAAATCAAGGATTACAAAAATTAATATACTGTTTTGCTGAGAAGCGTGAAAAGTCTAAGGAATTTTTTTTGGGGGGGGGGGGAAATTCTCTTAGGACGTAGTATAAGTATACCCTGAAAGAGAAGAGTCCTCCACTCCTCTGCTCACAATAGAATCAACTTATGCCACCAGGCTTGAAGTGTTGGGCTTGGACAATCTAGAACTACCCCGCTTAAAGTCTGACCTAAGCATAGTACATAAAATTGTCTGCTACAACGTCCTACCTGTCAATGACTACTTCAGCTTCAACCTCAATAATACACGGGCAAACAAGTGATACAAATTCAAGGTAAACCACTCCAAACTCAATTGCAGAAAACACAACTTCAGCAACACAGTGGTCAACACCTGGAATGCTCTACCCGACTCTGTTGTTACAGCCTCAAACCCCCACAGCTTCAACCTTAAACTGTCTACCGTGGACCTCATCCCATTCCTAAGAGGTCCGTAAAGGGGGCGTGCATTAGTGCACCAGCTTGCCTATTGTCCCTGTCCTACTGTCCCCCATTTATTCATACCCATTTCCTGTGTCCATGTTTATACTTATACCTGTTATGTATCTCGTACATGCTTGACAAACTAAATAAATAAAATAAAACAAACAATAAACAAACAATAAATAAATGATAAACAATAAACAATAAATAATAATAACAAATAAATAAAGCTGGTTCTCTTGATTTTCATTACTTATTATTAATTCTGCAATAAACAATAACATCAGTAAATTACATTTGCATTTTCGCTTGTTTGGCAGTGAATATTTCCGCTTAGTTCCAGCTAAGGTCCTTGGCAGAAAAGGGGTTAATTACCAGGTATCCAATGTCAATAGAGAGGGACCTGCCATTTTCTCTCTCTATGCAAAGAGAGAGATTGTCATTCTCCATTCATCTCACTAGCAGGCAAGCAGTCTGTCAGCTCGCTCTAAAGTAAGGGCTTGTTCTCAATCCTTAATCAACGCCAACTTGAGCTTCCAACTTGCTTCCGGCTGTGAAAAAAAAGATACGCACACCTTTGCGAATCGTTCTTGGGTGTTTCAAAAGCCACAATGTCATTTGTCTTTTTTCCCCCAGCAAAATTTATTCTGATCCTTTTCCTCGTTGGAAAGTAAATGAGGAACATTTCTGCAAGTAAAAATCAGGTAAGAAACAAATGCAGTGCTTGCTTCTGTTGAGTTTTGCAAGACCCGTATTCTTTCTGCGTGTGTTTAAATGTCTTGGATTGTGTTGCCTTTTGCCAACCCATTTTGTAGTTAGAATTGCACCCAGTTGTAATTTCGGGATGATAATGACGTTTTATTCTTATTCTCAATGATGTGTCTGCGATGGAGCTTTGATAACAATGACCACGTACCTTTGGTTTCTGTTTTCGGCAGGTTGAGAATTACTAATCTAGAGAGAAACAGAATATGAGTCATCGTTTTATTGTTGGACAAGGTGAAATGGTTTGCAAATCTTAAAAGAGGTAAATTTGAATCATAGCAGGGAGATCCAGGAAGGTATATTTAGTGATATAAAAATGTTTGTGTGTGTTCCAGCAGAACTCTGGAACGCCTGGAGCAATTTCAACCAAACTTGGTACACAGGTGACTTATTCTCTGGAAACAAATACTGTGGGTGGTAAGACACTCCTAACACCACTCGGGGTGTGTGTTCTGTTAAGATACAGCCTGTTGTGCCTTAAAATGGCTTCTACTGTACAGCGCAGTGGTGTTGCTATGGCAAAGGCTTCCCAGTACTCCACAAGGGGGCTCCCTCTGGTAAGGGGGAAAATCCAATATTAGATATTACGTTTGGTCCGGACATTTTCCCCCTATAAATAAATACCCTGGCAATGCCGGGTTATGGGCTAGTAATAGATAAATCTGCATTCATTTATTTTTATTTATTTCTTTACCATTTAAATTGCTCTATTGCTGCAATAGATCCTAAGTAGCAACCTGTTGCAGGTAATATTCTACTTACAGCCATTCGTTTAGTGACCGTTGAAAGTTACAATGGCACTGTCTATGGAGATTGTCAGTTATCCAGGTCACGGTTGTCCCAAAGGTGCTTCTTTTTCCAGGAGGCAACTGGCCTTTCTTGTTTTTCTTTGAAGACGTTTCGCTTCTCATCCAAGAAGCGTCTTCAGCTCTGACTGAATGGTGTGGAATGGAAGGATTCATGCTCCTTGCAGACAGCTGGTCATTTGCATCCTTTTATAGGGTCTTTGAGGCCACCTGGAGTTTTATCTGTGTCCTTGGGGGTCACCTGAGTGGTGCAAATAGGTGTGGAGCCTTCTTGGAACTGCTGAAAGGACTGTGTTATGGAGCTGTGCTTCCTGCAGGAGGCTTTCTGCAGTAAATGGACACAGGTGACCCTGAGGACACAGACAAACCTCCAAGTGGCCTCAACAACTAAAATAATGCAAATGACCAGCTGTCAGGTTGGATATAAATCCTTCCCTTCCCCACCATTCGGTCAGAGCTGAAGAAGATTGTTGGATGATAAAGAAAAACAAGAAAGTCCAGTTGCCTTTTGAAAAAAAAAGCACCTTTGGGGTTACAACGGCACCAAAAAAAAAGGGTCAAATGTCATAAGATTGGGTCATGTGAGTGACCCATTTTATGACTGTCACAACTTACAACCATGAGCAGGCTCAATTACAGTCACAAGTCAAGGATCGCAGGTGAAAATCCCCCTATTGAGCCTGGAAATATTCTGAAAAAATATTTTCTGAAAACTTTTCTTATGAATGTTCAAAACCTTCAGGTAAAATGAGAAACATTATTGTCCATTTTTAATGTTGGCTACACTTCTCTCAGTACTGCCTGCTGGTAGCCAGATAACTAGGCATTATATGTAAAAGTAGCTGGCCGTTGCCCAGGTATATATTTATTCCAATCCTGTATTAGAGGGAGCCCCCTTGTGGAGTACTGTGAAGCCATTACCAACTCCTCTGCTGTACAGTAGAATCCATTTTAAGGCACAACAGGCTGTATCTTAACAGAACTTGAATCCAAAATGTACACTATCACTGTCAAAAATACTGTGACTTGACACTATAGATATAATTCAGTCCTTTTCATTTCAGCGGCCCAGGCGTTCCAGAGTTATGCTGGAACACACGCACAAATGGACACACACGGACACACATGGATACCCCGAGGGGTATTAGGGGTGTCATAACCCCACAGTATTTGTTTCCAGAGAGTACGTCATCTGTGTTTGGTTGAAATTGCTTGAGGTGTTCCAGAGTTATGCTGGAACACACACACACACACACAGAGAGAGAGCCATTTTTATATAGAGAGATAATACTAACACCAACAATAGGGTCTTGTCTATTCTGGTCCTGAATTTAGGAAAGCTTTCTTCCATTTCCAACATCAATGGTGCTGAGCAGACCTTGATGTGGGAGAAAGGCCTGCATCATTCGTTCGTGATTAAAGGAATTGGGGGAATTTAAGCATGGAAAGAGAAGGCTGACAGGGTTCTAGGATACCACTCCTCACACTTAGAAAGAGTGCAGAGAAGAGCAACAAAGATTATTAAGGGACTGGAGGCTAAAACATATGATGAATTGTATGGAACTACTTCAGGTATTTCTAGTCCAAGGATCGGCAACCCATGGCTCTGGAGCCGCATGTGGCTCTTTCATCCCTCCACTGTGGCTCCCTGTCACCGGTCAGCTCCACAATTGATAGGGCTTTCGGTTAGGACAGGTAGAGAAAAAAGGACAGCATGCTAGGAGGAGACTCTATGGTGGATGAACAGGACTTCCAATTGGCTCTAGAATTGAATGGAGGGCTTCCGGTTAGGACCTTTGTGGCTCTTTAAGTGTTTAAGGTTGCCGGCCCCTGGTCTGGAGTAAGAGTGATATGATAGCTATAGTCTTTCAATACTTGAGGGGCTGCCAGAGAGAAGAAGGGGTCACCCTATTATCCAAAGCACCTGAGGGTTGGACAAGAAAGAATGGCTAGGGTAATTCCTCAGAGATAGATCCAACGTGGAACTGAGGAGAAATTTCCAATTAATCGGCAGAATGGTTTCCCTCCAGAAACTGTGGGTGCTTCATCACTGGAGGTTTTTAAGAAGAAACCAGACAACCATTTGTCCAGAATAGTCTAGGGCATTCTGCTTGACCAGGAGATTGGACTAGAAGACCTCCAAGGTCCCTTCCAACTCTGTTACTGGAAGAAGGCCAACGGCGGTATTTTCTCAGGATACAAAATAAGTGTATTTAGAAAAACAGATTCCAGTTGAGTTTTGGGAACAGTTTTTAATGGGATGGTTCTTCAATGGAGCAACTGCGGAATTTCTAAAGGGAGGAAAAAAGCAGATAAGAACAGGAACATTTCTAAGATGCCCTGGGTAAAGATTTTCTAAAGCCTAAAGCAAGAAGTTCTAGAATCGTTTTCTAGACATAAAATACCGTTGGCTTTTTTTTTCTTTTAATCACCAAGTGAGGAAATCTTCAAAAACTGTCCCCTGTTAGGATGCATCACAGACTCCCTTTCAAGGGAGAAAGCCATTTTTGTGCCCCGCCAGCAGCCAGCAGAGCTGGCAGCAGATTCGGAGAGTGAGGAGGTTGGGGAGGAACATGGGCCAGTCCTGGAGTCTGGAGAAGGCTCTGATGAGGGCTCTGTGTTGGAGGCAGAGAGGGGGGCAGAGCCGTATGCCAGTTATCAGCTGCCTTCAGAGTCAGACATCACTGAGGCACATGTATTTATTTTTATTTGATTTAGTTGATTTGTCAATCATTTACAAGATAATAGGTATAAGAATAAACATGAGCATGAATGAAATGGGTACGAATAAATGGGGAAAGTAGGGCAGGGATGGTAGGCACAATGGTGGGCTTATGCACGCCCCTTAAAGATGAACAGCTGGAGTCTGTTCCCAGTGTGCGCATGCGCAGAGTTGCCAGACGAAGGGAACAGGTAAAGAGCAGGTGTCGATTTGGGAGTAAGGCCACAGGTGGACAATGAATGGCCCCTCCCAGAGGAAATAAAAGAGGAGCCAAAAGGGAGCGGAGTTTGCAGGAGATAATTAGTTCGCTTCATTGGCCTGTGATTCTCCAAGACTCCTTGCCAAGTTTGGCAGCTCTCCAAGCCAGATAAGGTCTGTGACTGTAAATCCTCCCCTGAAAGACTTTGCTGGTTGTGAATGAGCAGAATTCACAGTCAATTAATAAAAGGGTTGGTTTTTTTTGGTGGGGACAAGGAGTTTGCTTCATGCTCTCAGGGAGCCTAGCTCAGAACAGCTGCTATACTGTTTCTGGCCCAATAATAATAGCTGGAAATTCTTTATTATTCAACCAGGTGTCATTATGCGAACTCAAGATCTACCTCATGAAGTTCAAGCAGCTGGGCGAAGATGGGGAGTGATTATTCTTTGCAAATGGCTTCCTAGTCCTGTGGAAAGTTACAGCCATCAGGTGCAAACAGGTTGTCCTGTCAGGCAGCACTGAGCTTCTCTCATTCAGCATTTCTTATGCCTTGGAGAACAAGACCTTTGCTAAGGAGATGCTTTTGAGATGTTTCTGCTAGTGGCTCTGGCAGAAGTCCTGCTGTTTTGGGGCTGCATGTGCAGGTCAGAAGGCCTTTGCTCCCCCACCACGTTTTACAAAAACTGCTGGATCGGACGATTCCCGGGGCTTTCGGTTGATCTGGAGCATTCCCAGAAGCGAGGAGCTCACATCCTCAACATTTATGCTGCATCCACTGGCAAGCAATGCAGCCGAGCCTGCTGTATCCTCAAGGATGGTAAGGATTTATTTCCTTCTTCGGGAAAGACTCCAAGGGATTCTGCATGGAAAACAAAGTATTAGCCGCTTGGTGCATCAACATTTAAGGTTTTTTTTTTTACCTATGGTATTCAAAAGCAAGGCAAAACATTCCTTTTCTTTTTCTTTCTTTCTTTTCCTTCCTTTCTTTTTCTCTTTCTTTTTCCTTCCTTCCTTCTTCCCTCCTCCCTCCCTCCCTCTCCCTTCTTTCTTTCTTTGTTTCTTTCCTTTCTTTTCTACCTCCCTCTTACCTCCTTCTTTCTTTTCCTTCTTTCCCTCCCTCCCTGCTTCTTCTTTCTCTTCCCATACTTCTCCTTCTGATATTCCTCCTTCCTTCCTTATTCCCTCTTCCCGACTTTTCTTTCTTTCTTTCCCTTCCTTCCTTTACTTTACTTTTACTTTTTACTTTTATTTAATTTATAAACCGCGCCCTCTCCCAGAAAGGACTCGGGGCAGTGTACAGTCATATTAAAACAACAATATAAATACATAAATATAAATATAGATGGAGGAGGTAACATATAAACTGTACAGTAATAATTAAAATTAGAATTAAAGAATTAAAAACTACTCCTAAAAAACTACCCCAGAATAAGATGTTTGCCAGGAGGAAAACGGGACTATAAATCGGCTAGGCCAGCTAATTGGAACAGGTGGGCCTTGAGTTTCTGTCGGAAGGAGCGGAGGTCGGTAGTGGTTCTGATATCGGGGGGGGGGGGGGGAGGTCATTCCAGAGGGTTGGGCCCATCACAGAGAAGGCTCTACTCCTGGGCGCCGCCCATTGGCATTGCTTAATGGACGGCACCCGGAGGAGTCCCTCCCTGTGGGAGCGAATTGGTCGCAGGGATGTATGAGGTGAGATGCGATCCCGCAGGTAACTAGGCCCTGTGCCATGGAGCGCTTTGAAGATAGTAATCAACACCTTGAAACGCACCCGAAAAACCACAGGTAGCCAGTGCAGCTCGCGCAGGAGAGGTGTTATGTGGGAGTACCTGGTACTCCCCATGATAGCCCGCGCGGCCGCATTCTGAACTAGCTGTAGTCTTCGGGTGCATCTCAAGGGGAGCCCCTTCCTCCCTCCCCACCCTCTTTCTTTTCCTTCCTTCCTTCCTTCCTTCTTTCCTTCCTTCCTTCCCTCCCTCCCTGCCTCTTCTTTCCCTTCCCATACTTCTCCTTCTGATATTCTTCCTTCCTTCCTTCTTCCCTCCTCCCACCCTCCTTCTTTCATTCCCTTCCTTCCTCCCCCTCCTTCCTTCCTTCTTTCTCTTTTCCTTCCTTCCCTCCCTCCCTCTCCATCCCTCTTTCTTTCTTTCTTTCTTTCTTTCTTTCTTTCTTTCTTTCTTTGTATCTCACCTTTATTATTTTTCCCAATAACTTAAGGCAGCAACTATACATCTACTCCTTCCTCCTCCTTCCCCCCCCCCTACAATAGTAACAGCCTCCTGAGGTGAGTGGGGCTCAGAGAGAGCCACTGGCCTAAGGGCATTCACCTGGCATGGTTAAGGTGGACTTAAACTAACAACCTTTCCCTCTCCTTTTCCTTCCTAGCCTGGTGCCTTAAGCACTGGGCCAAACTGGCTCTGTATGTTGGACATCTCACCTACAGCTGATTCTAGGTGGCTTACAATCAGTCAACCATTCTGATGGCTAGAAAAAATATTTTAAAGGTCTTTTCAGCCCCTTTCTTGCATTTCTTCAGGCACTGGTCAATGGCCTCCAGAGCTGAACTTTCAAACAAAGGAGAATTCTCTTGCACAATTCTCTCTCTCTCTCATGCGTGCTGCGGGCTGGTAGGATAAAGGCACTAACTGAAACAAGAGCTAAAGACTGAATCCATCCATTATTGGAATACTGATTTGGCACAAGGCAATCCCTGTTTTCATATGGCGAAGTATTGTGACACATAATCCTGACAACATATAACCTGGTTTTAGGCAAAAAATATATTAGAAAGATAATCTGCTTATCCTCTCTTTTTTTTGGATGATTTTTTAAATCAAGATTTGCTGATGGAAAGATATATGCCTGGAGAATTATAATTTTTAGCACCCTAACTCAGGGATTTTTTTTAATTAATACGTTCCACAGTCTGATAAAGCTCATCCAGCATAGACAGCGTCAGGCCTCGGCTTAAAATTTTCCTCTCTCTCTCTACTTTTTAGTTTCCTGTAACTTGGCTGTTTTCAACTACAAAAACAAAATCGATGATACAAACTGCATTCACATGTATTGCCCAATGCTGGAAAGCTGCATAGTAAAACCTACAAGCAGTGTGATCCTCTACAATATTACACCAGGTGAGTCTTGCTTGCTTATTTGTTTACTACATTTCTGAACTGCCCATTTCCCTCCAAGTATGCATTAGTGCACACTCAGAGGGAAATAGTGATTTGCACATGTGCATAACTAAAATCCAGATTTTTTTAAAAAAAAGTATGGTAAAACTTTATAGCAAAGAAGCTGGAAGGAAGCAACAAACTTCTAGCTGTCTTCTATCCATATCCATGTAGTTAATAATCATAATTATACCCTTTTTAGGATGCTGTGATTGCTGGGCTGTATGATGTCATAAAAATCATATTTTTAAAAAACTGTAGTTCTTGCTTTTTTTAGAAAATATCCAGATATGAAATTTGTTTTTACCACTTTTTCCTGTATAATCTTTGGTTTATTCAAAGAAAATATAAAACACAAACATATTTTTAATAGAGACAAAGAAAGAAAACCCACAGGATCTCTAGCATGCCTTCCCTGCCTGAAAAAGTGGGATAGGTTAATGTTGTTGTGACCTGCCAGTGGCCAGCAGAGCTAGCAGTAAATTCGGACAGTGAAGAGGTTGGGGAGGAACATGGGCCAGTCCTGGAGTCTGGGGAAGGCTCTGATGAGGGGCAGAGAGGGGGCCAGGGCCGTATGCCAGTTATCAGCTACCTTCGGAGTCAGACATCAGTGAGACAGAAGAACAGCTGGAGCCTGTTCCCAGTGTTAGTTGCCAGATGAAAGGAACAGCTAAGGAACAGGGGTCGACTTGGGAGTAAGGCCACAGGTGGACGATGAATGGCCCCTCCCAGAGGGAATAAAAGAGGAGCAAAAGGGGAGAGGAGTTTGCAGGAGACAATTAGTTTGCTTAATTGGTTCGTGACTCTCCGAGACTCCTTGTCAAGTTTTGCAGATATCATCCTGGCAGCTCTCCAAGCCAGATAAGGTTTGTGACTGTAAATCCTCCTTTGAAAGACTTTGCTGGATGGGAATGAGCAGAATTCACAGTCAATTAATAAAAGGGGTTTTTGTCAGGACAAGGAGTCTGCTTTATGCTCTTGGGAACCCTCGGTCAGAACAGATGTGATGGGGACAAGTTAGTTCCATAGGTAGCCTGGCCCTCATAAGGGCTTTATAGGTAATAGCCAACACCTTGGACTGGACCCAGAAGCAAATTGGCACCCAACGCAGTTCATAAAGCAAAAATGTTATATGTGCCCATTTTTGGGCACCCAACTGGAAAATAAGCCCTACCATGGTTTTTCAGGATGCTCGTAATATAAATCCTACCTCCCAAATAAGCCCCATTTAAGACCATCAGTCAGACAGACACATTTAGTACCGTATTTCCCCTAAAATAAGCCATAATGCCTCTTCTGGAGCACAAATTAATATAAAACCCAGTATTATTTTCGGGGAAACACGGTAGCTCATGCGGCTGCATTCTGCACCAGTTGAAACTTTTGGATACTTTTCAAGGTTATGCCCATGTACAGAATGTTGAAATAGTCCATTCTGGAGATGACCAGGGCATGAGTGACTGGGTGGAAGGCCTCCCTTGTTCTTGAAGGGGCATAACTGGTGCACAAGGCGAAGTTGGTGGAGGTAAATCTATAGATCAGCCGCCATTGGATGAGAGGAGAGAAACGAAAACTTTCTTCTTTCTTGGCTTCTGTTTTCCCAGGCATTGATCCCGACCTTCTCGTTTTTGAGAAGTTCTCGTTCAAGGATATAAACACCAGGTCTTCTTTTAGTAAATGGGAGAGGCATGGCGGAGCACGGATCGCTGACCTACAAACAGACCAGGATGAACTATCTTCCCCAAGGTTCCTTTTCCTGGAAGCCTCCTCCCCCACAACAACCCCAAAGCCAGGCATGGACAGGAGTAGCAGGAGCTCATCAGTAGATGTTGCCTTCAAGAACTCACCCACCACATCGATGGCATCGGCTTCAGCGATGGACCATTTAGCGAAAGCAACTGAGATTCTTCCAGGGAGGACCACCTCTTCGACCACTTCAGATGATGTCAAGGCATCTCCTGTCTCTGATCCTGCACCCATCCAGACGGCGTCGCTATCACCCAGTGGGATCCTTCCCAATTCCAGCAAACCCTTGAATGAAACCAAAGTCTACAGCGGAAGGAACAATAGTTCTCCCGAGGAAGGCCAGCAGCCCACAGAGGAGATGGCAGAGTGGGGGGCTTGGTTGCCCCTGATTTTACTTTGTTCTTTGTTGGTTTTCATGGGCTGCTGTTGCTTCTGCAGTATCTTTTGGGCAACAGGATGGAAAAAGAGAGGTCGTTATAAACCAAGGCAGGAAGGAAGATCAGCACCCAACCAATTCATAAAATACACTGCCGTTAAAAGTAGTTTTTAATGGTCAGATTCCAAATTCATCAGGAATGGAATGGAAGCAGAGGTGGGTTGATCCTGGCTTGGCCCGGATCGGCCGAAACAGTAGTAGCGGTGGTGGGAAGCTCCACCCACCTGTCCGGATGCCTCTGTGCATGCGCAGAAGCGTTGTGCAAGCGAGCAAGAGCAAACTGGTAGTAAAAAAATTGGAAACCCACCACTTAATGGAAGGGAAGGAGAAGGGGAGGGGAAAGGAAGGAAGAGGGAATGGAAAAGAAAAAGGGAAGGAAAAGGTAAGGTAAGGAAAAGGGGAGGGGAGGGGAAAGGGAAGGAAGGGGAAGGCTGTAGAGATAACTAATAAAGATGATAAGGGATCTGGAGTCTAAACTGTACAAGGAAAGTCCAACAAATCAGGAGGCTGTGAGTTCGATCCTAGGTAGAGGCAGGTATTTCTCTCTCTGGACACGATGAGTATATATCTGCTGAACAAAAATCCGCATTGGCGACAGGAAGGTCAGCTGGCCATTAAAACACTCTGCTAGCTCCATTCAGTTGTTCGGACTCCATCACCGCAAGGGATTATGGGGTTGTTAAATGAAGATGACTGGGGTAATTTGACAAAACACAAAGCCTCGATGGCAGAAATTCAGCAGGAAAATTGTGGTTACATATGCAGTTCAGAGCCTAGAATCACTTCCCGACTGGGAAATGTGTCGCATCAAGTTTTCAGCCACCAACATTCATTTTGGACCATGTATGTAATCTTCAGCAATTGCTGCAATCTAATCTGTAAGAATTACACAAGAAAGTAGTTGATGAATGGAATACTTTGGGACCCTCTTTATTTCTGCATGGTTTCCAGAGACAATGCTGTTCTGATTTCATCTTGAATGTCTGCAAAATATTTACCGTTAGCTTCTCGGTTTTTAGTTTTTTTTCTCCTTAGCACCCATCTTTCATTCCGCACCGATTCTCAGCTACAATCATTTCCAATTGAGTTTGGAAGGTCTGATGTGAATTTTGTTCTTTCAAGATGAGCCAACAAAGGAACATAATAAAAAGAGCAGGACAGGCAATAGGTGGTTTAAGAATGTTGGTGTGGGACTAAAACAGGAACTGGTTACCACAATATTCTTTCCCTTCCCTTGACTTTTTTTTTTAAATTTTGCACAAATTGTGGTAGTTTTGCAAAGAGAATTTAGACCATGTTCAGGATTGAACAGAATCCTATAAGCTACCCAGAGTAAGTCGCATGGCAGGATGAGCGTGGCAAAAAGTATTTAATGTGTAATATTCACAACTTTTGAATTCCAACGGTGTTGTAGTTGGTTGGTTTTTCTGGGTGAAATATATTGGGGAGCAGGGGAAGAGGAGGTGAAAGGTGATGATTTTCATTTTGCAACTGGATATTAAGAAAAAAAATTTTTTATTAGGACTATATCCATCAGCACATTTACAGCATCCCACCAAATAACTGCTTACATTACAAGGCCTGGATGTTTAACAGTCTTTTAACCGAGTTTTTATACTCCAAAAGATTCTTCTCTGTCTCCCCTTCATTTTTCAAGAGAACCACGGACTTCTTGTAATCCTGCATCACCTCAGAGGCGAGAAGTTCCTCTCTGCTCTTTTCTTCGGCTTTTTCAGCTGCTCTGATTTGAAGCAATGTCTTTAAAGCGTTTTTTTCAGAGACGCTATTCTCCCAGACATACTCCAGCATATCTGCTTCGGTAATTTCTTTCTCCCATGGTTCCGTTTTCTGGTGGGGGGAAAAAAATGAAAACAAGATCAGGGAGGAAAACCCTGAAAGATCAGAAATGCAGTCATGCACATTCCAGAGGTTTAGGGTAAAGGTAAAAGTTCCCCTCGCACATACGTGCTAGTCGTTCCTGACTCTAAGGGGGCAGTGCTCATCTCCGTTTCAAAGCCGAAGGGCCAGCGCTATCCAAAAATGTCTCCGTGATCATGTAGCTGGCATGACTCAACGCCCAAGGCGCACGGAACGCTGTTACCGTCCCACCAAAGGTGGTTCCTATTTTTTCTACTTGCATTTTTACATGCTTTCGAACTGCTAGGTTGGCAGAAGCTGGGACAAGAAACGGGAGCTCACTCCGTTACGCGGTTCTAGGGATTTGAATAGCTGAACTGCCGACCTTTCTGATCGACAAGCTCAGCGTCTTAGCCACTGAGCCACCGCATCCCCTGAGGTTGAGGGTAGTACCTTCTAAAGACCCTGGGGCTCCTCCAAAGCTAAGCAGAAATTCAATAAAGGTGAGTGAACCTGCTCTGGGAAGTTGATTGTCCTTCTCAATTTCGCCCATGAATGGAAAGTCCTGTGTCCCCAACCTGCGTGGTGTTCTAAACTTTGACAGCAGGGTTTTTAAAAATTCTTGACTAAATAGCCCACCATTAGAAAGTCAGGAATGCTCTCTTCCCTTGGGAAGTGCTGAAGAAAAGGACAACCGAAGTATATGTATATCTATGTACACTGAGAGCATAATGCACCAAAGACAAATTCCTTGTGTGTCCAATCACACTTGGCCAATAAAGAATTCTATTCTATACTATATTATTCCTGCTGTATTCTATTCTATTCTATTCTATTCTACTCTACCCTACCCTATTCTATCTATATTCAATGGCTTGTAGGATTTGAGTGGGATCTCTTCGCTGCTTAACATAAGAGTAAAATGCCATACACTACTTTTTAAGGAACAATAGGTGTTTTCTAGCAAAAGGCTTGAGAACCTCCCTTCCGGCAGATTATAAGCTGTTTTTCATGTGTTGGGGTAGTGAGGGCAGTGCATTTCCATTTATTTTACTCATCTGGAACTCTATAAAGAGTCTCCGATGATGTTTAATTCCAGCATGACTAACAATGTCCCAACGTCCCAAACAATGTCTGTTCAGAACTGAAGAAGCTTCTTGGATGAGAAGGGAAACATCTTCAAGGAAAAACAAAACAAGTGTTCTATTATTTCAAACAAAGAAAGTCCAGTTGCCCCTTGAAAAAACTTCTTTGGGACAACCATGACCTGAATGACTGAGAATCTCCATAGACATGACTAATGTTTATTTTTAGTTCTGATTCTTACCCGCTGACCTCTTAAGAGTTATTGGTGATGAGCGAGCTCTGTGATGTATCCCAGATATATATTATTTGTTAAAATAGAAACGAAGAGGAAAGTAGATAGATAGAATTCCTTACTATAGGAATATACTAGAACCTGGATGGTCAAGGAACAATTGGGCCCAAGGCCCATAGAATTTAACTTCCAGCACGGCCTTTAACCGATGCCAATGAAAAGCTGCAGTTCAGCTTTCAAATAAAGAAATTTATGAGTAGCCACAAAGGCGCAACTTCCACTCAAATCCTATTACTCCTACGCCACTATTCTCCTTTACAGAAGAAAGTTGTTTATTTATTTATTACTTGAACTTATTAGTCGCCCCCTCTCCCCACAGGGACTCGGGGCGACGTACAAAAGTATTATATAGCGTACAGAGGAGGTAAGAATAAATAAATAAGTTACAATACCTAAAAAAGTTAAAACCCCAGTGAAATTAACCCTTAAAAACTAAAATTACCAATTAACACACATCCAAACCAATCTTCCGCCTTTCATTGAGAAAATGTGGTGTATGTGTTCCCACTTCCTCAATAGTAGTAACTGTGAGAGGGATCTTGGAGTCCTATTAGACAACCATTTAAATATGAGCTAGCAGTGTGTAGCAGCTGCCAAAAAACCCAACACGCTTCTAGGCTGCATAAACAGAGAGATAGAATCAAGATCACGTGAAGTGTTAATACCACTTTATAAGGCCTTGGTAAGGCCACACTTGGAATACTGCATTCAGTTCTGGTCGCCACGATGTAAAAAAGATGTGGAGACTCTAGAAAGAGTGCAGAGAAGAGCAACCAAGATGATTAGGGGACAAGAGACTAAAACATATGAAGAACGGTTGCAGGAACTGGGTATGTCTAGTTTAATGAAAAGAAGGACCAGGGGAGACAATATAGCAGTCTTCCAATATCTCAGGGGCTGCCACAAAGAAGAGGGAGTCAAGCTATTCTCCAAAGCAAGTAGAGGGTGCTGAGGGTAGAACAAGAAGCAATGGGTGGAATCTAATCAAGGAGGGAAGCAACTTAGAACTGAGGAGAAATTTCCTGACAGTTAGAACAATTAATCAGTGGAACAGAAGTTGCCTCCAGAAGTTGTGAATGCTCCAACACTGGAAGTCTTTAAGAAGATGTTGGATAGCTATTTGTCTGAAACGGTATAGGGTTTCCTGCCTAGGCAGGGGGTTGGACTAGAAGACCTCCAAGGTCCCTTCCAACTCTACTATTGTATTATTGTATAAGATGTTGGATAGCCATTTGTCTGAAATGGTGTAGGGTTTCCTACCTAGGCAGGGAGTTGGACTAGAAGACCTCCAAGGTCCCTTCCAACTCTGTTATTCTATTCTATTCCTTTGACATTAATCTTTTATAAACCTAAGGGCTTCCAAGCTGCCAGTTAATCTGCAGAATAAACGGACTCCTACAAATGTCTGCAAGACCTCTATGCATGCAAAAACTGACCTCTGCCACTTGGGGGCAGTAAATGTTTACGTCTCACACTTCAGCCCTCCCAAAAATCACAAAGGTGAATTATTACGCAACTTTTCACACAGGATGGTGGTTTAGGATAGAACAGGTAAGAATTAAGCTGCTAAAAAAAAAAAGAATTAAGCTGCTAAAAACAAGAGCCATATATACTGCCCTTGTGATAAACAATTTTTTACCTGGTCAAAAAAAATCTGCATTTGTTAGCAAAGACCCATCCATCCGATGGGGCTAACGACATGTTAGGAAGAAGTAACTTAAGAATCTAAGGCTAAACTGAAATTGATTCGAACTGCCTGAATGGGGAAAACATCAACTTCCCTACAATCTTTTAATCAGATTCATTTAGGGCTAGTGGCATAAAACTCTCCTTTTTAAAATAACCTGAGCAGTTCTTAAAACTTTTCAGGTTACATATAAACAAAGTCCAAGTGAAAATGATTTAAGACGCCACCCCCACCCCCAAAAAAGGCATACCGTATTTTTCAGAGTATAAGATGCACCAAGGTTTTGAAGAGGCAAATAAAAAAAAAGTTTTTGCACTCTGCAAAACTCCCCAGAGCAACCAAAAATGATCTAGTATCAGGGGTTATTCTCCTCTGTCATTGATCTCACCTCTTCCCATGGAGTTTTACATTGCAGGGTTGTTTTTTTTTTTAAAATCCTGCGTTTTACTCCACCTAATCAGTTTTATGCCAAATCAATGACTTAAATACCATCTTTTATGTTTCTCTCCTACACTACTATCCAGGTAGGACAAGTAATAACATTCTTAGGGATGAACATCTCTTAAAATCCAAGGGATAAAAATTCAGGGGGGTTGCCCAAAAGTTATTTAAAAATGTGGTTTCTTTTGGACGGATCACCAATGAAAGAGAGAAAGCAATGTGTTGCAGATGGCTCATTAATTTATCATGAAATCAAAGACAATTACAACTGATGAGGCCGTTAAGTATTTATGTGGAAGCTGAAAGGTAATAAAAGGGCAAGAGACATGGGTGTACTCAATATACACCAATCACTCACATATCATATACCCAAGTCTTCCATCAGTAGGTAATACTAGAGCCAAGCGCACATGTGCTACTCTGGAATTAGTAATCTCACCTGTTGAGCTTCCAGTGTAGAATCGATGTTTGAATGCTGCAGAAAGGTAAGTAGACTGCCGTGCATTGGTAATGAGGGAAAGTTCATTATCTAAAGCTTTGAAAAGGCTACGGCTTTTAATTAGCACGGACTATACAGTAACCCAATCCATGGGAGCCAGCAGCACTCTTGAAGCAATTCTGGCATTTTACAGCAGGGGGTTCTCACACGGCTTTCTAGGTATTTTTGCAAATCCAGAGAATCCACTGTAAGGACAAGATTAGCCCAAACATGCAGGAACAGAGATCTCTTTTCATGTAACGTTCAGGCAGAGAAGGTGATGCGTTCCAAAAGAGTACCATTTTAGGAAAATCCCACTAGTACCACCACCAATTGGGCTCACAAACCCTGCTTCCTAATTCCCAATCCCTACTTCATGAGTCATGGACAGGACAGAAAATAGAAATGAGTAGAAAAGAAATGAATAGAAGAAATAGAGAATTAGAAGAGAAGAATAGAGAATAGAAACAGAGAATAGAAATAAAGTAGAGTAGAGCAGAACAAAATTATTTATTGGCCAAGTGTGATTGGAACAAGGAATTTGTCTCTAGTACATAAGCTGTCAGTGTACATATAAACAGAGAGGATAGATCATAGATCATAGTTACAATATCATTAAGTTATAAACAACAATTGATAAATCATACGCTGCCAATAGGAGAAGACAGTAGGAAAGATGAGATCTTAAAATGTTAAATGTCACATGTTAAGATTTAGTAAGATAGGAAAAGGTAGGTAGAGTGAGAATTAAGTGCAGACTAGGAATAAATGGGTTACATATCCATTCTCTGCATCGCCCCATTTCTCCCCTTAGCTCTCATGCAGAAAAGACACTTAGGAAGCAGACGTACAAATGAATACAGGCAATCTTTAACTTATGCCTGGTTCTTGCATTCTCACATTTACCACTTATATATTTATATATAATCTGACTTAACGGGAGAAGAGTCAGATTTGCTTAATGACCATGTGATTTTGGTCTACACTTGAGCGATTTGCTTAACTTTGTCAAAAAGGTGGTAAAATTGAGCATGGCTCACTTAACAACCACCTTGAAATTCTGGTCTCAATTGTGGCCTAAAGCCGACGATTACCTTACATTCAAATTTATTAGGCATTATGTTTATTTAATTGAAGGGCCGGTTATTTGCATGCTTTGGAAAGATGTAACTTTCTAAAAGAAAAGGTTGTGTACTTGTCATGCACGCTAATGAATCCTTCTGCTCTCTCAGAATGTAGATAATGCCTGTGATTTCCGGTCTGGGCATTTTAGAAAGATTAAAGCCATTTTACTATATCATTTACTATGTTCTATCTGGCCAGGAAGGAAACTGATAAGAATGGGATTGTTGTGACTTTTCCCCTGTCAATATGTGGGATCTGTTGAATACTCAAACAATACATAATCAATTAGCAAATATTCTTACCCACGATTCATGGAATAAAACAGTTAGAAGGTACATTGCGTAATCATAGTTTTGCTTTCTTAGAGGACACCTGGAAAACAAGAAAAATATAGCAATAGCACTTATTATATCACAGTGCTTTCCAGCCCTCTCTAAGCGGTTTACAGAGTCAGCCTGTTGCCCCCAACAATCTGGGTCCTCATTTTACCGATCTCGGAAGGATGGAAGGATGAGTCAGCCTTGTGCTGGTCAGGATCGAACTGCTATCAGTGGGCAGTGAACTAGCCCGCAAATACTGCATTCTAACCACTGCGCCACCACGGCTCGAAAAGAAGAAAATTATACCAAATTCCAGCATTCCCAACCAGCAACTGGAAGGCTCCAAAATGAGCAGCCCCATGTTATCGCATATGAATAACACCCTAAGTCTGTTTGCCAGTCTTAAAATCAAATTGAATCTGAAAATGATGAACTGAAGTCACATTTTGCACCTACAACAGGCTCGACTGGGTTACCAACCACCAAAAATAATTTGAAATCTTAGAATTTGGCGGAGCAGTTTTTAAATCCCAGGAAAAGAGTTTAGTGGGCAGTTAGGTTGAATATTGCCGGTTTGGGCCAGCAGAAAGTTCTCCCATGGCGTTACCTGTCTGTTGTGATAGTAACGGAATCTGTCTTCCCACAGTATCGCTCGCCTACGAGTTTGATGAACTTCTTCTTTGCATGGTCATCCAAATTGAGATTTGACAGTTTCACCTGGGAGGGGGAAATCGAGCTATGAGCAACTCTGAAGGTCCAAAGAGTAACTGCACTGAAACACATAATGCATCTATTTACAAATGATAGGGGCTAGATCAGTGATGGCTAATCTTTTATTCCATCGTATGCCAAAAGCGGGGGGAGCGCAGGGCATGCCCACCCGTAATTCTATGCACGTGATCCCCCCACCCCCTGCTTTTGGCATGCAATAGACCAGTTTTTCGCCCTCCCCAGGCTCCAGAGCTTTCTAGGAGCCTGGGAAGGGTGAAAACAGTCTCCTCGCCCCTCTCCCCCCCCCCCCAGATGAAAAATGGCCCTATGAGCAACCGAGAAGCTTGGGAACGGACTTACAAACTGTAAGCCCATAGGGTCGTTTTTCGCCCTCCGAAAAACTGAAGCCTCCGGAGGGCGAAAAACGGCTGAAAATGAAAGCCGAAGTCAACTGGCCAGCACGCGCATGCACGCTGGAGCTGACAGGGCAACGCCTCCCGTGCCGTAAAAAATGGCTCCGTGTGCCACCTGTGGCATGCGTGCCATTGGTTCGCCATCACAGTGCTAGATGGTCCCCCAAAGACAAACACATTTGCAACCTTCTGGCAGCAAAGACAATGGGGAAGGCAGAATCACTTCAGAATTGTGTTGCTAACTGAACTGCAGTGATTCATGGAACACCTGTGGCCAAAAATGAGGTAAAATGGGGCAGTGGTTCACTTAACAACCATCTCACTTAGCAACAGAAACCTTTGGCTCAACTGTAGTCATTATGTTCAGGTCTACCAGTTAATGAAGGAAAAAAACCCAAGAGAAGGACGCAGTGAATAGAGGGAAAAAACCATGTTCCCCCAAACATGGGCCCCAAAATAAGCACTAGGGCTTATTTTTGGAGGGTGTCTTACTTTTCTCCATATACGGGAGGTCCACGCATGCTCGCGGCGGGGAAGGAAGCCAAGCAACATGCTGGTGCCGTGGCCATGAGGCGAGGTAGGGGGATGGAGCTGCCCCATGCGACCTGCACCGGCTTACATCAGGGCCCACACAGCCAGGCCATCCACACCCCGACCGCTGCCTTGCCTCATGGCCATGGCACCAACACACCACTGGTCCCCCTACTCCGTTGCGGCTGCAAGCAAGCAGAAGTGGGCTAGGGGTCACGCAGGGTCCTCCTGTTTAGGGCCGCCCACAAGGCGAGGCAGGTGTTGGGGCATGGGTGGCCTGGCTTTGGTGGCCCTGAGGTAAGCCGGTGCAACCAGGCAGAATGGGCAGGTGGCTACACAGGCTCTTAAGTACGGTTTATTGGGGGGGGAGGGGGGGGCTTTTATTAGGTACATATGTAAACATGCGAGGGCTTATTTTTGGGATAGGTCTTATTTTCAGGGAAACTGGGTAGCTGGGCTCTGAAGGGCTAGAGGCCTCATTTGAATCAGCAAGAAGATGTCTTTATCTGCTGCAGTTACCGTATTTTTCGGAGTATAAGATGCACCTTTTTCCCTCAAAAAAGAGGGTGAAAATCTGACTACAGCATGAATACTGAATGCAACATTTTTGGCCTCCCCAAACTCCGCCCCCTTTGCAAAAATGGCCATGCATAGCCTTTAGGAGGCTTCCAGAGTGCTCCTGGGGGATGGGGAGGGCAAAAATGAGTGAAAAACGGGCCACTTTTTGCTCATTTTTGTCCCCCCCCCTAGCCCCCAGGAGCACTCTATAAGCCTCCTAAAAGCTATGCATGCCCCTTTTTTGACAAAAAATGGGGCCGTTTTTGGTTTTTTAATTCACCTCTTCAAAATCTTGGTGCGTCTTATACCCTGAAAAATACAGTATATCCTGTCACTCTGTCCTGCTTACACATTGAAAGCAATGTTGCTGTTTGTGCTTTATTTGCTGTGCAGCATTTTTAACTTTCTTAGTGGAACAACAACAAAAGATACAAAGTTAAAATGCTGAAAACCAAATCAAGCACAAATCACAACATCGCTGAGGCTGAGAAGATCCAGGAAAGGAAGAAAAAGGCTCTAGAAAGCATCTTGTAGGGAGTAATAGAGACATTTCTGGTAGCTTGGCAGTGTGCAGGTTTTTTAAAACATTTCTTTAAAAATTGTTTACAAGCAACGTAAGGGGGAGGAGGGTGGGGACGGGGACAAATGGCTGAGTAGCAGGAAGAGATGTGTCCTTTTTTTCAGCACATTTTCTGTCTTCCCAAAATATTTATTCTGTATCCCCCATACATGATTAACACTGTCAGGTTTTATGTTTTTTTTGCAATTAAAGCAGCTGAACCCATTTTAGGAAACCTAAACTCACTTACTCTCAGGGTCACCACTCTTGCTTTCGGGTTACGAAGGGACGGCCCTGCTGAAACGTAGTCACTTGTGCCGATTTCAATGGGGAAGTGCTGCAAACATTTCTCGTCGCTATCCAAGGCGGAAGGCCACTCTGTGCAGAAGTCTGAAGTGCCCGTCATGGGAGGGAAAGCACAGACATAATTTTACCACAATCGGCACTCACCAAAGGCTGATGTCAACCCCAATAAACCCTAAGGCAACATTACAACTTGTTCCAAGGGTTTGTAAAAAAAACTGAAAAGAAAACCAATGTCCAAAGGACATTCTCTATGTCAAATATACACACAAATATACACACATTTCCAAGGTGTCTTCTCTTAATCATGTGTGTGTGTGTGTGTGTGTGTGTGTGTGTGTGTGTGTATGCATGTATTTCAGTGGTGGGATTCACTTACCCTTGCTACCGGTTCGCAAATGTGAACGCACAAGTGCGCATGCTTGCTTCACTCACGCACACCACTTCCTGCTCATGCACACTGCCTTCTACACATGTGCAGAAGGTTGTGCATTGCGTCAGGGTGGGTGGGCGGAGCCTCCAGCAGCCACTGCGACCGGTTCGCCCAAACTGGTAAGAACCAGCTGAATACCATCTCTGGGGTGTTGGGGGGGGGGGGGTGTATCCACCCATCCATCTTGTTTTAGGTCTTGTTCAAGGATGCTCTTTGTCAATTGGTATATCTGTCCGTCTGTCTATCTATCTATCTCCATCTATCTATCTGTCCGTCTATCTATCTGTCTATGTCTGTCTGTCTGTCTATCTATCTATTTATCATCTATCTATCTATCATCTATCTATCTATCTATCTATCTATCTATCTCTGTCTATCTATCTATCTATCTATCTATCTATCTATCATCTATCTATCTATCTATCTATCTATCTCTGTCTGTCTCTCTCTCTGTCTATCTTTCTATCTATCATCTATCTATCTATCTATCTATCTATCTATCTATCTATCTATCTATCTATCATCTATCTATCTATCATCATCATCTATCTCTGTCTGTCTGTCTATCTATCTATCTATCTATCTATCTATCTATCTATCATCTATCTCTATCTATCTATCATCTATCTATGTCTGTCTGTCTTTCTGTCTGTCTGTCTGTCTATCATCTATCTATCTATCTATCTATCTATCTATCTATCTATCTATCTATCTATCTATCATCTATCTATCTATCTATCATCTATCTATCTATCTATCTATCATCTATCAATCATCTATCTATGCAGCATGGTACATATCTCAATCCTGAGCTATGCATGATCTCTGTTCTGACAAAGAGCACTTCATATTTCTATCCCAAAAGTCACTCATTTAAATAGAAGTGATTTATTAAGGATTTGTTTTTTCTTCACATCCTTTGTATAATAAAACCTATTATAGCCCTAGAAGTACTGCATTTTATTTAACGTAAGACAGATCTGAAACAGCTACCTGTTTCCTGGTGTCTCTGTTAAGCTTCATTTTTTTGGGGGGGGGGGGGGGGGAAATGCTTTAAGACTGACCTTTCAGAGCAGCACAGTGCTTCTTGATGGCAACTGGTGTCAGATGCAAGAAATTGGGAATCTGAAACAAGTATGAAGTATGTCTCATTAAAATCAGCCAATGAGCTCGCCATCAAAAGTGTACAGGGGGAGTGGGGTTCAATCCCTGCCTCCTTCAGGCTGCAAACACAACACCTACAGTTGTCCATGAGACTCTGACTGCTCCATTAATTTCTTCCCTCCCACTTCCTACTCTGTTTATAAAACTGAATGGCTCAAGCGCACACTCTGGTTTCAGCTAGAGCCATTTTTCTCAGCCTCAGCCAATTCAATGTGTGGGAGTTTCCTTTCCTAGTGACTAGCAATCTCCTTTTGTAGCACAGAACTACATTTTATGCTTCTTTGGGACTTGATAGATTTTGCAGCAGGATCCCTTTGGATCCCCCTAACATCCTGAGGAGCCACCTTGCAGAATCAAGTGGGCAATCTCCAGATTTCCCCTCGATCCGAGGAAAACTCCCTTTGCTCAGGATGCGGATCTAACCCCTGGCTGTCAATTAATGCTTCAATGTCACGCCTGTAGTTCACAGACACGTCTTCAGCCGGTCATGCCCTCAGTGGAAGCTTATTTTTTTAAGGATTATGATGTGTTGGATCCATTTCTCCTACTAGGACTCTAGGGGTAAGGTAGCTGGCTGCCGCTCCGATCATCACAACAGAGATGAAGTTGATTGAGTAAATCTGGCTCAAAGTAACTCAGATTTACTTTAATCTGGGTCTTCAGATTAAATTCATGTGATATTAAGCTTTTTTTCCCATGGCAACTCAAGTAGAACAGGGTGTCAAACCTGGGTTGTCACAGTGGCACCACATGATGAATTGGAACTTTTCCCCCCTTTCGCTAAACGGGGTGTGGGCATGGCCGGCGCATGATGCATCCGGCCCACGAGTGACAGCCCTGAAGTAGAACAAACTCCTGTCCCAAACCCTCCAAACAATTTAAAGGAACAGGTTTCCAGCTTTTCCCACCCAAGCAGAACTACCCAGTATTCCAGATTAAAGCCCAGAATGGTTAGTTCCTAAATCGGTGCTAATGCTTACAATAAATCTGCAGTTATCTTAAGAGCAGGGTATTTGTCATATAATTAAAATACTTTGTTTTAAGGACTTGTTCTGTCAAAGGTCCCAGAATGCTTCCTAAAAGACCTGGGGTATGGAGATGGATGTTGACGTAGCCGTCCCCCAATCTCACCTTCAAAAGTTCCAAGTTGCCTTCTTTCGCAAGAGGTACACCTCCTTTGACTGGGTAGCCCATCCGAATGGGAAGCGGCACGGCAGAAGGTTTGAAAGAAGCTGCAGTTGGATAGACGCTTGTCCAGTCCTGATCAGGTTCCATCTTGTCAGCTCTCTTAGTATTGCCCTAGCGAAAACATGGCAGAACAAAAATCTCAGTAAGACACCGATTCAAGTATCTGCCTCACCTCTTTGCATAGGCGTTAACCATGATTTTTAGTTGCACTTTGAATACTATTTTCTCTTTTCCAGAGGGTTTTTTTTTTTGAACTACACAAAAATGTAATTTTGAGATCATTCATCAGTATACAAAGGACTCACATCAGTGGTGGGATTCAAAAATGTTTACTGCTGGTTTGGTGGGCGTGGCTTGGTGGACGTGGCAGGGGAAGAATACTATAAAATCTCCATTCCCTCCCCACTCCAGGGGAAGGTTACTGCAAAATCCCCATTCCCTCCCGATCAGCTGGGACTTGGGAGGAAGAGAATAAATGGGGGCGGGGCCAGCCAGAGGTGGTATTTACCGGTTCTCCGAACTACTCAAATTTTCCTCTACCGGTTCTCCAGAATTGGTCAGAACCTGCTGAATACCTCCTCTGAATCACATCATTAGCCCATTCCAGCAGGAAAAGCATTCTGTCTAGATTATCTGACTGCAACACAAGAATTTTGTGGCTAGAATGTTAGCACTCCAATTGTGTCTTGTCGTAATAAAGTTACACAGGCCACCTTTTCTTTTTGGTAATCAACAGTAACCTCTGTCAAAGAGACAAAGCCCCCAAGAAAGGGCACACCAGCTATGTGCTTAGAGCTCAAAGCATTGTTAGAGACCCCACACACCCACTTTACGGTCTGTTTCTGTTGCTCCCTTCTGGAAAAAGGCTTCAAAGTATTTCTAGCTGGACTACCAGATTCTGTAACAGCTTTGTTCACTTTGCCATCTGTCTAGTAAACTTGCAAGATTCGTTTTTCTCACCATGAACATGTATACATCCGAACGGCACTGTGTTGTTTCTCTGTGTCATATACAGAATAGAATAAGAGAGTTGGAAGGGACCTTGGAGGTCTTCCAGTCCAACCCCCTGCCCAGACAGAAAACCCTACACCAGTGATGGCGAACCTATGGCACGCGTGCCACAAGTGGCACGTGGAGCCATTTGTCAGGGCACGCGAGGCGCTGCCCTGTCAGCTGGCCAGCGCGCATGCGCGCGCTAGCCAGCTGAATTCACCCTTTTAAAAGCTATTTTTCACCTTCCCCAGGCTCCAGAAGCTTTATAGGAGCCTGGGGAGGGCGAAAAGAGCCTCCCCCCCCCCGGAGGCTTCAGGGACCGTCCGGAGGCTTCCCTGACACCTTTGGAGCGCTTAAAACGACCCTCCGAGCAAACCGGAAGTCACTTCTGGTTTGCTCGGAGGGTGGTTTTAAGCGTTCCGAAGGCTTCAGGGAAGCCTCCGGACGGTCCCTGAAGCCTCCGGAAGGCCTCCAGGGGGGTGCGGGAGACTCTTTTCGCCCTCCCCAGGCTCCTATAAAGCCTCTGGAGCCTGGGGAGGGCGAAAAAAGCATGTAAAAATGGGGGGGGAGTAATGCAACACGCGACCCCCCTGCGCTCCCCCCACTTGTGGCACGCGAGCCAAAAAAGGTTCGCCATCGCTGCCCTACACCATGTCAGAAAAATTGTTATCCGACATCTTCTTAAAAGTGTCCCAAGGTGGCTCCACACCCATTTGCACCACTCCAGTGACCCCGAGGACACAGATAAACCTACAGGTGGCCTCAACGACCCCTCAAAAGGATGCAAATGACCAGCTGTCTGCAAGGAATAATAAATCCTTCCATCCCCTACTATCCTGTCAGAGCTGAAGAAGCTTCTTGGATGAGAAGCGAAACGTCTTCACAAGAAAAAAACCGAGAAAGCCCAGTTGCCTCCTGAAAAAGCACCTTTGGGACAACCGTGACCTGGAGGACGGAGACTCTACAGACTTTTAGCCATACAATTTGGGATGAGCACCCATGGAATGGTGGGGGAGAAGGAATTTCAGAGAGAGAAAAATTGCCGACTACAGGAACTATTACCACTACCCAAGTGACCCTGAGGACACAGGTAAACCTCCAAGTCCTTCAATGGCTGTCTAAAAGGATGCAAAGGACCAGCTCCCTGCAAGGAATATAAATCCTTCCCTTCCCCACCATCCAGTCAGAACTGAAGAAGCTTCTTAGATGAGAAGTGAAACCTCTTCAAAAAAGGAAAAAAGCAAGAAAGTTCAGTTGCCTCCTGAAAAAAAAAGCACCTTTGAGACAACCATGACTTGGATGGCTGAGAATCTCCATTGACCCTACAAAACTCATTCCAGTCCATTTTTCTGCATTTAACGGTTTTTTTTTTTTAAAAAGTTTTTAAATCGGGGGGGGGGGAGTAAGTGATGAGAACAGCCAGCCCCGCCCCTTTGCGACGTAAGTATCAGCCACGCAGGACACCCTCCCCCTCCTTCCGATAGGGCGCAAGGGGCTTACGTAGATCAACTCCTTCTGGGCTCTGCGTTCAGCCAGGGTCTCTTTCAGGGTGCCTCTCCTCTGCGGCTGCGCAGCGCCTGAAAGACAAACGGACGATATGGGGCGACTGGGCTTCCTTCCTCGCCACGCCGGGTGGGAAACCAACCCCTGCCTTTCTTTTGGGCCTACCTCCCAAGGTCGCGTATCCGGCCGAGCTCGGTCCTCGCCGCCGCCAGAGCACCAAGCATCTCCGCCAGGCCAGCGCCATCTTTTCCCCGGCGCAGCCGATGGTGACGTAACCGCAACGCCCGCGCAGAGAGATGACCTCAACTTACGGGCAATGGCTCTAACCCTCACGTACTACGCCTGCGCAGATGCCTCAGGAGTGTGCGGTGGGGGAGGTGTCCTCTGCATGACGTGCAGGGAATTCTGGGAGTTGAAGTCCGCGCATATCATAAAACCGCCTAAGGTTTAATGGGCGCTGCTCCGAGGATGCGCCCTTGCCGCAAGTCCACTGGGCGCTGTGGGCGTTGCACCCGAAGGAGAACGAAGAGTTGGCGAGCAGGCACATTCTCACAAGGGCAGCCGAGATTTCCTGCTTGGAGATCAACCAAACAGCGTAGAGTTGGAAGGGACCTTGGAGGTCTTCTAGTCCAACCCCCTGGTCAAGCCGGAGACAAATGTCTCTTCCTTCATAAAAGTATTCATAAATAAACCGCTCTTTTATGAATAGTTATGACTAAACAAATTCATTCGAGTTTATGAATTATTTATAAAATATTCATTTTATGAATGCTTATTTTCATAGATAAATCACTTTATCAATAAATCATTGATTCATTAAGACATTCATATTTCAAAGGATTGCCATGAGAAGAAAATCAAAGAGCCATGCATGGAATGGCCAGGTCATCATTTAAGGGAGCAGACATACTAACCCTTCACATCCTGGACATCAATTGTTTCAACTTTTACCCTCAAAATGATGTTATAGAGCACTGCACACCACTATCACTAAGTGTTGTATCTCATTCTTGATGAATGTATTCGATTTTATTTTTCTTATGTACACAGAGCATTTGCACCAAAGACAAATACCTTCTGGGTCCAATCACACTTGGCCAATAAAGAATTCTATTCTATTCCATTCCACATTATTTTTTTTTCTATAAAGAATTTTTTTTAATTTTTGAATAAACACAAAGAGACAAGATACACACACAAACACACACAAAACCATCTTCCATTACAAATGGTAGAAAGTGTGTCGATTGGTTACAAAAACTTCCGTGCATCCCTTCCACAGTCATCACCTAGAATTCATATCAAATCATATACACTATATTGCCAAAAGCATTCACTCACCTGCCTTTACTCGCATATGAACTTACTGTAAGTGACATCCCATTCCTAATCCATAGGGTTCAATATGACCCTTTGCAGCTGTAACAGCTTCAACTCTTCTGGGAAGGCTGTCCAGAAGGTTCAGGAGTGTGTTTATGGGAATTTGTGATCATTCTTCCAGAAGGGCATTTGTGAGGTCACACACTGATGTTGGACGAGTTTACGTGGCCTACCACTTCATGGCTGAGTTTGTATGCCTAGGTACTTGATTTTATACACTTGTGGCCATGGAAGTGATTGGAACACCTGATTCTGATGATTTGGATGGGTGAGCGAATATTTTGGTAATATAGTGTATTTTAAATCAAGTATATTTATATATATATTACTATCATCATACCTCAACCTTCATTTGACTATAATTGTTTTTACGTTCTTTTATATAAAATATTCCAAATTTAAAGCAAAGCCACATAATGGCATTCCATTAGCTCTTCCCAATATCATCCAGTAACTTTCCACTTATCAAACCAATATGTGTGTGTGTGTGTGTGTGTGTGTGTGTTGTATTTATGCTGATAAATAAATAAAGGGAGACTAGTATAGATCTATTTCGAGCTATTTAACTCTCATCAGCTAGCCATACCCTTACTGGGATTTGAACCTGGGCTCAAATCCCAGTAACCTGGGTTCAAATCCCAGTAAGGGTATGGCTAGCTGATGAGAGCTAAATAGCTCAAAATAGATCTATACTAGTCTCCCTTTATTTATTTATCAGCACAAATACAACACAAATATAAAAAGGCAACATTAAAAATAAAAAATATGGTTTTCTGCCTGGATGGTTTTCTGTAATGAGCCGAAGGACAGAAAGGGGGAGTAGTGAGCTTCCTCCCATATTTGGGCATACCAGGGGTTGTAACACACACACACACACACACACACACACACACATATATATATACACACACACACACACATATACACATACATATATACACACACACATATATATGCATTATTATTATCAATCAATTCTTTAACTGCTTTCATTATCATTTCATTTTATACATAATACTCTAAATTTAACTAAATTTGACTTAATTTTTTATTGTAAGCTTTCATTACATCAACCTGTGTCTTTCCAGTAATAGTGCAGTCTTATGTCTCTTGCCATTTGTGGCATTAGTATTCTGGTTATTTCCTTAGTAAGTTTGTATGGACTTCTCTTCACAACTTATTGCATATATTGCATAAGCTCAAAACTCTCCATCTGCTTCTTCGATCAGCTTATCTTTGGTTATCACTAGTGCTTCTCACTTGTCTCTCACTAGTGGAGAGATAAAATTTCTCTCCTTAGTTCCATCAATTCTTCTCTCTTTTCTTCTTCTATACTTTGAGATCTGGTGTAGAGCTCCAGTCCATCTATCTCCTCTTTCCATATTCCACTCTTTCCATTTCCAACCACGCTCAGTTCACTGTCAGTATAAACAATTTTCTTGTCTCTGTTTATTTTTTCCTTCAGTTTTTAGAACTCTGACCTCCACTTTCTTAATTTGTTGAACATCCTCAATTTTTCCATCAAATTTTGCTGTTCTAGGATCCATGTTCTCCAATTTCTTCTCAATTCTCTCTGTTACTTCTAATAATTTTTGAATTTCAAACATAATCTTTTGCAATGTTGAGGTTTCTTTTTCATGTTGCGCCATTCTTCCAACTTGTAAACACTGCCACTCTGGCATTCAAAAGTTTTTATTAAATTTAAAGCAAGTTCATTTATAATCTTTCAAAACAAGGCTTTGTATTCACTCCACTCCAGCTGCCAATGAAGCTCCTGAAAAGCACCTGCATAAACAACCCATGCAAAATCAAATGATCAAAGAGAAAAAAGAATAAACAATTTTTCCAAGCTTTCCAAGCCTCCAGCCTCCAAGTGGCAGTGTTACTTCCTTTCCCTCTGTTATTACAGCCCTCTTTGTATTCCTTTTATATCTTCTTTATATTCCACGCTTAAAGAAAACAAAATTCTTAAATGGAACAAAAAAAACCACCATCCAATCCAGCATTATAAAAATAAGGAAAAAGATTTTAATCCATAGGTATAAAAAAAGAATATAAAAAGTAGTAGAAGAAAAACTAATCCGTTCAATTTAAAGAATAGGAAACATTTGCAAAAGTTCCATCCATAAAAGAAAATTAAAAAAAAAAAAAAGGATAACACACTGTCTAATGTAGCTTAATTTCGCTGCTTGTTCTCTTCTGTTTTCAAATTTAATTTAGCTTTAATTTTTTTGGGGGTAATCTTTTTTATAATAATAAGATTTCCTCACACTTTCTCTTTCCGTTTTCCTCCCGTTCCGGAGCTGTCCCAACTTCAGTAGCTTCAATGGCTGCATTTCTGTCGCCAGCAAAAAGAGATTCTCCTGGATCAATCAGGGACTTTGCAGTGTCCCTGAGATCAGCAGGACGTAGTCTTCCCTATCACCTTCTCTTCGCGACGGTATAGGTCAAACAGGAGGTTGGGGAGGAACATGGGCCAATCCTGGAGTCTGGGGAAAGCTCTGAGGAGGGCTCTGCGTCAGAGGCAGAGAGGGGGCCAGGGCCGTCTGATAGTTATCATCTGCCTTCGGAGTCAGACATCAGTGGGGCAGAAGAACAGTTGGAGCCTGTTCCCAGTGTGTGGATGCGCAGAGCTGCCACTTAAGGAACAAGGGCTGACTCAGGAGTAGAGGCACAGGTAGACGGTGATGATTTAGGATGCGGGATGATTTATCAGCCTTTTAGAGGAATAAATAATAAATGTTTCCTTTAATTGGAGTGTGAGATACTTGTAGTAGGAGATTTTTTTTTTTAAAAAAAGCGGCTGTTAAATAGGCTTGTTTAAAAAAAACAAAAAACCTTTTCTTTCAATGTCCCTGTATAATTCATGAGGAGAGTTTGCAACCTTCATGTCATCAAAGGTTACGGGGAGCTCTCTCTCTCTGTGTGTGTGTGTGTGTGTGTGTGTGTGTGTGTGTGTGTCTTTTTTCCAGCACATTAATAATGATTGAAACTAACCTACCAAGACCATACAAGGGCACTCAGTATAATTGATTGTGGGATCAGGTAACATTTGCCTGCCAGCATACAAGAATTTATATTGTCTCATGGTTTGAAACCTTCCCTATGATTGACACCTGATACTCTTCGATAAGAATACACCTCATACCACAACCAGTGATTCTTATCTTCTTTTATCAGGTTCAAAGACGAACAAGTGTTCGGTGTCTTCAATACACTGATGTTAGTACGTGTTTATTTATTTATTTACCGTATTTGCGGCTGATGAAATACAGGGTTAGGTGGCTTTTTAGAAGCTCCATAACAATAAGTCCATTAACGTCCCATTTTGCTAGTTCAGTGGTAGTAGCGAGGAATACAACCAGAAAATATTAAGGTATTTATTGACCTCTTAACCTATGATGAGGATGGACCAAACATCATTGGGTTTAAAATAATCCCAGTAGAATTGTAGAAGTTATATTGAAGGGATCCTCCTCCTCCTCCTCCTCCTCCTCCTCCTCCTCCTCCTCCTCCTCCTCCTCCTCCTCCTCCTCCTCCTCCTCCTCACCCCACAATCCAGGGATGAAATTCAGCAGGTTCTGGAGAACCGGTAGCAGACATTTTGAGTAGTTCAGAGAACTGGCAAATATCACCTCTGGCTGGCCCCAGAGTGGGGAGGGAATGGGGATTTTGCAATATCTTCCCCACAGGAGTGGGGTGGAAATGGAGATTTTGCAGTATTCCTCCCCTGCCACGCCCACCAAGCCATGCTCACAGTAGTAAAAATAATTGAATTTCACCACCGCCATAATCTCTTGCGGGGTGCAGTCGGGGCAACTGAATGGAGCTGTGTTTACTGACCGGATGCCCGGGTGACCAAAATTGGTTGCAGTATTCCAGGTGTGGTCTTACTAGAGCTTTATAAAGTGGCACTAGTAGCTCACTTGATCTTGATTCTCTTTCGGACTGATTTTAGTGTGAGATTTGTGATCACTTTCAAGGAAGATAATCCCAACATTTACCTCTCTAGTTGTTACGGTAGCTTAGAACCCATCATATTTCTAAGACAGACTTCTGCAATGTGGTAATTCCTAATTCTTATAATGACAGTTTTCTTATCTTGGTGATTGTTCTGATTTATGATGCCTTTACTACCGTGATAGTATCAGCTTTGTTAGCTGCTCTCATAAGCCACACACGAAACATTTTTAAAAAAATACTAAGCACTCTGCCAAGGACTAAAGCTGGAACAGCTTCTGAAAGAGGAGTTTAGCTGAGCCAGAGTTGAAGATTATAAAACCAAAATCCTGTTTGAAGCATCACAAAGGTTCACTTTTTTCTTCTCCCAACTGAGTGGAATGCATTCTGAAGGTGTTTCTTTTTTAGTTTAGTTTACTTTGCTGTCATTGCACCTTGTACAACGAAATTTAAATGCGATCTTCAGTGTACAATGACAGTTCAGGTTGTTGTGGTTAAGGAATCGTGTGCAGTCATTAAGCACAACATCAGGGGGTGGCTGGTTTCCTCATTGGCTTGACTTATTGGAAGCTGGCAGTGAAGATCATAAGTGGGGATGACGTGACTGTGGGAAGCTGTGAACATTGTAACTATGTGCCAGGTTGCCAAGTGCCCCAATCATGATCCTGTGACTGTGGCGATACTGCCACAGCCACAACTTGAAGGACTGGCCATAAGTCTTCTTGTTGAGTGCTGTTGTAACTGTTAGGTAAGCTCCCCGTTAGGAGAGCGAGTGTGCAGAGAAGCATAATGAGAGTGGTGTGGAAGAACATGCATAAACCAGCATACAGGGACACCGAATAGTAAAAGTAATAGTATTTTACTTCTGTGGAAAATATAGGTATTCAGAGTTCAATTTACACACGGTTTAGTCAGTCAGTTATCAATGTTCTCAGTTAAGGAGTGATCCATAGAACACAGTCCAGTATCATATAATCAGTTCAGCACACAAAGTCGCTAACAGTAGCAAAGCTCACAGTAAATCACGATACATTTACAAGCAGCATCCACCGATCAGCATCTAACAAACAGAGAGCTAACAGTCATTCTGGCTCCATCTTATGGCTGCTTGAGGTAACAGCAACCAATCCCATTACAGCAGTACTTAAAGAAACTACTACTCTCATGGCTTATATATTGCTGACCCAACCGTTAGCTTACATTCCTAACAAAATTTACTGTGAGCTTTGCTACTGTTAGCGACTTTGTGTGCTGAACTGATTATATGATACTGGACTGTGTTCTGGGAGTTGAGGTCCACAAGTCTTAAAGTTGCCAAGTTTGGACACCCCTGCAAGGAGTATCCACCGATCAGCATCTAACAAACAAGAGAGTTAACAGTCATTCTGGCTCCCTCTTATGGCTGCTTGAGGTAACAGCAACCAATCACATTTTACAGCAGTACTTAAAGCTACTTAAAGCTACATCATGGTTAGCTTACATTCCTAACAGTAACTTTGAATGCTTGCTGAACAAGAAGTCACTAAGTGAGGACTACCTGTATAGTCAAAAACCCTTCCCTGTCTTTCATGGTTGACAAAACATAAGAATATCCCTGATGACAACAATTGGACCAACCACTTGGTGGGCTCCGTAGTACCCTGGGGTCTCTGGCCTGCTGGCAAAATCATGCCTTCGTGTTTTTTCTGAGCTTTTCCTGAGATAAAAAGGGATGCTGAGATCAGAGGTAGTATTCTGACTGTTTTGAAACGGTAGCGGAAATCGCAGGGTGCTCCGCCCACCCGCCCCGGCTCTATGCCATCCCATTTAGGCACTTTTTTTAGCCAAAGCGGATTAGGGGCACATGAAAACTGTTTTCCAGCAATTGAGACGTTGTCGTAGAGAAGAAGAAATTGACTTTTTCTCCAAAGCACCTGAGGGTAAGGCAAGAAGCAATGGGTGGAAGATCATTAAAGAGAGACCCAAGCTAGAAGTAAGGAGAAATGTCTTGACAGTGAGAACAAATCAGCAATGGAACAGCTTTCCTTTAGAAATTATTGATGCTCCATCAATAGAGGTTTTTAAAAATCGACTGGACAACCATTTGACTGGGACATTATAAGGTTTCTTGCCTTGAGCAGGAGGTTGGACTAGAAGATCTCCCAGGACCCTTCCAGCCATATGTTTTTTTATATTCTATGAACAGGAATCCTAATACTCGTAGTATTTTGTCTTTTCTGCAGGACAGAAAGGAAATCTGCGTTTTCAAGATCAATTTGATTTTACCACTTGCAAATTCCCTTTCTTCTATCATAATAAGCAGTGCAGCATATAACCAACTGTTTCATCAATCATCCTTTGAAAATGAATAGAATAGAACAGAATAGAGTAGAGTAGAGCCGCCGCGTCCCTATTTTATTCATTTATTGTCACTTTAAATGTACACTAATCAGCAAACATTAAAATGAAATTAAAATTAAATTTTAATTCCATTGAAACTGTATTGTCATTTTAGGTAAAGGTAAAGGTTCTCCCTTGCAAATATGTGCTAGTCGTTCCTGACTCTAGGGGGCAGTGCTCATCTCTGTTTCAAAGCTGAAAAGCCAGCGCTGTCCAAAGACATCTCCATGGTCATGTGGCCGGCATGATTAAACATCAAAGGAGCACAGAACACTGTTACCTTCCCACCAAAGGTGGTCCCTATTTTTCTACTTGCATTTTTACATGCTTTCGAACTGGCAGAAGCTGGAACAAGTAGGGAGCTCACTCTGTTAAGCGGCACTGGGGATTCAAACCACCGAACTGCCGACCTTTCTGATCGACAAGCTCAGTGACTTAGCCATGGAGCCGCCACGTCCCTATTTTATTTATTTATTGTCACTTTAAATGTACACTAATCAGCAAACATTAAAATGAAATTAAAATTTAATTTTAATTCCATTGAAATTAAATGAAATTAAAAAGTTGCCAAAGTTCTGCTTACATTTCAGTAGCTCTCTCAATTCTCGGCCCATTTCCAGATGGCATCCACCAGGCTTGGCAGGCACCACATCTGTCTTCCGAGGAGGTAAGAAGATGGTATCGGGTCCACTTGTTCTGAAGTTGCTGGGTCAAAAGAGGTGCTAGCAGGAACTCAAGAGATAAAGCCCCATTTGTCTGGGCACGTGCCCAGCAGCTCTTGAGCCAAACAAAATGCAGCAAGGGAAACGGAGGGGAGGACTTACGGATCTCTGAGACAGAAGGCAAAGCCAGTCAGTCTGCATCCAGACTTGGGTGATACCAGATGGAGCAGCAAGAAAATAGCAACATGCAACAGGAGAAGGTATTTTCTAGTCCCCAGGTGCTTTGGGACTTTGTCTGCGTTATCTGAAGGGTGAATTTGCAGAAGCTTTTCCTGTGAGAAAGTCCGCTGCTCACAAGATAAGGTTTATGAAATAGAATAGAATATTGGCCAAGTGGGATTGGGCACACAAGGATTTTGTCTTCGGTGCATAAGCTCTCAGTGTACATAAAGAAAAATAAAATAGAATACATTCATCAAGAATCATACTTAGTGATAGTCATAGGTTCCTCATCAGCAATCAAATCATACTAGGAAACAAATAAGACAATATAAATTTTAAAGATACAAGCAATGTGTTTATAGTCATAAGTGGAAAGAGATAGGTACTAGGAAGGAAGAGAAAATAGTAACTACAGTCTTAGTAGATAATTTGAAGTGTTATGAGAATTAGTTGTTAAGCAGAATGATGGCATTCGGGGAAAAACTGTCCTTGTGTCTAGTTGTTCTGGTGTGCAATGCCCTATAGTGTTGTTTTGAGGGTAGAAGCTGAAACAATTTATGTCAGGGGTCTGTAGATATTTTCACAGCCCTCTTTTTGACTCGTGCAATATACAGGTGCTCAATGGAAGGCAGGTTGTAGCAATTGTTTTTTCTGTAGTTCTGATTATCCTCTGAAGTTTGTGTCTGTCTTGTTGGGTTGCAGAACCGAACCAGACAGTTATGGAGGTGTAGATGACGGACTCAATAATTCCTCTGCAGAACAGAATCAGCAGCTCCTTGGACAGTTCGAACTTTCTGAGTCCGTGCAGAAAGAACATTCTTTGTTGTGCTTTTTTGATGATATTTTTGATGTTAGATGTCCATTTTAAGTCTTGCGATATGATAGAACCTAGAAATCTGAAGGTCTCTACTGTTGATAAAGTGAACCTTGTAATTTCATCCCCTAGAAGAGTTAAATATTAAGTAAGGGAAGAAAAATTAGCTGCTCTTGTGCTCTTCCCTGACGAGGAAATCTTGACTTACAAATGGAGCTGGATGTATTTAGCAGGTGCCGTGAGAATGCGTGACAAAAAGTGTAAGTTGAGTTGCAAAAGGGAACAACAATCTGAAACTTCTAAAAATATTTCTGTAAAATGCAGAATAAAATCTGGGAGTTTTGACAAGGTATTCCAGTTTAAAATGTTGCTTGAAAACATTCCATCCCATCCATTTAGGAAAAGAGAGATTGTAACATTTAATTCAAAATTATTTACTCTGGAAAAGATTGGATAGATCACAGTAGTGTCGTTATACTACAGATAAATATTAATGGATGGGAATATATATATGGCAAAATAATTTCCCAAAGAAAGGAAAAGAATATTCCTTGTAGCTTTGGGGATAGGTGAATAAAACGAGGGAAGTTGTTTGATATCTATTTAGGTTTTTGCTGTTCTATGAAAGATCAATCCATCATTTTGGATCTTTGGATGCGGGGAAATATTCCTTATTCTAAATAAATTAGGTATCCAAAAATCCCACTAACACAATGAATTGCAAGTCATCAGAAGCTGCTACCAATTGATAGTATAACAATCATTTTATAAACTGAGAGAAAAATGTATATCTTTGCAATAATTAAAACAGGGCGCACGTGCCCGGAATATCTTATATAGTTTTAGGTATGCCTAGTTACATCTTTATAAATATTTCAAATATTAGATACTTTTAAATTAAATTCAAAATTAAAATTAAAGTTATTTTTTTTAAAAAAATAAGTTTTTAATAACTTTAACTAGGGGGATCTGAGCACCAGATATTTCAGCCTGTGTTCCTATGAAATATAAAGTGAAATAGTCTGTCTGAGTTGCTTTTTAAATTTTAAGGCTGTTTACAGGTTATCCTGCGGCAATGCCAAGTGTATCACAAAAGAGACACTGAGAAGGAACAGCTTTTTTACGGTCTGAATGCCTGTTTGCTGCATTAAATTGATATTTTAACACGTGCACTTAAGCCTCTGGCTTGTCTAACTAGGAAATATGTGGGACGTGGTCTCTGAACCCTTTGATGCATTTGGAATTAAATCTTATTGGATGTCTATTTATTGTTATTTGTTGAGCCACTCCAGGCATGAAGCAATATATTACTTTGTTGTGAAAGCTTGGTAGATAAGGGATGGGAATATATACATTCTGTTTATTTTCCAAAGCACCTGAAATCAGGACAAGAAGCAATGGATGGAAATTAATCAAGGAGAGAAGCAACTTAGAAATAAGGAGAAATTTCCTAATGGCGAGGACAATTAACCTAATGGCTTGCTTTCAGAAGTTGTGGGTGTCCCATCACTGGAGGCTTTTAAGAAGAGACTAGGCAGCCACTTGTATCATATAGAGTGTCCTGCTTGTTGTACTAGATCTCCAAGATCCCTTCCAACTTGGTTATTTTGTTATTCTGTTGTGTTGTAAATTGTTTTGGCACCTGGACATCAATCCTCCTTTGAAACAACCATATTGTCAGGCCTGCAGCCATCTTTTTCCTTTGGATCTTTGGCCTGCCACACTTTCTATTATTCTACTATGCATTTTCTATTGTGGGAAAATGGGAGGAGGGATTGTACGGAGCTAGATGATATGTAGCCATAACAACATTCTTTCTAGAAAGCCAAGGTCATCCTTTGTTTTTGCATCTCTGCACTTGACCAGAATTGGATGGGTGGAACTGCCAGCATGGCAGTGGAAGATTGGACCTTGTGTGGGGGCAAGATCTTGAACTTTCAACTGGGTGAGGAAAACCGGGAAACTTGCAGATTCGGGTTTCCCCAGATGTGCCAACATGGCTCTCTTAATAAATTGGAACTTTGAGGTATTCTTTGTCTCGGATTCTGATTTTGGATGCTATTTGGAACCCTGACACACATTGGTTTCAACTTCCAACATCTAAATATCTTCTCGGGGTTTACTTTCAGCCTCCTGACAACAGGTGATGGATTTTTGGGTGCTGTAGAAGAATTTGAGAAGAATGCTTGGTTTGGAGTCCTCAAGCATTAGCAAGGTTTTGCCGTGCTTTGATTGTCTTCAACGTTGATCAAGAGATCGAGTCTTGACTTGATTGCAGAATGTCCTATGCTAATGGTGAAACTGGTGGACACCCAAGACATCACTTGTCTAAGCGTGCCAGTTCTCAGGTAGGAAAGCTAAATGGCCCCCCAAAGGCTTCAAATTGTCTAGAAATGAGGACAAGCTTCCACAACATGGAGTATTCTTCTGTGGCTCCTAATCCAGATTCACTGGTGACCAATGGATCAAAGGTTCTCCCAAATGCTGAGGAAGACAATTGCCTGGATTCTGCTTTCCAAATAAATAGCGAATCTACAGGACGCAAAGATATCCAACAAGCCTACACTCCTAAATGCTTTTATGGCCCACGTTCAACCAAAACTAGTATGCAAGGAGACGTGTACAACTTCCTAGAGAGGCCGACAGGATGGAAATGTTTCATTTACCATTTTACTGTGTAAGTACCCAGTGTTTTTTTTAACTTTCTTATGAATGTTTAATCTTTAGGTTTTAAATTGCAAAGAAAGGGAAACATTGATCTTGACTCAGACTTCCATTCCTTCCGAGGTGGGTAAAATGAGGACCCAGATTGTTGGGAGGAATATGCTGACCAGGGGTAGGTTCCAGCAGGCATTACTGCTGGTTCGTTCACGTGCAATTAAAATTGTTCTGCGCATGTGCAGAACTGAAAAACAAGATGGCGATGCCTGGAGAACCAGTTTGAGGGCATGGCAGGCCTGGGTCACTGCCGGTTCCAGGGACCCAGGCCGTCAAATCACTACCGGTTCAGCCGAACTGTTAGGAACTCACCACTGATGCCGACTCTGTAAACTGCTTAGAGAGGACCATAAAGCACTGTGAAGCGGTATATAAGTCTACGTGCTATTGCTAAATGCTATTGCTATCTTACCATGCAAAATATTTATTTTCTTTAAACATCAACCAAAGCAAAATGTCCATAAAGAATGCACGACCCCTCAATCTTTCTGGGAAAATCTTACAATCTTAACTAAAACTTTTGGCTTGCCCAGATTCTTTTGTTTGAAGATGAATGTTCGAAATTGCTTGGATTTTCCTTTGCGTAAGAGATCTTACCCACCCTGGAATCCACCGTCTTAATTTTTTTCTTTTGAAGGACAGCTTAGTGGCTGAAAACGTGAATCACAATGTTTCTGACCTAGGCTTCCCAAAAGAACGAAGCCGACTCCTCGTTCCGATAAAACCCCTTTTATTTAGTTAAAAGTGAATTCCTCTCCAGCAAAGTCCCGGCCAACCGTCTTTCAAGAGATTTCACAACTACAGACAAAAGTACAGTCTTTGACTTACAGCAGTTCATTTAGTGATGATTTGAAGTCATATACCTGGCTCCCCGCCATACATCAACGGCCCTGCCCGAGCTCCTCGAGCGGATCGCGGAGATGGCGGTTGAGACCCCCAAACTACTAGTGATGGGGGATTTCAACCTGCCGTCAATGGGAAAGGCATCCGAGGTAGCCCGGGAATTCATGGCTTCCATGACAGCCATGGGTCTGACTCAAGTAATTCAGGACCCCACTCACGAGCGAGGCCACATTCTGGATCTTGTGTTTGTCTCCGACCAGTGGACGAGTGATCTGGGAAGAGGGCATTTAGTCATCACGCCCCTGTCATGGTCAGATCACTCACTTCTCCAGCTTGACTTCCCTGGCGCTACTCCCCACCGCGGGGAGGCGGAACCAGACTATCCCAGATGGTTCCGCCCCAAGCGCCTGATGGAACCAGATAGGTTCCAGGCTGAGCTTGGGCCATTTCCTGCTGACCTGTCCCGCTCCCGGGCTGAGGACCTGGTAGCCGCATGGAATAGTGCGGCTGCCGGTGCCTTGGACCGGGTGGCGCCTTTGCGGCCTCTCCGACGGCCACGATCGACCCGGGCCCCCTGGTTTAACGGGGAGCTAAGGGCGATGAAACGCCTTAGGAGACGCCTGGAGAGTAAGTGGAGATCCTCCCGCTCCGAAGCTGACCGAACACAGGTAAGAGCCTACATAAGGACCTACCTTGTGGCAATAAGAGTGGCCAAACGTCAGTATTGTGCCACTCTTATAGCGTCCGCAGAGAACCGCCCTGCTGCCCTGTTTCGGGTGACCCGCTCCCTTCTGTCACAGGAGCAGCGGGACCCCCCATTGCAGGGCAGGGCAGAGGAATTTGGAGAGTTCCTGCAGGTTAAAATCGATCATATCCGGAGAGGTTGGACCCACTCCAGTGCTCCAGTGGGGACGTCCGGGACTAGTCTTGAGAGACCATGCTGGGAGGAGTTTGACCCTGTTGTCATCAAAGATTTGGACAGGTTGCGCGGGCGACTGCGGGCCACCACATGTTTACTGGACCCGTGTCCCTCCTGGTTGGTGCTGGCCTCCTGGGAGGGCTCACGAGGCTGGCTACTGGGGCTGGTGAACGCTTCGTTGGGGGAGGGCCGGATGCCGGCTGCCCTGAAAGAGGCGGTGGTCAGGCCCCTGCTCAAGAAGCCTTCTCTGGACCCAAAGGAACTAGCAAATTATCGTCCTGTCTCCAACCTTCCTTTTTTAGCAAAGGTTGTTGAGAGTGTGGTGGCTCAGCAGTTTCCGCGTCACCTGGAGGAAGATGATTATCTAGACCCGCGCCAGTCCGGCTTCCGACTCGGTCACAGCACGGAGACGGCCTTGGTCGCGTTGGTGGATGATCTCTGGAGGGCAAAGGATGAGGGTTGTTCCTCCATCCTTGTTCTATTAGATCTCTCGGCGGCCTTCGATACCATCGACCATGGTATCCTATTGCGCCGGCTGGAGGGGTTGGGGATTGGAGGCACCGTGCTACGGTGGTTCCACTCCTACCTCTCTGGCCAGACGCAATGTGTGTTGACGGGGGAGCAGAGGTCAACCGCAAGGCCCCTCATTTGTGGGGTCCCACAGGGGTCGATTCTCTCGCCTCTCTTGTTCAACATATATATGAAGCCGCTGGGCGAGATCATCCGTAGTTTTGGGGTGAGTTACCATCTGTACGCTGATGATACTCAGTTGTACATTTCCACCCCAAACCACCCCAACGAGGCTGTCGAAGTGATGACCCGATGTCTGGAAGCCGTACGGGTCTGGATGGATGACAGCAGGCTCAGGCTCAACCCCTCCAAGACAGAGTGGCTGTGGTTCCCGGCTTCCCGATTCAATCAGCATATTCCATCGCTGACCATCGGGGATGAGCAATTAGCCCCGGTGGAAGGGGCGCGCAACTTGGGCGTCCTCCTTGACGATCGGCTGACCTTAGAAGATCACGTGGCGACCGTGGCAAGGGGGGCGTTCCTCCAGGTTCGCCTCGTGCGCCAGTTGCGGCCCCTTTTGGACCGGGAGGCCTTGCGCACAGTCACTCACGCGCTGGTGACGTCCCGCCTGGACTACTGTAACGCTCTCTACATGGGGCTCCCCTTGAGGTGCGCCCGGAGACTGCAGTTGGTCCAGAATGCAGCCGCGCGGGTTATTATGGGGAGATCGAGATTCTCCCATATAACACCTATCCTGCGCGAGCTGCACTGGCTTCCTGTGGCCTACCGGGTGCGCTTCAAGGTACTGGTTACCATCTTCAAAGCGCTCCATGGCACAGGGCCTAGTTACCTGCGGGATCGCGTCCTGCCCCATACATCCCTGCGACCCACTCGCTCACACAGGGAGGGGCTACTCCGGGTGCCGTCCTCTAGAGAGTGCCTGGGGACGGTGCCCAGGAGTAGGGCCTTCTCTGTGGTGGGCCCTACCCTTTGGAATGACCTCCCCCCAGACATCCGGACAACAACCGATCTTCGCTCCTTCCGTATGAAGCTGAAGACCTACCTGTTTTGTCAAGCCGGCCTGGCATAACGTTACTATCTTGCCACCCCAGGTCATTTTACAATGGGAAATTTTGTTTTTAATATTTTTGGGGTTTTAAACTTTGTAAGTATGCTTATTTATGGACTTATTTTTACCTCCTCTGCACGATTTTATGGTGCTATCTTGATTATTGCTCTGTACGTCGCCCCGAGTCCCTGTGGGGAGAGGGGGCGACTAATAAGTTCAATAAAATAAATAATAATAAATAAATAATAAATAAGTTGAGGTCTACCTCTATTCTCCTTTATCAATGATTTATTTATTTATTTTATTTATTTATTTCGATTTATCAGTCGCCCCCTCCCCGCAAAGTGACTCGGGGCAACGTACAATTAAATCAAAATACAAATGTGGCATGGAGGAGGTAACACCAATATTTAACAGTCAAGTTCAAATAAATAACAATAAATTAAAACAATTAAAACAGTTAAAACCCCCAAAATTTACGTATAAAATATTAAAATAATTAAAATTGCCAGGGAGGTTAGAAATTTCTAGTTAAGCCAGGCCGGCTAGTTGGAACAGGTATGAGTCTCTTCCTTGGTATAAGCTATTTACTACACTAATCAATACTTGTCCCATTCCAATACTAAGAGTTAGACCACTGTGTAAGCAGAGGTGGGTTGTTCCCGGATTGGCCGAACCGGTAGTGGCAGCGGCCGGAGACTCCGCCCACCTGCCCACATGCTTCTGGGCATGCGCAGAAGTGTTGTACGTACACAAGCGCGTGCAAGCACCAGTGAACCGGTAGTAAACTGGTTATCAACCCACCACTGTGTGCAAGGGTCTGATCTCAATTGTCCAAGCGCTGTATGCATCTTCAGGCTATGCAAGTTGAAAGATATGTCTAACAACAAGACCAGTAGGACTTGTGTTCCCCTTCGTCGCTCTCACAACAACGGCGTCTGGTCTGAATGAGGACAGAGATAAGTGGCCTTATCTGCAATATGACTCAAATAATGAGAGCAAGCAGGCTTTTAAGAGGTCAGGTACTGCATTCCTGGGCCAATTTCCAAGGCGTCCTTCATCACCAGCGGGCAACTTTAAGCAGATGCAGCCATGTCAGGGATACCTTGGATTCAACATTTCTGAAATATATTTGGTTTTCTTCTTTCATTGGCCCCAGTTTCCTCACGAGGGTAGGATCGAGCCAGAGATCTTTCCGTGGTTATATTGCCAAGGGATCTCATCATTGTAAGTGGGAACAAAGGTCTTGGCAGAATTCCTGAGTTTATTTGCAAAAAGAATAAAATCAATAAAGGAGAATATTTGCAACTCAGAGTTGAAATGAAAGGACCTTGGTGCTCTCTGAGCCTGCTTGTTTTCTTGAAGACATTTCATTACCTAACTAAGTAACATCATCAGTGCTAGAAGGGAGTAGGGTTTGTGGAATGATGGAAGAAGAGGAGGAGGACTGTGGGGTCCTTGGTGCTCTCTGAGCTTGCTTTTTTTCTTGAAGACATTTCATTACCCTAACTAGGTAACATTATCAGTGGTAGAAGGGAGTAGGGTTTGTGGAATGATGGAGGAGGAGGAGGAGAAAGGAGGAAGAGGAGGAGAGAGGAGAGGAGGAAGAGGAGGAGAGAGGAGGAGGAAGAGGAGGAAGACTGTGGGGGTTTGGTGCTCTCTGAGCTTGCTTGTTTTCTTGAAGACATTTCATTACCTAACTAAGTAACATCATCAGTGCTAGAAGGGAGTAGGGTTTGTGTAATGGAGGAGGAGGAAGAGAGGAAGAGGAGGACAAGAAAGGACAAGAGGAAAAGGAGGAGGAGAGGAGGAAGAGGAGGAGGAAGAGGACTGTAGGGTCCTTGGTGCTCTCTGAGCTTGCTTTTTTTCTTGCAGATGTTTCATTACCATAACTAGGTAGCACCATCAATACTAGAAGGGAGTAAGGTTTGTAGAATGATGGAGGAGGACAACGGCAACGATTGTGTGGTCCTTGGTGCTGTCATTTTCTAATGAAAACATGTTGTGGAGAACTCCATCAAACTGAAGGAACTTGGTAGTCAAAACAAGTCCAAAAACTGGATGGGATTTGTTCCCCCAGCGACTCTAATATTTTCCATCACAATTCCTGTACTCTCGTGCACCATTTAATGCCTTCATATCTTAAAGTATCCTTTAAGGAAATAAGCATGATCAAATATCACACAAACTTTCCTAGCTGATCAATTATTCAAAAGAAGGGAGTGACACTCCTGACCTCCCTTTATACTTTTTTTGTCTATGGCTGTCTGTGTGTAGGAAGAGAAGCCAACATTTGCTCTGGTTCATTTCAAATTCAGTTCTTTATGAATCAGGTTTTGAATCAAAATAAAGCAACGTTGCATTTAGGGAAATAAAATATTTTTTGTTTTGAGTCAAAAGATAAACTTGGACTGCTGTGCACTTCCCCCACCAAAAACCCCAGATATTCTTGTTGTGGTTGAAGGTATTTTCCACAGCACAGTTCAAAAGCATTACCTTTTTATTAATTTAACCTTTTTGATACCAACTTTCGCAGCGATATGCCACAATTGGGCACTAACAATGCACTGATAAGGTGCACTGATGATTTTATTACCTAGTTGAATAATTAAATGTCTGCAAGAAAACATCCAAGCTCAGAGTACTAAGGAGCTCACAGTTCAACCCTGAGCTACAAATGCAGGAAGTCCTCGATTTACAACTGCAGTTGAGCCCAAAATTTCTGTTGTTAAGTGAGACTTTTGTTTGGCCCCATTTTACGACCTTTCCTGCCATGTTAAGTGAATCATGGCAGTTGATCAGTTAGCAACCCAGTTGTTAAGAGAATCTGGTTTCTCCATTGACTTTGCTTGTCTGAAGGTCACAAAAGGGGATCACACAACCCCGGGACACAGCAACCATCATAAATATGAACCAGTTGCCAAGCCTCTGAATTTTGACCACTTGACCATGAGAATGTTGCAAAGATCGTAACATGTCACTTTTTTCAGTGCTGCTGTAACTTTGAATGATCACTGAATGAAGTGTTGTAAGTCGAGGACTACCTGTGTATGACTGACGGTGGCACAGTGGTTAGAGTGCAGTACTGCAGGCTACTTCTGCTGACTGCCGGCTGCCTGCAATTTGGCAGTTCAAATCTCACCAGGCCAGTGGTGGGTTTCAAATTCTTTTAGAACCTCTTCTGTAGGTGTGGTCTGCTTTGTGGGAGTGGCTTGCCAGCCATGTGACTGGGTGGGTGTGGCCAACTTGTAAAATGTGGTGAAACTCACTTAACAATGTTCTTGCTTAGCAACCAAAATGTTGGCTCAGAAACTCTGGCATTTGAAGCACGCAAGTCTTAAAGCTGTCAAGTTACAAGACCCTTGCACCCCTAACCCTTTAGAAAAAAACTCCCAGGGGTGTTCAAACTTGACAGCTTTAAGACTTGTGGACTTCAAATCCCAGAATTCCTCCTTGAGTCGTGTTGGCTCAGGAACTCTGGCATTGAAGCACGCACGTCTTAAAGCTGTCAAGTTACAAGACCCTTGCACTCCTAACCCTTTAGAAAAAAACTCCCAGGGGTGTTCAAACTTGACAGCTTTAAGACTTGTGGACTTCAAATCCCAGAATTCCTCCTTCAGTCGTGTTGGCTCAGGAACTCTGGCATTTGAAGCACGCAAGTCTTAAAGCTGTCAAGTTGCAAGACCCTTGCACCCCTAACCCTTTAGAAAAAAAACTCCCAGGGGTGTTCAAACTTGACAGCTTTAAGTCTTGTGGACTTCAACTCCCAGAATTTTTCCTCTCGCTTTTCATCTTGATGATGTGCAGACGGGCGGGGGGGGGGGGGGGGGAGCTGGAACTGGTTCTAAAAGGCACGGTAGATTTGTGGAACCTCTTCTATAGAAGAGGTTAGAACTGGCAGGAAGCCACCCCTGCACCAGGCTCAAGGTTGACTCAGCCTTCCGTCCTTCCGAGGTGGGTAAAATGAGGACCCAGATTGTTGGGGGCAATAGGCTGACTCTGTAAACTGCTTAGAGAGGACTGAAAAGCACTAAAAAGCAGTATATAATTCTACTACTATTGCTATTCTAGAAAAACAGTCTGTTACTCCTTCAGCATTTTCTCTGCCTGTCTGCATTGAGATGGCACTGACGTAATTGTGCCACATTCTCACACAGCTGCAGGTCTGTTTTGCACCTTCTTCATTCAGTGAAAGATTCCTTCGGTCTGCCTCATTCTGGTCATTAAAATGGCTCCATCAGCAGGTCTATGGTTATTGTTGTCTTCCCCAACAATTTTAATGTCTTTTCCAATTTCGTTGTATACATGATGTACAATGGCAATAAAGGCTACACTACTTTCCCACTTGCAATCCAGCAAACCTAGAATAGAATAATAGAGTTGGAAGGGACCTTGGAGGTCTTCTAGTTCAACCCCCTGCCTAGGCAGGAAACTCTGCACCACTTCAGACAAATGGTTATCCAGCATCTTCTTTAAAATATCCTGTGTTGGAGCATTCACAACTTCTGGAGGCAGGTTGTTCCACTGATTAATTGTTCTGTTAGGAAATTCCTCCTTAGTTCTAGATTGCTTCTCTCCTTGATTAGTTTTCATCCATTGCTTCTTGTTCTACACTCAGGTGCTTTGGAGAATAGCTTGACTCCTCCTTCTTTGTGGCAGCCCCTGAGATATTGGAACATTGCTATCATGTCTCCCCTAGTCCTTCTTTCTATTAAACTAGACATACCCAGTTCCTGCAACCGTTCCTCATGTGTTTTAGTCTCCAATCCCCTAATCATCTTTGTTGCTCTTCTCTGCACTCTTCATGACAGATAAGCTGAATGCTTGTTAAACCCAGATCAAATCAAGAGGTAAGGAGAATTTTTCTGACCGTGAGAACCATTAATCAATGAAACAGCTTGCCTCTCATAGTTGTGTGTGTGTGTGGGGGGGCTCCATCATTGGAGGTTTTCAAACATAGACTGGACAACCATTGGACCAGAATGGTAGAAGTTCTCCTGCCTTGAACAGGAGGTTAGAATACATGACCTCTGGGGGGTCCTTTCCAACCCTGTGATTCTATGTTTTATGAAGGTAAGTGAAATGAGCGTTGTGATAAGATATACCCTTGGTTTCTCTGTTTTGAATTATTTCCCAAAAAAATTCCTACTGTTGCTTTTTGGCCATCGTTAAGTCATTAGCCGGTGGTCAGACCGCATTTTTAATGTGATGCACAGAATTACAAGACATGCACATATGTTTTAGTTGCTGTGTGGATGAGGTGTTTTTTCCCCTGCATTGATATTTGAACTGAAGAACTGAAGGATGTGGGTGCTTAATGCAACCGCTATCTCAGTTACTGATAGCAAATCATTTAGGAAAGAACTTTGCACAATATTTGCTCTATTACCGGTGCATTGTTATCTTTGACAGCAAGACATTCTAAACTGCGTTTTGAAATCTTAGAAACTCTTATTACAGGATACGTTGACCCCCACCCCCACCCCAATGCGCTATCTAAAAATATATTCTTAAAAAGATGGATCAACTGTTTGGGGAACACCAAATTCTCAAGTGGGAAGTAGCAGAGTTAGGGTTTTATAATTGTGGGAAAAGGGATGAAAATAGCATATCGCCCCAATCTCCCACTTCAGAACTACACTTGTACGTTTCCACCAAGGAGGTATGCAGCAAGGTGGAGATATTAGAATTTAATAACAATTACAGGTCTGTGGAGATTCTCCGTCATCCAGGTCACGGTTGTCCCAAAGGTGCTTTTTTTTCCAGGAGACAACTGGATTTCCTTTGTTTTTTTCTTTTAAAGATGTTTTGCTCTTCTCTATTCTCTGCCTCCCGAGTCCCAGCTGATCTGGAGGAAGTGGGGATTTTGCAATAACCTTCCCCTGGAGTGAGGAGGGAATGGAGATTTTACAGTACCCTTTCCCTGCCAGACCCACCAAATCATGTCCACAGAACCGGTAGTAAAATTTTTTTGTATCCCATCACTGACTGACCCATGTTCCTCTCCAACCTCCTCACTGTCCGAATCTGCTTCCAGTTTCGCAACACAACTGTCTCGCTTAGCAACATATATTTTGGGCTCAATTGTGGTGACAGTATTTCTCAACCTTGGCAGCTCTAAGACAGGTGGCCTTCAACTCCTGTCTAGGGAATTCTGGGAATTCTAAGAGTTGAAGGCCACCCATCTTAAAGCTGCCACCACACTAGTAAGTATGCATAGCTCAGGGCAGGCACATTGAGTTGGGAAAGTCCTTTTAGCTTGTTGTTGGGATTGCAAACATTTCATTGCATACTAAATAATATCATCAGAGTCACAAGACAAAGACACTGAGGTGGGGGCCCGCGCGCCTAACGGCGCGCGAATCATATATCTATAAACCAAAATAGCAATAATACATTCTGGATTAGTGTGTTTGAGATTGTGATTTTATTTATTTCAAAATGACTGGCTTAGTTCAATGTAATAGCTGTTTTGCACCTGTCTTTCGCAGTACTCTTTTCAAATTTGGATACTGTCCCCTTTGTAAACAAATTACGAGTCTACATAGGCAGATTACCTATCTAGAATCTGTAATCTGTGCTCTCCAAGCAGAAACTAGGTGTCTACGTCAGCCATTCCACTCTATAGTGAAGCCACACTACCAGCCCCCTCTACCACAAAGACCTTGCAGGAGAAGAGCTGCCTGGACAACTGTGGGATCTGGCAGGTTGAGAGCTGTGAACCATAAACCCAAAGCTTTTGCTGTGACCCAGCAAAACAGATATAGTGCCCTTGCTGACCTTAATGGGGACACTAAAGAGATAGGTCAAGGCAGTTGTGATAATGATGACTCAAATAAGCAGGGGATCGTGGTCCAAAACGAAGAACTTTCTTCGGAAAGGCGAAAAGGGGAACCAGGTATCACACATCAGTCGCAGAAGAAGATCAAGGTATGTAAAAAGAGAAGTCACCTTCTGGTTGGTGATTCAATCGTAAGAGATGTTAATTTAGGAGAGGATAAGGAGGTTTTAAAAGAGGTCAGGTGTCTGCCAGGTGCTACTGCCAGCAGAGACAAGAGGCGTATTCTTAAGATAGTCAAGAATGCAAGTAAGGACTGTGACGTTGATGCTATTATACATCTTGGCACTAATGATCTATCCCAGAAAGATGTACTTTCTGTGCAGAATGATTTCCAGAACTTGGGGTATGAACTTAATAGTATAGGTTGTAGGCTTATCTTTTCAGAGGTTTTACCTGTATATAAGGAACAAAAAGGGAAGGGCCAGCGTGTAGCAGAGTTTAATGTTTGGCTAAAGGAGTGGTGTAAAAGGGAAGGCTTTGGTTTTATTAGTCATGAAGCCTGTAGCTGGTCCAATGAAAAACTGTACAAAAGAGATGGGTTGCACCCATCCAAGAAAGGAACTGAGTTACTTGGCATTAAATTCACAGATTTTCTTGATAAACATTTAAACTGAAGAGCGGGGACAGAGAATTAATAGATACAGAACATCTCTGTCCCCAGCAAACTAAAATTCATAGGGTTATAAATGCATGTAACATAGATGTGTGTGTGGATAAGATTATCACTCCTGCTGTCAAGCAAAACCAAGCATGTAATAGTGATTGTCATACCATGTGCATGAATCACACAAGTGGCAAGAAAATAGGGGCAGTCAGGCATAATACAGGTTATGTAGACAGTAAACACAAGGTCAATCAAAATGGACTCAAATGTCTATATACCAATGCACAGAGTATGAGGAATAAACAGGGAGAATTAGAAATTCAAGTAAAAGAGGGCAGATATGATATTATTGCCATTACAGAAACTTGGTGGGATGAAACTGACAAATGGAACATACAGCTAGAAGGATTTAAATTATTTAAAAGAAATAGACCAAATAAAAGAGGAGGTGGAGTTGCACTATATATAAGAAATAACTATGTCTCTACAGAAATAGAGCACAACAATAATGAGAACTATCTTGAATGCATTTGGGTCAATATTAAAGGTTGTGGGGGAAATGACATTGCCATAGGTCTATACTACAGGCCACCCAACCAAGCAGAGGAAGAAGATGAACGTTTTGCTAGTCAGCTAACTAAGGTATGTAGGAAGCACACCACAATAGTAATGGGAGATTTTAACTACCCTGACATCAACTGGGAAACAAACTCTGCACCAAGTGGAAGATCCAACAGGTTCCTAACAAACCTAGCAGACAACTTTGTTTTCCAAAAAGTAGAGAAGGAAACAAGGGGATCAGCCATACTGGACTTAATTCTCACTAACAGAGAGGAAATGATAGAAGGTGTTGAAGCCATAGGAACCCTGGGGGCAAGTGGCCATGCAATATTGGAATTCAACATTATCCAAACACAAGTAGTAGAACAAAGTCAAACTAGAGTCTTGGACTTTAAGAAAGCTAATTTCAATAAACTTAGAGAGAGCTTGGGAAAAATTCCATGGATGAGAATCCTCGAGGGGAAAACAACTCAAGAAGCTTGGGAAATTTTGAAAAATGAGATTAGAAAAGCCCAGTCTAACACAATACCAATGAAGAAGAAAAACAACAGCTCCCAAAAGAAACCAGCATGGCTGCATAAACAACTATCTGACAAACTGAAAGACAAAAAAAGTAAGTATAAAAAGTGGAAGGAGGGGGACATAACTAAGGCAGAATATCAGCAAATAGCCCGAGCCTGTAAAGATGAAGTGAGGAAAGCTAAGGCTCACAATGAAGAAAGGCTTGCCACAAAAGTAAAAATTAACAAAAAAAGCTTCTTCCAACATGTTAAAAACAAAAAAAAAGTTAAGGAAACAATTGGTCCATTGCTAGGAGAAAGTGGCAAGAAGGTGACAAGCAACAGGGAGAAAGCAGAACTATTTAACTCATGTTTTGCATCTGTCTTTACACAAAGGGATAAAACAGTCCAACCTATCAAAAGCAGCACCACAAAATTAGGAACACAAATTGAAATAGGGAAGAAAATGGTAAGTGAGCACCTGTCTACCCTAGATGAGTTCAAATCACCAGGACCGGATGGATTACACCCCAGAGTTCTGAAGGAACTAGCAGACGAGATCTCAGAACCACTGAATTATATCTTTCAGAGATCCTGGAACACCGGGGAACTACCAGAGGACTGGAAAAGAGCTGATGTGGTTCCCATCTTCAAAAAAGGGAAAAAATTAGATCCAGGAAACTACAGACCTATCAGCCTAACCTCAATACCAGGAAAGATTCTGGAAAAAAAAATAATAATAATCAAGCAACGAATTTGCGAACACCTAGAAGCAAACAAAGTAATAGCCAAAAGCCAACATGGATTTGTCAAAAACAGATCATGCCAGACTAATCTTATTTCATTCTTTGATAATGTGACAAAATTAGTGGACCAGAGGAATGCCGTTGATATAGTTTACTTGGACTTCAGTAAGGCTTTTGATAAGGTAGACCATAACCTACTACTAGATAAAGTAGAAGAATGTGGGTTAGACAGCATCACCACCAGATGGATTGGTAACTGGCTGACCAACCGCACTCAACGTGTAGTTCTCAATGGAACTGCATCTACATGGAGGGAAGTATGCAGTGGAGTACCCCAAGGCTCTGTTTTAGGCCCAGTACTCTTCAACATCTTCATCAATGATTTGGATGAGGGAATAAATGGGGAACTCATCAAATTTGCAGATGACACCAAGCTGGCAGGAATAGCCAACACTCCAGAAGATAGGCTTAAGATACAGAAGGATCTTGACAAACTTGAACATTGGGCACTATCTAATAAAATGAAATTCAATGGTGAAAAGAGTAAGGTTCTACATTTAGGCAACAAAAACGGAATGCACAGGTACAGTATAGGTGATACCTTACTCAGTAGTAGTAACTGTGAAAGGGATCTTGGAGTCCTAGTGGACAACCATTTAAATATGAGCCAGCAGTGTGCAGCAGCTGCCAAAAAAGCCAACACAGTTCTAGGCTGCATCAACAGAGGGATAGAATCAAGATCACGTGAAGTGTTAATACCACTTTATAATGCCTTGGTAAGGCCACACTTGGAATACTGCATTCAGTTCTGGTCGCCACGATGTAAAAAAGATGTGGAGACTCTAGAAAGAGTGCAGAGAAGAGCAACAAAGATGATTAGGGGACTGGAGACTAAAACATATGAAGAACGGTTGCAGGAACTGGGTATGTTTAGCTTAAGAGAAAGAAGGACTAGGGGAGACATGATAGCATTATTCCAATATCTCAGAGGTTGCCACAAAGAAGAGGGAGTCAAACTATTCTCTAAAGCACCTGAGGGTAGAACAAGAAGCAATGGGTGGAAACTAATCAAGGAGAGAAGCAACTTAGAACTGAGGAGAAATTTCCTGACAGTGAGAACAATTAATCAGTGGAACAGCTTGCCTCCAGAAGTTGTGAATGCCCCAACACTGGAAGTCTTTAAGAAGATGTTGGATAGCTATTTGTCTGAAACGGTATAGGGTTTCCTGCCTAGGCAGGGGGTTGGACTAGAAGACCTCCAAGGTCCCTTCCAACTCTACTATTGTATTGTATTGTATCAACACCACAGATGTGAGGAAGTTTGGTCTTTTGGTTGGTAGATGATTGAGTCCACTTCTAAATTTATAAATGTGCCCAAATGTCTCAGGCTCCATCGATTGCTTAAAAGAAGAGGAAAAAAAAATATATACTTTGAAATGAATTACAGCTTTTCGGTTATTACTTTTTTTTTATTTGTAGATTTCTGCTGGTGCTGGTTTGTTTAATTTTCAGTGTTCTGTCTACTATAGAACATTATGCAGAATTTGCCACCGGAACGCTTTTTTGGATGGTAAGTGATCTACTTTGAAATATTAGATAAATTGCATAGTACAGATAAGCTGGGACCTTTCTACAAAAAAGTGAACAAGTGAAAGGACCAGATTTATTTATTATATCCCGTAAGCTGCTATTTTGACATGGTGGCTCAGTGGCTAAGACGCTGAGCTTGTCGATCAGGAAGGTCGGCTGTTTGGCAGTTCTGAATCCCTAGTGCGCGTAACGGCGTGAGCTCCCATTACTTGTCCCAGTTCCTGCCAGCTTAGCAGTTCGAAAGCATGTAAAAATGCAAGTAGAAAAATAGGAACCACATTTGGTGGGAAGGTAACAGCGTCTGTGAGCCTTTGACTTTTAGTCATGCCGGCCACATGACCACGGAGACGTCTTCGGACAGCACTGGCTCTTCAGCTGTGAAATGAGATGAACCCCGCCCCCTAGAGTCAGGAACGACAAGCACATATATTCAAGGGGACCCTTTACCTTTACCCCTTAATTGAAACTATATCAATCTAATGTCAATGAACCTCACAGCTTATTTGCTATTCACATAATCCAATTTATTTACATCCTTACCAATCTCCTCCTCCTCCCCATCCCTTATATCCTCCTCTTAATTTGGAATGTTTGGGAATTTGGATGCTGGTCAATGTTGATTTATTTGAATACCCCAAAAGGAAGCTATCTTGATCGTGCCCCTTGGCCAAGTCACATTCTGATTTTAACAGCTTAGTGATAGCGCACTGGAGAACCTCAGAGAAACAATACAATTTCATGTTCCTCATTACATAATTATAAGCAGAGAGGAAGAAAAAAACATATCAAGGATCTCTGTGTGCTAAATGTACCTATTTTATTATCCTTTGGTATGATTCTTCTTGATGAGAAATCCCCCGCCCCTTCTAAAAGATCTATTGTTTTGTCCGGATGGCTGGTGTGGCTGTAGGAATTGTTGGGTGTGCAGGTGTGCCAAGAACAGGTGTGAAATTTGGTGTCTTGGGGTTGGGAAGGAGGGAAGGGTCTGTCCCTGACATTGTACCACATATTTAATATAAGATGATTTCTGAATGGTAAATGCATATTTTAAAAGAATGTTAAAAATAACCATCATTCTTTCTGATTTTAGGAAATTGTCTTGGTGGTCTTTTTTGGTGCTGAATATATGGTGAGGCTCTGGTCTGCAGGTTGCAGAAGCAAATATGTTGGTATCAAAGGACGCATACGTTTTGCCAGGAAGCCGATATCGATAATCGGTGAGCCTTACTTTACATTAAATAACATTCCAGTTGTCTAATGCTGCGTATTTCTCAGCAACAGCAACGAGTGGGAACTTCATCTCCCAGAATTCCTTAGACAGTATATTGGCTGGGAATTTGGGGTCCACAAATGTCAGCAAAGGAATTCTGGGAATTGAAGTCCCTCAAATGCTGGCTGGGAAATTCTGGAAGTTGAAGTCTACACATTTTAAAAGTTGTTGAGGTTGGGAAGGCCATGTTTTGGCAATTAACAATGCAATCTCTCTCTGTATAGAAATAGCTGTGTGTGTGTGTGTGTTTTAGCCTAACTCTGGAACACCTTGAGCAATTTCAACCAAACTTGGTACACAGATGACTTACTCTCTGGAAACAAATACTGTGGTGGTAAGACACCTCTAACACCCCTCGGGGTGTGGATGTCCGTGGGTGTCCGTGGGTGTGCTTTCCAGGATAACTCTGGAACGCCTGGGCCGCCAAAATGAAAAGGGCTGAATTATATCTATAATGTAAAGTCACTGTACTTTTGAGAGGGATAGCGTGCATTTCGGAATCACGTTCTGTTAAGGAACAGTCTGTTGTGCCTTAAAATGGCTTCTACTGTACAGCACAGTGGAGTTGCCCTGGTAACAGCTTCACAGTACTCCACAAGGGGGCTCCCTGTAATACAGGATTGGGATAAATACATACCCAGAGTTATCAACTAGTAAATAATAAAATACTACACTGGAGTAGCTAAGGTAATATCTCTAAGCTGGGATGGCTAATTTAAAACCCATGTAAGAAAATAGCTTTACATAGTATCAAGGCCTGTTTTGTGGAAGATTTCTTTTCCTAAAGGGTGTTAAGCAGATATTGAAATAGCTCATATGCTTTATCAACAGATCTCATAGTTGTGATAGCTTCAATTATTGTTCTGAGTGTGGGATCAAATGGACAAGTGTTTGCTACCTCTGCAATAAGGTATGTTGAAACAGTTTCAATAAATTTTTAAAAATATCCTGCTTCTCAGCTTTGCATCCTGCCTATATGCATATATTTGTATTGCCGCCACACAATTGTTTTGGTTTTTAATGCATATAAAATTATCAAAGGACAGATTTTAATATTTAGAATAACAGAGTTGGAAGGGACCTTGGAGGTCTTCTAGTCCAACCCTCAGCTCAGGCAGGAAACCCTGTACCATTTCAGACAAATGGTTGTCCAATCTCTTCTTAAAAACATGGAGCATTCACAACTTCTGGAGGCAAACTGTTCCACTGGTTAATTGATATAACTGTCAGGAAATTTCTCCTTGGTTCTAGGTTGCTTCTCTCCTTGATTAGTTTCCATCCGTGGCTTCTTGTCCTGCTCTCAGGTACTTTGGAGAATAGTTTAACTCCCTCTTCTTTGTGGCAGCCCCTGAGATATTGGAAGACTGCTATCATGTCTCCCTTAGTCCTTCTTTTCATAAGACTAGACATACCCAATTCCAGAAACCGTTCTTTATATGTTTTAGCCCTAATCATCTTTTTTTAAATATATAATTTTTTATTTTTGAATAAACACAAACAGACAAAACACAACAAACACCACAAAAATATCTTCCATTACAGATTGTAAAAAGTGTGTCAATTGGTTACAAAGATCTTTCGTGGATCCCTTCCACAGTCATCACCTACAATTCATATCAAGTTCAAATATATTTATATATATTACTATCATCATACCTCCATCTTCATACGACTATAATTGTTTTTTACATCCCTTTATATAAAATATTCCAAAATTTAAAGCAAAACCACATGATGGCATTCGTTATCTATTTTCAATATCATCCAGCAACATTACATCTTTATAACACTCTCTAAATAAAAATTAATTATGTTTAATAACAAAGTTTCTAAACCTCCTTTCTTAATCACTGTTTATAATTTATATCCAATTTCCCTTTTATCATGTCAATACAAATATTACATTATTATCATTATCAATCATTTATTTAACAATATCCGTCATCATTTCATTATTATTTTTTTGGTCTTAGTTTAACTAAATTTAGCTTACTCTTTTTTTTAATATTATAAGCTTTCATACATAACAAAGTTTCTCAACTTCCTTTCATGATTACCATTTAGAATTTATACCAAATTTCCTCTTATCAAACCAATACATATGTGTACATTGTTATCATTATCAATTATTTATCTAACTATAACCATTTTTAACATAATGCTCTAATTTTAAATAAATTTGACTAATATTTTGTTATTAGTTTCCATATCTCAACCTGTGTCTTTCCAGTAATAGTGCAGTCTTATGTCTTTTGCCATTTGTGGAATTTGTTCTTCTGGTTATTTCCTTAATCACATTTGTGTGGACTTCTCTTCGCAACTTGTTGCTTTTTACATATCTTGTAAAATCTCGAGACCCTCCATCAGCTTCTTTAATCAGCTTATCTTTGGTCATCAGTAGTGCTTTTGTCAAAGTTTTTCTCCTTGAATCCATCTTTTATAACAATAAAATTTCCTCACCAGATGGACACTCTCTTTCCGCTTTCCTCCCATTGTGGAGCTGTCCCAACATCAGCAGCTTTTGGCTGTGCTTTTGTCGCCGGCAAGAAGAGATTATCTTGGATCAAGCAGGGACTTTGCGATGTCCCTGAGATGAACAAGACGTACTCTTCCCTGTCACCATCTCTTCGGGACGGTTTAGGTCCAAAAGGACCGTCCAGAGGCAAAAAAAATTGTCTGTGATCTCAGAGCTCCGAGATTGCATGTCGTACTGTTGCGACGTCAGCTCCTGTCTCTCCTAATCATCTTTGTTGCTCTTCTCTGCAGTCTTTCTAGAGTCTCAACATCTTTTTTACATCGAGATGACCAAAACTGAATGCAGTATTCCAAGGGTGGCCTTACCAAGGCATTATAAAATGGTATTAACACTTCACGGGATCATGTTTTGAGATAAGCTATTCCTATCCCTCTGAGACATTGTTAGATAGAAAGAAGATGAACAGATGAATAAGAATACCTCTACAAAGGAAGAGGAAAAGGGGGTCAAGAGGAAATGAAAGAGTGTGGAGAAGACCGACCAAGATGATTAGGGGATTGGAGGCTAAACATACAATGAACAGTTGCAGGAACTAGGCATGGCTAGTTTAGTGAAGAGAAGGACCAGGGCAGATATGATAGCAGTCTTCCAATATTTGAGAGGACAGAGAGGAGGGGGTCAAGCTATTTTCCAAAGCACCTGAAGGCCAGACAAGGATCAATGAATGGGAACTGATCAAGGAAGAGATTCAACCTGGAAATAAGGAGAAATATTCTGACAGTGAGAACAATCAACCAATGGAAGAGAAGTTGCCTTCAGAAGTTGTGGAAGCTTCATCAGTGGAATCTTTCAAGAAAAGACTGGACTGCCATCTATCAGGAATGGTGTAGGGTCTCCTGCTTGGGCAGGGGGACGGGACTAGATGACCTACAAAGTCCCTTCCAACTCTGTTAATCTGATCTGATCTGAAGACCAAGTATAATTGGATGGAGGTTGTGAGATGGTGAAAGCAATGATGTTTTGTATTAGGTTTATAGAACAAAAAGAACATAGGAGCAAGGATGGCTTGGAGAGAGTTGTATAATTGTAGATTGGGCAAACTGGATTTAATTGTGTTTCTTATCTTATGTCTTAATCTCTTTGGCTTACTATTCTTTCTTACTGTTCTGCACTTTTTAAAATATCCCACAAAAATGTATGTACATAACGTATATATCAGCATAAGTCTTCCCGCTAGATATTCAAAATGGACAGGATTAATAAAGATGATAGATGGATGGATGGATGGATGGATGGATGGATGGATGGCAGGTAGGTAGGTAGAGGTAGACAGATAGACAGATAGACAAATAGGTATTCAGGTAGGTAGACAGGTAGGTAGGTGGATGGGTGGATGGGTGGAGGTACGTAGGTAGGTAGGTAGATAGATAGATAGGTGGGTGGGCGGGTGGGCAGGCGGGCGGACAGGCGGGCGGGCGGGAGGGCAGGCGGGCAGGCGGGAGGGCAGGCAGGCAGGCAGGCAGGGAGGCAGGGAGGCAGGTAGAATAGAGGTATGTATGGTGCAGGTATATTTTAGGTATGTATATTGAATGTGTTGTATATGGGTTTGAGTAGAAATACTTTTTCGTGAACAGCAGGCATCAGAATTTTATTTTCATTAATGTGGGCCAGTAAAAAAAAAGACAATAGAAGTTATCTTAAGTGCCAGGCTTCCCATCACTCCTAATTGCAGACTTTGACCCATAGAAAGCACAAGTCTTGATCTTCACTCTACATTTTCTCTTCCAATGTTTCTTTTAAGGGGAATCCGGTTTCTACAGATCCTTCGCATGCTTCATGTAGACCGACAAGGTGGGACTTGGAGACTCCTGGGGTCTGTGGTATTCATACATCGTCAGGTACCATGTCAAATGGGAAGCGTGCTTCTGCTTTTGCAAATACTATCACTTTTCAACTTAACAAAGAACTAAAGGGGGGGGTGAGATAGAATGCGGGTGCCAGACTTCAAGCAGAAGAGCCGTGAGAGCCAAGGACACATCGGTAGGTGTCTGCCAAGCCTAGAGACTTTTCTCATAACAAGCAATAGCTCAATTGGATAATGTGACGTACACTAATAGGGGAAGGGGGAATTCCATATTGTAACGATATGGGCTAGCATGGGAAACAATATATATGTATATGTATACGTATGTGTGTGTCAGTGTTGGATTCCGGATCCCGTTGCAACAGGTATGCTGCATCGGGGCCGGGCATTCTCGTTGGGCATGTATGCTGCATATGCATGTGCACGCCACCACCCAGTGACACTCAGCTGCTCAGTGGAGATTGCGCAGGTGGCACACTCTGTGCGCATGTGCGCAATTGGCCCGTTTGCATTAAAAAGCGGTAAGGAACGCGGGCGGGTGGGCCAAACGAGCCACCGCTCCAGTACGGTGACGGCTGTTCCCAGCTACCACCGGTACACCTGTACCGGGCCGTACCGCCCAGAACCCACCACTGGTGTGTGTGTATGTTGTTATAGGGATGTAATATCCTTGGGGCTGAAATTCAATTTACCGTATTTTTCAGAGTATATGACCCACCTTTCCTCCCCCCTAAAAGAGTGTGGAAATGTTGGTGCGTCTTATACACTGAATGCAGCCATTTTTAGCCTCCTGATGTCCTGCCCCGCATCCCATTTTTGAGAAAAACAAGCCATTTTTTGCAAAAATGGAGGCTTTTTTGCCTTCCCTCAGCCCCCAGCAGCCCTCTGCAGGTTTCAGCAAGGCTGGGGCAAGGCAGAAACGGGGGCGTTTTTGTTCTGCTGAAGCCTACAGAGTGCTGCTGGGGGCTGAGGGAAGGCAAAAATGTCTTTTTCTTACTTACCTCTTCGAAATCTTGGTGCGTCTTATACACCGGTGCGTCTTATAGTCCAAAAAATACGGCATATATTGTGGCTTCTACAAGGCATACAATTGCTTAGGATTTATCTTAGCTGTAGGAGTCTGATTAGACCGTTGTTGAATAAATGTTTACTGGTAGCGCTCGACTTACAACCGAGTTACAACCTATCTGAAAAAGAGGGCTTATGACTAGCTCCGAAGTTCCAACACACCCTCTCACAGTCAAAGGATTGTACTTCGGGTCAATACAGCTGCACTCATGGCTGTTTGCAACATCCCATGGTCATGGAAGCACGTTCCACCACATTTTTTGCCAAAACCTGACCCTTATTTCTGGGTTTTGGCAAAACCATGCCTTAACTCTTATGGCCATCCTATTCACATAATGACCACTGTAAAAAAAATGTTACAAAATCAGATTGGTCGTGTGACCAACCCATTTTACGACCATGACAACTTACGATTGTAATAAGGCGAGCTCCATTACAGTTGGAATTCGTGGACTACCTGTATTGTGGTTCACCGGGAGATAACAGTTACATGAAAATCACACAATCGGGTTTTTTTTTTATAACAGAAGGTCAACAAACAAGAACATTAACCATGAAATATGTGATTATTTAAAAGTATTATACACATGGAATGTTGTGTTTATTTATATTTCATGTTTCTTAACCAGAGAGGGACCCTGGGCAGTGTACAATTTAATCAATAAAATTAAGAGCCGGGGTGGCACAGTGGTTGGAATGTGGTATTGCAGGCTAATTCTACCCACTGCTGGCAGTTCGATTCTCACTGGTTCAAGGTTGACTTCAAGGTTCCATCCTTCCGAGGTCGGTAAAATGAGGACCCAGATTGTTGGGGGCAACAGGCTGAGTCCACTTAGAGAGGGCCGTAAAGCCTTGTGAAGCGGTAGATACGTCTTAAGTGCTATTGCTATTATGTCCACGCGTGCAAGCTCTGAGAAATGCATTGCTGTTTTCCTTAGGAACTCATAACTACCCTGTACATTGGATTCCTGGGCCTAATCTTCTCCTCCTATTTTGTCTACCTTGCTGAGAAAGACGCTGTGGATGAAGAGGGACAAACTGGGTTCTCTAGCTATGCTGATGCTCTCTGGTGGGGAGTGGTAAGTCTTGTTCCCTGGATATCGTAATGATGGCTAACCTTTTTCTCGTGGTCTGCCAAAAGCATGCGCACATGCATGCAACAGCACATCCACATGCCGATACCCATAATGCAATGTGTGTGTGATCCCCCCGGTGTGCCCTGACCCCTCCCATGCATATGCGTGCAACACCTCATGCTCCACCACCCACCTGTGTATGCGCCCTGCCCCCCTCAACCCATTTTTTTCTTCCATGTTGGTGCAAGAGGCTTTGCAGGCCCAAAACGGGGCACGGGGGGGGGGCTCATCTGGCGCCCCTGCACCACATTTTGGGTTTGGAACCCCTCCACCAACCTGGAAAGCAAAACAGGGGAACAGGGGTGCTGCACGAGCCTCCAAAATGCAATGCCCTGCGCATGCGGCTCGCATCCACCATATGTGTCCTGCCCCCCATATATGCGCGGCAGAGACCTGAAGACCAGCTGGGCAGTGGGAGGCACGCACACGGACGGTGGAGTTGGGCTGAGACAATGGCTAGTGCGCCCACAGAGATGGCTCTGCGTGCCATAGATTTGCCATCATGGTTATAGAAAGATACCTACTATTTGCAGGGAGGCACTTCAGAGAGTGATCAATTTGGCACTAGAAACCATTGGTTGCCCTATGACGCCACCGGATGACATAGCCAGATCTCGGTACTTTAGCAGAGTAAGGAAGTGTTGTGGTCCAGCAGCGGCCGCCTGAGTTGTTGGCGGACTCTGACAGCTCAGACCATTATGGGACTGCTCTGGAGGATGAGGAAGACTCTGGAGGGTGTTTGGAGTCACAGCAGGAACTAGAGAAGCCTGTTGGCCACCAAGTGGCATCTGAGTCAGGGAGCAGTGAGGAGGAACAGAGGGAGGTTGTCCCTGATGTGCGTAGACGTCGAATTGATAGGAGACAGGAACAGCTGTGGAGAAGACATTATAAAAGGAAGTAGGGACAGCTGGTTAAGGGTGTGACTCCTCCCAAAGAGTTTATAAGTGGAGCGAAGGGAGGGGGATCTTTGCGGGAGACAACAGTCCATATTCAAGCCATTGCGAAAGCCTTCTGTAAGTGTTATCTTGTGTTTGTGAAGAGAACTTTCTAGGCTCCCAGCCAAGGGGTGGCTTTATCTGTGTAATTCAGTCGTGGCAGACAGCCAAGCCTGGATCTGCATATTCCTTGTATTCCCGGGGCAGAACAGGAAGATTCTCAGAGATGATTCACACCCTGGTCAGTATCTCTTAAACACAACCACAATCACTCCACGCAGACCAGGAAATGTGGATTCCACATTTTGTTTCCACTGGTTTACCGCGCACGTGCCTGGCCTTCTGTGCATGCATTTTGCTCATGTGCTTGCCTTCCGCGCATGAGCCCAGCTTCAAAAATGTGCCTAAATAGGACAGCATAGAGACGGGGCAGATGGGCTGGCCACCGCCGATTTCCGCTATCAATTCGGGTGAACTGGTCCAAACAGGCTGAATACTACCTCTGGTCGTCAACCATTCAGCCATGTCCAACCCTCAGCCGCTCTATGGATTAGCCCTCTCCATGCTCCTTTGTCTCACACGCCTCCTTCAGATCCGCCATCTCATCTTTCGGAGTGTCCAGGCGACGGGTACCAGAGCAGCTCCTTCTCCTTTTCCCGGTGATCCCTCACAGCATGATTGACCTTTAAAGGGAGTCAGCTCTCATGACAAGACCAAAGTATGACAGCCTCTGTTTGGCCATCTTGGCTTCAAGTGATCTTTTTGGTGAGGCTGAGTCTAGGACTTCTTTGTTTGTTATTTTGTACGGTCCATGGGATGCATAATAGTCTCCCCCAGCATCAGAGTACAAAGGCCTCCCCCTTTCTCCTATGTGCCTTTTTCAGAGTCCAGGTTTAGCAGCCATAAGTAGCCATTGGAGACCAAATCCTAATAGCAATAACAACAGCACTTAGACTTATATACCGCTTCGCAGTGCTTTCCAGCTCTCTCTAAGCCAGTGATGGTGAACCTATGGCATGCGTGCCACTGGAGCCATATTTGCTGACGCACCAGATGTCAGCTCCGTGCATGCTGGCCAGCTGATTTTCTGCCCCAACGGGCCAACTGGAAGTTCATTCCCAAATTTTAGGACACCATAAGAAAAAGATTTGCCATCGCTGCTCTAAGCTGTGTACAGAGCCAGCCTATTGCCCCCTCAACAATCTGGGTCCTCATTTGACCCACCTTGGAAGGATGGAAGGCTGAGTCAACCTTGAGCCTGGTGAAGATTCGATCTGCCAAATTGCAGGCAGTTGGCAGTCAGCAGAAGGAGCCTCGAGTACTGCACTCTAACCACTGCACCACCCTGGCTAATGCATGTATATTCCAGGCAAATGATACCCTTTCTTCTCTCTTTGTGTAGGTGACGGTGACCACGATTGGCTACGGGGATAAAGTGCCACAGACATGGATTGGCAAGACCATCGCCTCTTGTTTCTCTGTGTTTGCAATCTCATTCTTTGCTCTGCCTGCAGTGAGTATATGAGTATTAAGAATGAGCCAGCAGTGTGCAGCAGCTGCCAAAAAAGCCAATGCAGTCCTAGGTTGCATCAAAAAAGGGGTAGTTTCAAGATCACATGAAGTGATAGCGCTGCTTTATACTTCACTGGTGAGACCACACTTGGAGTACTGCATCCAGTTTTCGTCACCAGTGTTAAGTAAGTAAGCTCCCCATTAGGAGAGCGAGTGTGCAGAGATGCGTAATGAGAGTGGTATGGAAGGACACGCACAAACCAACATACAGGGACACCGAATAGTATAAAATATAGTAGTTTACGATGTGGAAATATAGAGGTATTCAGAGTTCAATTTACAGTCCAAGTCATACACAGTTCAGTCAGTCAGTTATCAATGTTCTCAGTTAAGGAATGATCCTTTGAGTACAGTCCAGTATCAAATAATCAGTTTAGGCTAACAGTAGCATAAACACAGTAACTCATGATACAGTATCAACCAGTATCCACGATCAGCATCTTAACAAACAGAGAACTAACAGTCATTCTGGCTCCCTCTTATGGCTGCTTGAGGTAACAGCAACCAATCATATTACAGCAGTACTTAAAGAAACAGTACTACCATCCTGGTTTATATATTGCTAACCCAACTGTTAGCTTACATTCCTAACAACCACGATACAAAAAAGATACTGAGAAGCTAGAAAGAGTCCAGAGACGACAACATAGGTGATAAAGGCTCTGGAGACTAATGTTCTGACAGGCTTCCCCAGCAGCCGAAGTTGAGTCCTCGTCCAGATAAACCCCCTTTATTTAAATTACAGCAAATTCCTCTCCAGCAAAGTCTTTCCCCCCCCCAGTCTTTCAAGATAGTTCACAATTACTGACCTTTATCAAGATTGGAGAGTAGCCAGGCTGATATCTTTCAGACGCCTCTGCAATACTAGGCAAGAATGCAGGAATGAACTAATGGTCTCCTATAAATTCTACTCCCCTTTCACTTCTCTTTTATTCCCTATGGGAGGGGCTGTTCACCGTCCACCTGTGGCCTTATTCCCGAGTCAGCCTTTGTTCCTTAGCTGTTCCCTTCATCCGGCAACTCTATGCATGTACACATTGGGAACAGGCTCCAGCTGTTCATCTGCCTCACTGATGTCTGACTCCGAAGGCAGCTGATAACTGTCAGACGGCCCTGGCCCCTCTCTGCCTCCGACATAGAGCCCTCATCAGAGCCTTCCCCAGACTCCAGGACTGGCCCATGATTCTCCTCAACCTCCTCACTGTCTGAATCTGCTGCCAGCTCCACTGGCCACTGGCAGGCCACCACAACTTAGGTGGCCAAAGCACTTGAGTTTCCTCTTCAGGATCTGGCCTTCTAAAGAGCAGTCAGGGTTGATCTCCTCTAGGACTGACCGGTTTGATCGCCTTGCAGTCCAAGGGACTCAATGCAGGAGTCTTCTCCAGCACCAGACTTCAAAGGCCTCCATTCTTTGGCGCTCAGCCTTCCTCATGGTCCAACTTTCACAGCCATCCATTGCAACTGGGAAAACCACAGCCTTGACTATACACACTTTCATTGGCAGGGTTGTCTTGATTAAAGGCTTTAATTGGTTTTCAGGGGATTTTGGGATCAGGATTCGCCCTTAAAGTCCAACAGAAACAGCGCCAGAAGCATTTCAACCGGCAGATTCCTGCAGCGGCATCTCTAATTCAGGTAAATACTGAATCGTAAAATTGGAAAAATGAACCGAACGATAAGAAGGAAACGATAAGCAAACAGCAGCGAAGCTGAGCTGAAGTGGTCATTTCCAGAAGAAGTCTTAAAGACTTCCAGTGTTGGGGCATTCACAACTTCTGGAGGCAAGCTGTTCCACAGAACAATTAATCAGCGGAACAGAAGTTGCCTCCAGAAGTTGTGAATGCCCCAACACTGGAAGTCTTTAAGAAGATGTTGGATAGCCATCTGTCTGAAACGGTATAGGGTTTCCTGCCTAGGCAGGGGGTTGGACTAGAAGACCTCCAAGGTCCCTTTCAACTCTGCTATTTTATTGTAAGGTTCCGGAGAAACTGTTGCACCAGGGGTGGGATCCTACCAGTTTAACAACTGGTTTGCTGAGCATGCGTGCACAGTTTAGAGAAGACTTACCATATTTTTTGGAGTATAAGATGCACCTTCCCACCCCTAAAAGAGCATGGAAATGTTGGTGCGTCTTATACACTGAATACAGCCATTTTTAGCCTCCTGAAGCCCTGCCCCCGCGTTCCATTTTTGCAAAAGGGCCTTTTTTCACAAAAATTGAGTGGGTTTTTTTGCCTTCCCTCAGCCCTCAGCCCCCAGCAGCCCTCTGCAGGCTTCAGCAGGGCTGTGGCAAGGCAAAAATGCCCCCATTTTGGGGAAAAATGGGCTGTTTTTCACAAATACCGAGGCTTTTTTTGCCTTGCCCCAGCCCCGCTGAAGCCTGTAGAGGGCTGCTGGGCGCTGAGAGAAGGCAAAAACTTAATTTTCTTACTTACCTCTTCGAAACCTTAGTGCGTCTTATACACCAGTGCATCTTATAGTCCGAAAAATATGGTACCTTCCCGGATTACTGCTTGGGAAGGAAAACAGCCAAGGAGTGACTCAGCTGAGAAAATAAAGGTAGGTAAAGCACAGGGTTAGGGGGTGCCCCCCCCCTTGCTAGTGGGAGTAAACCAGTTCGCTCCCAGCTGACCTTCGGAGCTACCGGTTCGCCCGATCTGAACCGATCCCACCCCTGTATTGCACTTTCATGTTGGAAAATTAAAATAAAGGAGTAAAAATAAAATAAAAATAAATTGCCGTGTTTGCTATGAAACAGCAAAAGCCTATTTTTACACCCTGTAGACTTTGTGGAGGAGCTACGCAGCAGAAAAACCACAGGGCTGCCTGGCTACCTGGAAGATCTATATTACTTCAGCTCAGAAGAAAACAGCCGCACCGCCCAGCCCAAATCTCCGAAAACAGGTCAGAAGGAGGTTTTTTTTTCTCTCCCCTTCCCCGAGTTATTTACATTTATAAAGCATTTTTCCTCAGGCCAAAACCCCCAATGTTTTATCCTCGGAGCTCTGTACAGGACAAAAGGCCTGTAGAGATTCTCAATCATTCAGGTCATGGTTTGTCAAGGTACTGAGGAATTAATAGCTGCCAGCTGATGTAAAGTTGTAAGCTGTAATCAGTAAGCTAATGCAATGTGGCTGATGCAATGAGGCTGATTCATTGCAGCTGTAGTTATCTCCTCTTTAAGACTCTGATGGGGTCCATACTCTTACTGTTTTAAGAGTATAGGTGGTCATTAGAGAAGAGTTTCTCTCTCTCAGCATGTATTTAGTTCTCTCCTTGTGTCTGTAGTGGATGGTAAGGGATTTTATCTCTGCACGTATATTTCTGTATATGTAAACCACTGTTAATTGCCTTAAGGCTCTGTGTGCTGTGTTATTGCTCCTGTGTTTATCTCATAATACTAGTCACACTACCAAAACTTTGATATGATTGTCCCAAAGCTGCTTTTTCAGGAGGCAACTGGACTTTCTTGTTTTTTCTTTGAAGATGTTCCGCTTCTCATCCAAAAAGCTTCTTCAAATCTGCCTGGATGGTTGGGAATGGAAGGATTTATATTCCTTGTAGGCAGCCAGTCTTCTGCATTCTTTTAGAGGGTCTTGAGGCCACGTGGAGATTTATCTGTGTCCTCAAGGACACCTGAGGAGTGCTAATGGTTCATGTAGTCTGCCATAATAATTATTATTTAATTACAACAGATTTTGGTGTTGGGCTTTTGACTATCTAATGGAGGGGTGTCAAACTCGCAGCAAACCAGCCAGATGCATCACACGCTGGCCACCCCCACCCCCATTTTAGCGGAGGGGAAAAAAGTCATGATATGTCACATGACGACAAGGTGACGCTGCGAGTTTGACACCCCTGATCTAGTGTAACATTTTCAAAATTCATTTTTTAAAAAATATGTTTTTATTGTTTACATATAATACAATACAATAGCAGAGTTGGAAGGGACCTTGGAGGTCTTCTAGTCCAACCCACTGGGGGCCTAGGCAGGAAACCCTATACTGTTTCAGACAGATGGCTATCCAACATCTTCTTAAAGACTTCCAGTGTTGGGGCATTCACAACTTCTGGAGGCAACTTCTTTTCCACTGATTAATTGTTCTAACTGTCAGGAAGTTTCTCCTCAGTTCTAAGTTGCTTCTCTCCTTGATTAGTTTCCACCCATTGCTGCTTGTTCTACCCTCGGGTGCCTTGGAGAATAGTTTGACTCCCTCTTCTTTGTGGAAACCCCTGAGATATTGGAAGACTGCTATCATGTCTCCCCTAGTCCTTCTTTTCATTAAACTAGACATACCCAGTTCCTACAACCGTTCTTCATATGTTTTAGTCTCCAGTCCCTTAATCATCCTGGTTGCTCTTCTCTACACTCTTTCTAGAGTCTCCACATCTTTTCTACATCGTAGCGACCAAAACTGGATGCAGTATTCCAAGTGTGGCCTTACCAAGGCATCATAAAGTGGTATTAACACTTCACGTGATCTTGATTCTATCCCTCTGTTGATGCAGCCTAGAACTGTGCTTGCTTTTTTGGCAGCTGCTGCACACGGCTGGCTCCTATTTAAATGGTTGTCCACTAGGACTCCAAGATCCCTCTAAATAAATATATTGAATACAGTGTAATTGTCCTGGCGTTCCACTTGCAATGAAGCAAAGTTTAAAAACAAAATAGCTTATATACTATTTTAAACAGTGCTAGTGTTGTACAGTAATTTCTGACCATCGTATTCTAGTGCCGTGATGGCAAACGTATGGCATATTTGTCAGAGGTGGCAAGCAGAGCCCTCTCTGTGGGCACTTGCATCATTGCCAGTTGGTGTTTGCAGGCACTGGAGCACTGGAAAACGGCCTGAAAATGGCTCAAGAAATGCCCGAAAACTGGCCTGTTTTTGGTCCTTTTTGGGGCTGTTTGGGCCATTTTAAAGGCTGTTTTCAGGTCACAAATGGCTGGGAGACGGCCAAAAATGTCTCAGGAAATATCCAGCCTGTTTCTGGGGTGGTTTTGGTCCTTTTTGGGCTGTTTTTTCAGGCATTTTTTGGGATGTTTTCAGGCCAAAAATAGCTGGGAAACCACCAGAAAATGCCTCAAGAAATGTCCAAAAACTATCCTGTTTCTGGGGTGTTTTCGGTCTTTCTTTGGGCTGTTTTCAGGCCAAAAATGGCTGGGAAATGGCCAGAAAATGCCTCAAGAAATGTCCAAAAGCCAGCCTGTTTCTGGGCTTTTTTTAGAGGCCTTTTTTGGCTCTTTTCAGGCATTTTATGGGCTGTTTTAGGCATTTTCTGACTGGGAAATGGTCAGAAAATGGCCCCAAAATGACCTGAAAAGAGCCCAAAAAGTGCCTCCAAACTAGACCATTTTCTGGCCTGTTTTTCAGGCCAATAACAGCCAAAAAAATCACCATAAAACAGGCATGCGTGCACCAGCCATGTCTTCAGGTTTCTGGAGTGTGCGTATTTTGGTTTGGGCACTCGGTGCCAGAAAGGTTTGCCATGGCTGTTCTAGTGTATCAACTTATCTATCATTCTAATACCTACATTCCAATACATACATAACGTCTCTTTCATTGTCCATGAATTTTGTTTTCAAAATTCTGTAAGCATGATTTTCTCCTGTATGTGGAGGATCACAGCATTTGAGTGTTCTGTTTTGTTTCAGAGTAAAAGATATAAGAGGAAAGGAAAACCCGCGCGTGACAATGGTTCAACATCTATCAATCCAGGAGACACCGCTTTATCCATTCCTCAGATTACTTACGACTTCATTGATGATCAAGAAGACAAGAAAGAGTTGAATGTCTACCTTGATGAACCTGGAGGTAAACTGTCTCTTTCAGGCTTGGTGCTTTTTGGGTTAGTACGTCCTAGATTCAAAAGAGACACGGCTGCTTTAATGAACTGGAGACTCAATACTTCCAGAACTATCCTGGCATCTGGATTAAACAGATGGTTAAACAAAAAAGGGGAGACCTTCAATGACACCATCAGGGTCATCATTTTAATTATTTGGATCATATTTTATGGACAACCCTGGGTGTGACATTGTTCTGACCTAGGCTTCCTATAAGCATGAAGCCGACTCCTCGTCCCGATAAAACTCCTTTTATTTAGTTTAAAGGGAATTCCTCTCCAGCAAAGTCCCGGCCAACCGTATTTCAAGAGATTTCACAACTACAGACCTTTATTAGGCTTGGAGAGCTGCCAGGCCGATATCTTCCAAACGCCACTTGGTAGCAGACAATACATGTCAAGAAGTCAGGAACAGATCTTCACCGTAATGAACTGAATTCTCCTGCAAACTCCCCTCCCCTTTTGCTCCTCTTTATTCCCTGTGGGAGGGGCCATTCACCACCCACCTGTTGCTTTGTTCCCAAGTCAACCCTTGTTCCTTAGCTGTTCCCTTCTCCTGGAAGCTCTGCACATGCACACACTGGGAACAGGCTCCAACTGTTCTTCTGCCTTATTGATGTCTGACTCCGAAGGCAGCTGATAACAGGCATACAGATCTGGCCCCTTCTCTGCCTCCGACATAGAGCCCTCATCAGAGCCTTCCCCAGACTCTAGGACTGGCCCTGTTCCTCTCTAACCTCCTCACTGTCCGAATCTGCTGCCAGCTCCACTGGATGCTGGCAGGCCATAACTGACATACTCTTGTATGCCTCAAAATGTTTTCCTAATTGATTCACAAGCATGTTGCAGTTCATGTGAACTTTAAGTCTACCAAAAGGAGTGTGTGTGTGTGTGTGTGTGTGTGTGTACACTGTTCTTTAAAAACCTGAACAACCCAGCCTACTTAGGGTGTTTGGTAGTCCGCAACATAAAAAGAGAATATTGAAATATCCAAGGGGGTAATGGGACAACAAATTTGAGCTTTATGGAATTCCTTACACAATTGTTTAATAGTTTGTGGAATAGTCCTTATTTCCAGCTGAAATGAAACTGAGATTCTCTACGGGATTTCAGTAGAGAGTCAAGTTTTGCGAAATTATATTCCAGATCATACTTTAACATCCTAGTATGGAGTTAGGCAGCTGTCCTTATTCCCCCGGTTCTGAGCTTTAGATACAACAGAGAAAAAGAAAAGTGAAAAGCGATTCTGAAATGTATCAGTTTATGTTAAAATCCTTGGTGCTCTCTGACCTTGGTTGTGTGCCAGTGCATGCGTGGTTTGCTCCCTGTTTATATAGCATAGTTTGCCTTGTCAGCGTTGGTGGGGGTGGGTTTTTTTATGTTCTCTTTTGAATGGCATACAAATGTGGCTTATCTCTGTCTATTGATGGCTGATTTGTCCGAATGCCAAGCTTCAAGGAATTCCGTAGTGGGCTTGGATCAAACTTGGCCTAGGACAGTGATGGCAAACCTTTTTGGCACTGAGTGCCCAAACTGGAGCACACATACATGTGCATGTATGTGCTGGAGCACCAAAAACCCAAACACCAGCTGGCTGGCATGCCTGTTTTTTTGTTGTTTTGGGCTGTTTTTGAGGGTGTTTTTAGGCTGTTTCCATGCCATTTTCGGGCCATTTTCAGGACATTTTCTGGGACATTTTCAGGACATTTTCCAGGCTGTTTTCAGGACATTTTAAGGTCATTTTTGTTAAGTCCTTGAGGCTACGACGCCATTGACTATCATTGCTGGCCGCTGATTGGTTGATACGTGAGCAGCCAGCTGGCAGGAGAATGCAGCCATTCTATTGGTTCAGCATCTGACAGCTCTGGTATAAAAAGGGCTGCCAGCTGTCAAATGCTGCTGTTTGCCGGGTCAAGGTTTACCTTACATTTTGCCATGTTATACTGTTAATAAAGGTTGTGTTAGCTTCAACCCGCCTTGCCTCAGTTCCTGTCTGCCTCGTTCTCCCTACAGAACACTGGCGACGAGGATGGGATCAGGACTGAGGTAAAGGAAAAGCGAAGTCACTAATAAGAGCTGCCTCAAGTTCCGTCCTTCTAAGGATGGCTAATCTACCGGCATTCATGGCATTCAGCCCGGCCACTGAAACATGGGACGCCTACCTCAAGCGATTCGAGTGCTTCCTGGAGGCAAACGACTTCACCAGTTTGTCCAGTGGCCGTAAAAGAGGATATTTTCTCAGTGCATGTGGCCACGAGATGTTTGGAACAGCCAGGGCTTTAGCAGCCCCTCAGTCGGTCCATTCGATGCCTTGGGAGACTCTTTTGGAGAAACTTAAAAATCATTAGTCTCCAACTCCCTTGCGCATAGTCAGACATTATGCGTTTAGGCAGAGGACCCAGAGAGAAGAGGAATCTGTGAGTGATTACATGGCTTCCCTCAGAACAGCGGCCCTGCATTGTGACTTTCCTGTGCTGGATGATGCCCTGTTAGAACAGCTGGTCTGTGGTATCAAAGACCTCAGACTTCAGCGATGTTTGCTGGCACGAAAAGAGCTGAGCCTTCAGGCAGCCATGGATGAAGCCACGGCATATGAAATGTCAGACAAATCCACCGCAGAAATTCAGAGGTTTCTGCCACCAGCAGGAGCCATGCTGTCCACCACGAAGAAGATGACGAAGAAGACTAAGGAGGCATTGGGCCACCTGGGGCCAGGGAATTGCCATGACAAACTGTCCCAATACCTCCTGGCACAGCATACAACCCTGTGCCCAATCACCAAGCAAAGTGCCGCAGAACAGCTTATGGGTCGTCAGCTCCGGACAACCCTGAACTGGCTACACCCTGGTTATGCAGCAGAGAAAAGCCCCCTTGCAGGCAACTCCACACAGGCCTTTAATGTGGGAGACCCAGTCTACGCCCAAAACTATGGGGCCAAAACCAAGGTGTCTTCCCGGACAAATCACACAACTAACTGGACCCTACTCTTATAGGATCCAGCTCAGTGATGGGCGAATGTGGCACTGACACATCAACCAGCTCAGACAGCGAGCCACCAGCGCAGCAGACCAACACCCGGTGTAGGCCCAATCCTGCCCCGGGGAACTAATATCGACGGAGGCTACTCCAGCACAGAAAGAGCTGCACGCAACACCCCCCAGCGGTCAAATTTCCCGCCGACTCAGCTGCACAGTCTCCTGATGTTCCACAGGACTCTCCACCAGCGGGCCCTCCTTTGGCCACTGCCCCTGAACTCCAGTCGATCTGGACGGAGCCGATGCCGGCCGGCGCATTTGGCTGACTGCGCATGTGCTAACTGGGAGGAGAGGGGTGTTAAGTCCTCGAGGCTACGATGCCATTGGCTATCACTGCTGGCTCCTGATTGGTTGAGACACGAGCAGCCAGCTGGCAGGAGAATGCAGCCATTCTATTGGTTCAGCGTCTGACAGCTCTAGTATAAAAAGGGCTGCCAGGTGTCAAATGCTGCTGTTTGCCGGGTTGAGGTTTGCCTTACATTTTGCCGTGCTATTCTGTTAATAAAGGTTGTGTTAGCTTCAACCTGCCTTGCCTCAGTTGCTGTCTGCCTCGTTCTCCCTACAGAACAGTTTTCAGGCCATTTTCTGGGCCATTTTCAGGCCATTTTAAAGGCCCTTTTCAGGCCATTTTTCATGCCCGTCAGAAACCAGAAGAGCAGCTGGTGATGCCATGCGTGCCCACGGAGAGGGCTCTGCACGCCATCTTTGGCACACGTACCGTGGGTTTGCCATCATGGGCCTAGAATGTTCCCAGTTAAAAATGCAATCCAGTTTGTCCATGTTTGGTGAGATTGAGGAGTTTGTATAGTGTGTTCTAACTGCTACTTGATGTTTTGGGATGTGTTCTGCTAATCTTCCGTCTATCTATTGTACATAGTGGCCCTAAGACATAGAATTGTATGGCTGGAAGGGCCCTCAGAGGTCCTTTAGTCCAACCTCCTGTGCAAGGCAGGAGTTCTTATTCCATCCCAAACAAATTGTTGTCCAATGTTTTTCTTGAAAACCTCCAGCAATGCAGCATCACAAGCTGTTTCAGTGACTAATTGTTCTCATTGTCCGGATATTATTTCCTAGTTCCAGACTGGTTCTCCCTGTGTCTACTTTCCATCCATTGCTTCTTGTCCTGCCCTCAGGTGCTTCAGAGAATAAATCAACCCCTTTTTTCTATGACAGCCCTTCAAGTGTTGGGAGATGGCTACCATGTCATCCCTAAGCATCCTCTATGCTAAACATACCTAGTTCCCTTACTTAGATGTTCATTGTATGTTTTAGCTTCCAGGTCCCTTATCATCTTTGTTGCTCTTCTCTGCACTTTTTCTAGGACCTCAGCATTTTTTTTTGTATCATAGTGACCAGAACTGAACACAGTAATCCAACTGTGGCTTTATTAAAAAGGTAAAGGTTCCCCTTGCACACATGTGCTAGTCATTCCCAACTCTAGGGGGCGGCGCTCATCTCCATTTCAAAGCCGAAGGGCCAGCACTGTCTGAAGATATCTCCGTGGTCATGTGGCCGGCATGACTAAACACCAAAGGCGCACTGAACACTGTTACCTTCCCACCAAAAGTGGTTCCTATTTATCTACTTGCATTTTTACATGCTTTCGAACTGCTAAATTTGCAGAAGCTGGAACAGGTAATGGGATCTCACTCCATTACGCGGCACCAGGGATTCGAACTGCTGACCTTTCTGATCGACAAGCTCAGCATCTTAGCCATTGAGCCACCACGTCCCTTCTGTGGCTTTACTAGTCAGGTGTAAAAGACAAGTTCAATTAAACTGTCTCTTTTCTATAGCTTATGCATAAGCATCTTCTCAACTAATGATCAGCAGTTGCTTAGAGTTAGAAGAGTCAACTGTACTCAACAAGAGTTGGATTTAGTTTGCTTGGGGTTACGTAGGGAATCTAGACTGACCCCTTTTTGTTTGACTTGAAAGAATCAGTGATATAGCCATGGCACCATATCTCCTGTATTCAATACCTGTTCACCATGTCATAGTTGGGGTTGTTTTTAGAACAATGAGATAATCTTCCTACCTAGGATCAATTTAGAAACAACTAAGAACTAAGCTCTTTTCTGAATACGCTGCATCCTTCTTCCTCCATTAGGTCTTACACGGATTTTCAAGCAAACAGGTAGGTTGAAAAAAAAAAACCCGCCACTGTGAATACGGGAGTCATTTTAAACAGGCATATAAATCTCAGTGATGCAGATCTCAGTTTAATAAAAATATAGAATAGAATATACACTTTTTAAAATTGGATTACTATTCTGTATATTCTTTTCTGACTATATTAGCATATATTGTGATTGTATTTCAACATATCATAACTTCTAGTTGTTAAATTTCACTAATACAATTCTGCCTGTCCATCTGTCCGTCTGTCCATCCATCTATCTATCTAATAATCTATCTAATGATAATCTATCTTTATCTACCTCCATCATCCATCATTAATCCTCCTTATCTTTTATCCATCCGTGTCTGTCCATCCGTCTTATCTATCTATTTATCTCCAGTATCTATCTATCTATCTATCTATCTATCTATCTATCTATCTATCTATCTATCCATCCATCCATCCATCCATCTATCTATCTAGTAATCTATCTAATGATAATCTATCTTTATCTACCTGTCTATCATCCATCATCCATCATCACTCCTCCTTATCTTTTATCCATCCGTGTCTGTCCATCCGTCTTATCTATCTATTTATCTCCAGTATCTATCTATCTATCTATCTATCTATCTATCTATCTATCTATCTATCTATCTATCTATCTATCTATCCATCCATCCATCCATCCATCCATCCATCCATCCATCCATCCATCTATCAATCTAGTAATCCATCTAATGGATTTATCTACCTGTCTATCATCCATCATCCATCATCTATCATCAATCTTTCCTATCTTTTATCCATCTGTGTCTGTCTGTCTGTTTGTCTGTCCATCCGTCTTATCTATCTATTTATCGGTATCTATCTATCTATCTATCTATCTATCTATCTATCTATCCATCCATCCATCCATCCATCCATCCATCCATCCATCCATCCATCTACCTATCTATCTCCAGACAGAGATGTAAGAAGACGGTGTGCTTGATGTTGGTGGATGGATACATACTTTTCCATCAGACTTCCTTTATGGTTAATTGATTACTGCAGGACGCTTAAGTATGAAATTGTGCCACATCATCTCTGCTTCAATCAAACAAGGCAATCAAACGGGCCTTGCTTTACGTGAGCCCTGCTTTAAATCACTGACTACGTAGACAGGCCCACACCAACATGGTTGCTGCTTTGGGTCTGCCATTTTACCGAACCTTTGTGCCTTGTATGAATTTTCCTTAGAATGAATCTGTACTTCAAGTGTCTACAAATTAGCCATTTAAAAAAAAAATATAAGCAAAACAAAGTAAAATCAACAAAAGCTTGAAAGGAAAACATTTTAGAATGTGGGAGAGTCAACCCTAAACTTTTTCTTCGCCTGGCCAGGTGAAACTATTGCAGGAGGGCCCATTAGGATGTGGTAAAAGAAAGCCAAGAAGGCGCATATTAAAAAAGGGCGGAGCTTTGAGGGGAATCTTTGTGGGCGCCATCTTGACTTGGCAACATACAATATTACATTTTTAGAGACTCATTTGCATGTGGGATTCATCAGAGATAAAAATCTTCCTTTCCTTTTAAATTAAATGTCTTTAAAATGGTTACTCTGAATCAGAAGCTTAGCGGATAATGAGAAACATTATTATGGTGATTGGTTACAGCATGCTATATCCACTTGTTTTCTATTTTTTATTTATTTATTCATTGTATTTTCAAGCAGCACGTCATGGTTTGCAGCTTTCTAACAAGCAGCAGGATTTTAGTCTGAATGAAGTTATATTTGTAATCGCCAACCCTTCTTAAAATATATATTTTGATGAAAAGAAGAGAGGCTGCTAGAAAGCAAAAACAAAAAAGATACCACTTTTCATTACTATTTAGATAATGAATTAATTAAGAAAGATTACTGAGAAAATCAATGTATTCCTACTTGTTGAACTCAGTGACGTGCGGTGAGGTTTATGGCTGGTGAGGCTGGTGACGTCATCAGGAAGGCGGGGAATGGGACCACGTGTGCTGGAGGCTGAGGCTGCCTCAGCCTCCAGCACACGTGATCCCATTCCCCGCCTTCCTGAGCGCGCTCCGCCGGCTCGCGCTCCGCAGTCCCCAACAGCAGCTGCTTTTCAGTGCTTTTCTGAGCATCTGGCGTTTAGGACATCCAGCTATCTACCTAAACGCCAGACGCACAGAAAAGCACTGAAAAGCACTTCACCTCCAAGCCACTTCGTCTTGATGACGTTGCCGCAGTGGCTGGGTGTGGCCGGACCTCCAAAGCGGCGCCGAGGCGGTCCAGTCGGACGAAAGAGCGAGCGAGCGAGCAATGGAGGATCAGGCAGCCTGATCCTCGTTCGCTCGCCCGCCGGACTGCCTCGCTGCCACTCTGGCTACCTCCGTCCGTCCCAGGAGCTACGGCGACATCATCAAGACAAAGTCCAGTGGAGGCAGAAATGTTGTCGGTGCTCCCGGACTTCGTCTTGATGACGAAGCAACGAAAGTGACTGGAGAACGACGAGAACCTTCCTGCCTCTGCTGGACTTCGCGCGCTCCTCGCGACTGCAATATACGTCCAGAAGCGGCTTTTGTGGCTAATGGGGTTTGGGCTTCCAGCCCAACAGCCCCTGCCACTTCTGGACATCTATTGCAGTCGTGAGGAGCACGCAAAGTACAGCGGAGGCAGGAAGGTTATTGGCGCTTCCAAGAACGCTCCTGCCTCTGCCGGTTGCCCAGCTGGCACCGCCCCGCGCGCGCTCCTCCTCTTCCCTCCTCCTCCCTCCTCTTCCTCTTCACTCCCCAAAAGCTCTTCTCCTTACCGGAGCTTAGCGGGAACCATGTAAAAGGGATGGGAGGAAATATATATTATAATTTATTATTATATATTATTTCATGATGAGAGGTGAGGCTCTGCCTCCCCTGCCTCCCCTGACCGCACGTCCCTGGTTGAACTGATTTTCAAACAAATGCCTCAAAGTCACTGAGGACTAGGATAGTGGGGGGGGGGAGCAATAGAAGAGGATAACTGTAGCTCAAGGTTGACCTGTGGAGTTCTTGGCGCACTCTGAGCCTCGTTGTTGGCTTGCAGACGTTTCCTTACCTGCCTAGGTAACACCATCAGCATGAGGAAGTATGGGGATTGCTCCCATTTACATACAGTAGCTTATTTACCATATTTTTGGGAGTATAAGACACACCAAGATTTTGAAGAGGCAAATTAAAAAAAAAGTTTTTGCACTCTGCAGACCTCCCAAAACCAGTGCATTTTTTGCAAAAACGGGCCCATTTTTCATCAAAAAAGGGCATGCACAGCCTTTAGGAGGCTTGTAGAGAGCTCCTAAGAGCTGGGGGGGGGAGGAAAAAACGGGCCCGTATTTCATGAAAACGGGCCTGCTTTTTGTAAAAAAAAGGGGGGGCATGCATAGCCTGTAGGAGGCTTATAGAGTGCTCCTGGGGGCTCGGGGCGGGGGGGGGCAAGAACAAGCAAAAATTGGCCTGGTTTTTTGCCAATTTTTGCCCTCCTCACCCCCCAGGAGCAATCTGGAAGCCTCCTAAAGGCTATGCACGGCCATTTTGGTGAAGGGGGCAGGTTTTCGGGAGGCCCAAAATGCTGTATTCAGTGTATAAGATGCACCCAGATTTTCACCCTCTTTTTTGAGGGAAAAAGGTGCGTCTTATACTCCGAAAAATACGGTATGTACAATAGAAAAGGACATGCTGAGGAATTTGGCCTCCCTGGCTAGATTAATGTACGTTCCATTTCCCATTTTCACCTTCTAAATTTAGTCAAGAGACATTTGGAAGGCAACAGTGGTGGGATGTCGAGTGCCAGCAGCTTCATGGAAGATGGGGCCCTCACAGCTGAAGAGGCGCTTCTGCCTGCGGTAACAGATGTCTCACAGTAAGTCCAATTGTTATATTTTCTTCTTAGGATGGTTTAATCGGTCTCTGTGGATGTTTTTATCTGACTGCAAAGCTGGATGGTGAGCCTCGGGGGCCTATGTTGCTTGTGAGTAGCAAGTAGATGTCTTCGGTGGGCAATCTTTGCAAGACGGAACATCTTTGGGATGTTGGCAGCATGTCAACATGTAGATGCATTCATTAGATTGCTCGCACGGGAAGGAGAAATCTTTGCCCGTTCACTAAATAGTTGCCATGTTGGGCAGAAAGTTAAAGTCTCCGAGTCAATCTCAGCTCTTGGTTTATCATCGTCTTTTAATAACCCCATAATCCCTTGCGGGGTGGAGTCTGGGGACCTGAATGGAGCTGAGTGTTTACTGGCCAGATGCCCTTCGTGTCACCAATACGGAGTTATATTCAGCAGATATAATCTCAATGTGCTCAGAGAGAGAGAAATATTTGCCTCTACCTAGGATCGAACTCACAGCCTCCTGATTGTGAGGGAAGAGCTCCACCTCTAGTCCACAACACCATTCAACCTACCTCTTGGTTGATGATGCATAAATGTTCAGGCTCAACAATCACGTCAAAAATGACCAGAGTGGGTGTCAGCAATCCCTTTTTGTAGCACCCAGAAACATTCCGATAAATAAATACAATGGCCAACCTCCAAGGTTTTAGGGGAGGTGTTAATAGTTCTGCGTGCTTTTATGCATTCTTCTAAATTACATTTGAAACTCGGAGTTTTAGTATCAACTTATACGCAATATAGTTTAGTCAAAGAATAGCAGGCTGGAAGTGAACTGAATTCAGAGAATTGTACTAACTTAACATGGCTTAAGCTCGTGATTTCCAAAATGGCTGCTTCAAAATTAGTTGAAGGTTTCCTCCAGTTACTGTTGTGTTCTGCATTTTGGTCATTCAACTAGGATTTATCATGCAATAAGGTAAAGAAGTGATGATTGTTTGACAGAACCTCAGTGCTTATGTTTGTCCTTACTGCCATTGGATCATGGCAATCAGCATAATTAGAATGTTGTTTACAATTTTGTTAGGAATGTAAGCTAACGGTTGGGTCAGCAATATATAAGCCATGAGAGTAGTAGTTTCTTTAAGTACTGCTGTAATGGGATTGGTTGCTGTTACCTCAAGCAGCCATAAGATGGAGCCAGAATGACTGTTAGCTCTCTGTTTGTTAGATGCTGATCGGTGGATGCTGCTTGTAAATGTATCGTGATTTACTGTGAGCTTTGCTACTGTTAGCGACTTTGTGTGCTGAACTGATTATATGATACTGGACTGTGTTCGACGGATCGCTCCTTAACTGAGAACATTGATAACTGACTGACTGAACTGTGTGTAAATTGAACTCTGAATACCTCTATTTTCCACAGAAGTAAAATACTATTACTTTTACTATTCGGTGTCCCTGTATGCTGGTTTGTGCGTGTTCTTCCACACCACTCTCATTACGCTTCTCTGCACACTCGCTCTCCTAATAAGGAGCTTACCTAACAAATTCGATTAATAAATGATTGATAGAGCTCTTTTTCTAATGATCCTTAGGGCTGAAAGCATAGTTAATCTATCTATCCACACTATATTGCCAAAAGTATTCGCTCCCCCATCCAAATAAACAGAATCAGGTGTTCCAATCACTTCCATGGCCACAGGTGTATAAAGCCAAGTACCTAGGCATGCAGACTGTTTTGAAAAGATTGGTGAAAGAATGGGTCGCTCTCAAGAACTCAGTGAATTCCAGCGTGGAACTGGGATAGGATGCCATCTGTGCAACAAATCCAGTCGTGACATTTCCTTGCTCCTAAATATTCCACAGTCGACTGTCAGCTGTATTATAAGAACATGGAAGTGTTTGGGAACGACAGCAACTCAGCCACAAAGTGATAGGCCATGTAAACACGTCCAACATCAATGTGTGACCTCACAAATGCTCTTCTGGAAGAATGGTCACAAATTCCCATAAACACACTCCTGAACCTTGTGGACAGCCTTCCCAGAAGAGTTGAAGCTGTTATAGCTGCCACGGGTGGCCCCACGTCATATTGAACCCTATGGATTAGGAATGGGATGTCACTTACAGTAAGTTCATATGCAATTAAAGGCAGGTGAGCGAATACTTTTGGCAATATAGTGTATATCTATCTATATTCTCTCTATATATAAAAGGCTGTTTGTATGTATCAGTGGTGGCTTCCAGATCCCGTTGCAACTGGTACATTGCAATGGGCCCAGCGTCCACCACATGAAAGTGCGCAACGCACACATGTGTCCTTACCTCCTGCGACCCCTCCGCGATGCTCCACCTGCTCGGTGGAGCGTCACCCAGATTCTGTGCGTGTGCGCAGAAGCGCCAAAGAGCTCAAATACAGGTAAGGAGAGCAGGTGGGCCCTCTGGACTACCATACCAGAATGGTACCCGTTGCTCCTGGAAGGCACCGGTATGCCCATACCAGGGCATACCGCCTGCAACCCACCACTGGTATGTACCGTATATATGTATGTATGTATGTATGTTCCAGCATAACTCTGGAGAACCTTGAGCAATTTCAACCAAACTTGGTACACAGATGACTTACCCTCCGGAAACAAAAACTGGGGGTGGAGGGGGGAAGACACCCCTGGGGGGAGGTGTCTGTGTGTTCCAACATAACTCTGGAATGCCTGGCCCATTAAGGAGAGCGAGTGCGGCATCCCAGAGCAGCAACTGTTTGGGATGTCAGTTCCTTCACAGCTTCCTCTGGAAAGCCAGACGTGACGTTCGCCCTCCAGTGGACCAATGGGGAAGCGCCTGATGGATTTGGGGCAAAGTGCCAAGATCGTAGACAGGATGGGAAAGAGGAGCACATGGGAAGAGAGAGGGCAGGGGTGATGGGCATGGGAGTAGGGGAAAGAAAGGCCCCTCTCAATGGCTCCCTTTCAGACAAATGCTTCCACATCTGTAAATATCCGGGCAACGGTGGGTCATCGAACTATAAATCAGAATTTTCGACTGTAGGGCCAGTTCTATAGGAACATATATTTATCCAAGATATGTGAAGTAATGGCCTTTGATCTGTATTTTAGCATTAGGGCAGACCACTTACGTAAGCAGAACAGAAACTAATTCAAGAATTCAGCCCTACAGATTGGAAAATTCCTGTGCCCTAAGATATTTCAGGAAATGTTTTATGTACAAATTAATATCAATTGTATATTTTTTGTGTGTTTTCTGCATTGGTCGGTTTAAAAAAGGCCTGAGGGACGCTGCTTTGTTTTGCTTGTTGGACGTTAGAGGGTGCTCTATCATAATAAAAGGTTTCCGTGTTTTCCTGCTGTTCAGCAAATGAGCTGGGATGAAATGTGTGTCTTGAGTCAAGCATCGTAGAACGAGCGAGTGAGGTTATTGTAGCAACCGAATTTAACGTTAGGTTAAATCACTCGCTTTGTTGCAGATGCTGTTTCAATGGAACTGAACGCTCCATTTGGAGTCCTTTGACAGGAGCAGAATAAACATTTCAACATTATAATGTATTGGTGGCACATAATTAGTTTGCTCTGCAAATCAGTCTGCATTGAACAACGGGACCAGAGGATTCCTAAGGGCATCTCTTGTGTCTTTTTATAAATGTTTCTTGATTTTAGCAACTTTAAGAGGCATGGACTTCAACTCCCAGAATTCCCCAGCCAGCCATGCCGAGAGGGTTATCTGTTTCAAAGCATACTTTGGGTACCAGGGAGCTGTTTCTCTTTCATCAGGGGGTTTCCTTGGTGCGTGGGAGACATAAACTTCTACAATAAATAAATATTTATGTTTTACATTTACTAAAGCAATTATTCAGTTTCTATATCTTGTAGAACATTGATGATATGAGCAGGTGTAGCTACAATTGTTCATCTCAACGAGACTTGAGAGAACATTTCATGTTCAAACAAATTATCCAAAGTAGGATTTTTCTGGAGCCTACTATTTATTTGCAAAGAGGGAGAATGTACAGGTAGTCCTCAACTTATAACAGTTCGCTTGGTGACCCTTCAAAGTTACGACAAATCTGAAAGATGTGACTTATGACTGTTTTTCACGATCAAAATTCAGATGCTTGACACCTGGTTCATACTTATAACCGTTGCAGTGTCCCAAGGTCATATGATAAGTTGCTGAGACCTTCTGAGAAGCAAAGTCAATGGGGAAGCCAGATTCGCTTAACAACCGAGTTGCTAACTTACCAACGGCAATGATTCGCTTAACAATGGAGGCAAGAAAGATCGTAAAATGGGGCCAAATTCACTTAACAAATCTCTCACTTAACAACAGAAATGTTGGGCTCCATTGTGGTCAAGGACTACCTGTACTACCATGTAGTTAGGCCTCTGCTAAAATCCTGAATTCCTTCATTGCTTTCAATGGGCAGCTTTAAAATGCCTGAAGATCTTTAGAATTTCAGCAAGGATTATTTGTGTCTCCTTCCTGCTATATATTGAGCTAGTCAATATTCATCTATCCATCTGTCCATCTGTCCATCTGTCCATCTGTCCATCTGTCCATCTGTCCATCTGTCCATCTGTCCATCTATCCATCTATCCATCTGTCCATCTATCCATCTATCCATCTATCCATCTATCCATCTATCCTTTATCTAACTGTTGGAAGAAATATCCATCTGGTTCAGTTCCAATTGGGGAGAAAGACACTGGAAACATGGAGGCTGATTGGAAAGATGGTTTGTTGATGGATGGACAGGACCACATGGGTTTGAGGTCCTGGGCAACTGACCACATGGAGTGGAGAGTGAGAGTTATTTATACCTTTTCTTGGACTTTGCCCTTGAGCTTCCTGTTCCTGTGCAAGAACATGTATTCTGTTGGCTGTAGTCAGACTCCTATGGGGCTCTGTGGGGTCATGTTGATCTGAATCAAGTTTGGTTGAAGCCTGAAAGGTGATGAAATGTCCCCAGGTGATTGTGCCATGTGGTGAGCTCTGCTGATAGATAATCCTATTATGTCCTGGAGGGTCATGTCTTAATCCAGTGTTTCTCAACCTTGGCAACTTGAAGAGATGTGGACTTCAACTCCCAGAATTCCCCAGCCATCCATATTGGCAGTGGAATTCTGGGACTTGAAGTCCATACATCTTCAATTTGCCACAGTTGAGAAACACTGTCTTAATCCCATCAACCTGGAGCTGAAGATCTTTTGTCTTGTAGATAGGCTGGCCCAGTCCTTCTCAATGGGCACCAAATATCTCCTGGGGGCAGGGAGCTGAAGCTCTGAGTTTCGGTCTCCCCTAAGATTTCCATTTCTTTTTTAGGGGAAATAAAATATTCTTTTAAATATTTCTCAAAATATTTCATTCTTTTAGGAGGGGTGACTTCCCTCACATCCATCTATCTAAAAGTGCAATCTATCCACCTCTGGCTCAGCGGGGCCCAAGTCCTATATCCGAGGGTCTGCATTCCACAATCTTAGAATGCGCCAAGAGAAAATTGTCTTTTCTAAGTCAGGGAAGCCATCTCCTGAAGTGGGAGTGTCTCCTCCATATTTTAAAAGCCATCTTGTTTTTGAAAGGGCTGTTAAGTTCCCCAAATCAGACACAAACCATTTAGGGCTCAGAGGTCAAAGGGTCATCTTAAAGAACGCATGGTCAGCATCTGGAAATCAGCGTTACTCTTTCAGTAGATGATGCAATTAGAGAGGTGGTGTTTAATCAATGTTCATGGCACAATTTTTGAATCTTTGCCAAAGTGGGCCTTGGTACCTATCAATCCAGAGGGTGTTCAAGCAGAATAAAATATAGCAAGTCAATAAATAATCGGCATTCTGTTTTTAGCCAAACAGGGGGGGGAAATTAACTGAAGAGGACTTACTTGGAGCTATCCAAGGTCCTGTTTCTTGTTGCTTTCTGTTTTACATGTTTGCTGCCACTTTTATGGCCCTCTGAGTAGTAACTACACAAAGGCCAAGGTCATCTAGCTCATTTAGTAAGATATAAATCATAATATAAAAAAGGGATGCGGTGGCTCAGTGGCTAAGACGCTGAGCTTGTTGATCAGAAAAGTTTGCAGTTCGGTGGTTTGAATACCCAGTGCCGCGTAACGGAGTGAGCTCCCTACTTGTTCCGGCTTCTACCAACCTAGCAGTTCAAAAGCATGTAAAAAATGTAAGTAGGAAAATAGGGACCACTTTTGGTGGGAAGATAACAGTGTTTTGTGTGCCTTCAGTGTTTAGCCATGCCGGCCACATCACCACGAGACGTCTTTGGACAGCGCTGGCTCTTTGGCGTTGAAACAGAGATGAGCACCGCCCCCTAGAGTTGGGAATGACTAGCACATACCGCATTTTTTGCAGTATAAAACGCACCGGAGTATAAGATGCACCAAGATTTTGAAGAGGCAAATTTTTAAAAAAGTTTTTGCACTCTGCAGATCTCCCAAAAATGGCACATTTTTTGCAAAAACGGGCCTGTTTTTTTCTTCAAAAGGGCAAGCATGCCTTTAGGAAGCTTGTAGTGTGCTTCTGGGGACTGAGGGGGCAAACACGAGCAAAAAAACAGCCCATTTTTTGTGAAAACAGGCCCATTTTTGTAAAAAAAAGGGGGGGCATGCATAGCCTTTAGGAGGCTTATAGAGTACTTCTGGGGACTGGGGGGGGCAAAATGAGCAAAAAACAGCCCGTTTTCGCTCATTTTTGCCCTCATCATCCCCCAGGACCACTCTGGAAGCCTCCTAAAGGCTATGCACAGCCATTTTTGCAAAGGGAGTGGGGTTTTGGGAGGCAAACAAATGATGTATTCAGTGTATAAGACGCACCCAGATTTTCACCCTCACATATGGTATGTGCGAGGGGAACCTTTACCTTTACCTAAATCATAATAGCCAAAATATCATTTCTGGCAACTGGAAATAAGGCCTTGAGAAAATATACCTCCTCAGGTTCAATTACAAGCGTAACAGAATAAAATAACAGAATAACAGTGTTGGAAGGAACCTTGGAAGTGTTCAGTCCAACCCTTTCTAGTTCAGCCCCAAGCAGGAGACCCTATACCATTCCAGAAATGTGACTGTCTCTTCTTAAAAGCTTCCAGCGATGGAGCATGTAGAACTTATGGAGGCAAGCCGTTCCACTGGTTAATTGTTCTCACTGTTAGGAAATTTCTCCTTAGTTCTAAGTTGCTTCTCTCCTTGATTAGTTTCCACCCATTGCTTCTTGTCTTGCCCTCGGGTGCTTTGGTAAATAAGTTGGCCCTCTCTTCTTTGTGGCAGGTCCTCAAATATCATGTCACCCCCCCTAGTCCTTCTTAAAACTAGTCTAGACAAACTCAATTCCTGCAACTATTCTTCAAATACAATCAGCAGAACAATTAATCAGTGGAACAGAAGTTGCCTCCAGAAGTTGTGAATGCCCCAACACTGGAAGTCTTTAAGAAGATGTGGGATAGCCATTTGCCTGAAACGGTATAGGGTTTCCTGCCCAGGCAGGGGGTTGGACAAGAAGACCTCCAAGGTCCCTTCCAACTCTGCTATTGTATTGTATTGTATATGCTTTAGCCTTCTGCCCTCAACCATCTTTATTTCTTGTTTCTGCACTCCTTCCAAAGTTTGTGTTGCTGGACCCTATCCTGTATCTTTTAGGGATCCAATCAGGCTTCCAGACAAGTTCAGTACCTACCTACACTTGTTTCCTCATATTTTTTTGGGGGAAAGCTTAGATGTATTTTAAATGCAAAGTAACTTATACATTTACAATACATAGCCATTTGGACTCGTTTCCCACAAAAAAGAAAACACCGGGGGCACAAAACCCTTCCCGTGCCTGACTATTTCCTGAGCGGCGACAAAACTGGCATATGTAGTTGAGTTAAACATTCTGTTTTTTTCTGAAACTTTTCTTTTCTTGGAATTATCCATGTTTGCCTTACTGAGGGTCAAAAAGCTCAAGACATCATGTGCTGGCAGGTATTGCACACTGGCGGTTATGCTACATATTTCAAGCGACAGGGAGCCACAGCAGAGCGACGAAAGGGCCACATGTGGCTCCAGAGCCATGGGTTGCTGACCGCTGACCTAGAAGCTTCTGCATCCTATGCCATCTGAATATGTGTTTGGATGCATGGATGCATGCATGGATATGCCATCAAGTTGAGCTTGTTTTTCAGCAACGAAACAGGGAGGCGTTTTTCAGGAGGAACATATGTTTTGGGATAGCTTTTTGAAGAAAGGTAAAACAAGAGGGTTAATATTTGGGGAATAAAAATATTGTCTTTCAGATCCTCTGGACAAAAACTTGCCTAACTGTGTTCTATCAGGAGGACTTGAGAAACCAATTTGAGATGAGCTGGGGCTCGCGCTCACATTTGCGAACCGGTAGCGAAGGTAAGTGGATTTCACCCCTGGATCACGTGACCATGGGAATGTTGTGAAGGTCATAACCAGGGGTGGTATTCTCTTACCTTCCCTACCTGTTCGCGAATGTGAGCATGTGCGCACCTCTGTACGCACCTCCGTGCCTGCGCTCAGCCTTCTGTGCATGCGCTTTTGGCTTTAAAAGGGCCTAAAAGGGATTGGATAATGCCGGGGAAGGTGGGCGGGGCCACCCGCGATTTCCGCTACCGGTTCTAGCAAACTGGTAGAATACCACCTCTAGTCATAACTGACAAAACGGTCATAAGTCACATTTTTCACTGCTGTTGTAACTGTGAACGAATGGTTGTAAGTCAATTCCCATGGCTGTTTTAGCAAAGGGGTAGTTTTACTGAGTAATGGACCTGCTCATTTAAGTACTGTTCTACACTCATTTTCCAACATGCTCCATATTGACAGAATGTTTCTGCTTCTCTTTAGAAAAGGCCACATATCTTAGATTGGTGTTTGCTGATACCTGCCTCAGTATTTTGGTTGTTGTTTTTTTTCTCACAAAGAGCAGAGCTTTCTGCATTCTGCCAGGAATGAGGCTAATCCTCCAGAGAATTGCAACAGGGGTCTTTCGTTCTGCCTGTTTCCTTTATTAAGCAACCAAATTAAAAGGATTTATGCCAAGTACAAATATGTGCAAATGTTTACTTGGCTGCCAAGACATCACTCAATCACTTAATTAACTTGTAAATTAGTAATCCAAAGCCTTTGCCCCAAGCTGGCCCCATTTTGATGAATTCCTTCCTCCAGGACATATGAGATTGCTACTCCCAGGTATGTATGTAAGTATGTGTTGTGTGTGTGTGTCTGTCTCTCTGTGTATTTGTGGGTTCATTTATTTGATTATAGAATCCTCTCTGGACGATATGGGTAGCACATTAATGTAATCTCTGTTTGTGTGTGTGTGTGTGTGTGTGTGTGTGTGTGTGTGTGTATTCCCTACTTCAGCAATTTCAACCAAACTTGATACATAGATGACTTACCCTCTGGAAGCAAATACTGTGGGGGAAAGACACCCCTAAAACCCCTCGGGGTTTGTGTTCTGTTAAGAGACAGCCTGCTGTGCCTTAAAACGGCTTCTACTGTACTGCCGTAAAATGGCTTCTACTGTACAACACAGTGGAATTGCCATGGTAATGGTTTCACAGTACTCCACAAGGGGACTTCCTCTGGTAAGGGGGAAAATCCAATATTAGAAATTATGTTTGGTCCGGACATTTCTCCCTATAAATAAATACCTGGGAAACGCCCGGTTATCAGCTAGTAAATCAATAACAGAATACCAAGACCAATCTGTCTCCTGGGATTTGGTCTTTATATTACAGTATCCCACTAAGCCAGGGGTGTCAAATTTGATTTCACTGAGGGCCGCATCAGAGTTGTGTTTGACCTCAGGGGACAGGGTGGGCATGGACAGGGTGGGTGTGGCCAGCTTGATGTCACTCATGTCGGGGGCGCCAGTGCTGGCTCAAGCACTCTGCCAGCGAAAACAGGATCCCGAGCTCCATTTTCGGCTGGGACAGCCTCTTGCAACCCTCTGCCAGTGAAAATGGAGCTCAGGAGTGCTACGCACGGCCCTCGCAAGCTCCGTTTTTGGCTGGGATGGTCTCCTGCAACCCTCCTGCCAGCGAAAACTGTTTTTGCTGGCAGAGGCACCACGGGCTGGTCCTTCGCTGTTTCCAGGCCCGCGGGCCTTGAGTTTGACACCCCGGCATTAAGCCAACTGATCCTTCTGTCCTGCTTCATCCTGAGCCTAACCATTGTCTTCTCTTTGCTCTAAAAGAATTTGTTTAAATGTTTTATTGGATTTTTATTTTTAAACTTAAAACAACATCAATACATGAACAGTGTGGCCTCTGGGTATAACTCATATTAATAGAAATAACAACTGTCAATTGTTATATTAATGATACCCGTATAATCCTAACATTAACATACCTGATTGTTTTAGTTATTCAATGTTTCCATGTTCCATTCTAATATCAATAATCTTCTTAAACATGCATAGTTAATAGCGTCTTTCAATCTCTCATCTTTCCAGCTAGTTATTACTTATATGCAATTTATATAGCTATTATAACTGCTTAAATTTCCCCTAATTCTTACTTCTACCTCTATTCTGACTTCTAATCAGGTCACTCTTACTAATCCTAATATTAATACACATATTTAATTAAGACATCGCCCTTATTTCTCAAGATCCTTTCCACTCAGGTAGCAAACTACTTTTTAAGTCCCTGAGTTATTTCTTCTTTTTCTTCAACCACCTTCTTACCTTCTTTAGCCGCAGAAATCTGTTCATCACACACAACCCGAGTTGAAAACTTGAGATTTCCCTACTTCAGCTTCTGCTGAATCCGAATTTAGATTGTTGTAACAAATCTCACTTCGGTGGGGGGAGAGCTCCACTCAGAAAACTATCCATTTTTGTGTGTGTGTAATTTGCTCATTTTGAGCACGGCGATTAAGGACATGTTTTAATGCTCCCCAAAATCTTGGATTCAGGATAGACTGCTTGTTGTACACTTTTTACATTCACTGTGCAGATTTTGACATTTTCATTGCTAGTGCATGTAGATGGTTTTCTGTGATTAACGGGCAGAGCAATATCTGTTTATTAACATGCGTGGAATGAAGCTCTTTGTCCCACCTGGCACACAGGGCTTGTGAACTCTTTCTGTGGTCCTCAGTTGCTTTCTCTCTTAAATCTCTAAACTTGCATTGATTAGAGCAGTCCTATGATCTGGTTGCCCTTCTCAATGAGAACATGTTCACTTAACATTTAATTCTGAAATGGTGTAGGGTTTCCTGCCTAAGCAGGGGGTTGGACTAGAAGACCTCTAAGGTCCCTTCCAACTCTGTTATTCTATTCCTCTTCCTATTCTATTCTATTCTGTTCTATTCCTAGTTCTACTTCAATTTGTATTTCTATTTCTTTCTTATTCTATTCTATTCGATTTCTATTTCTTTATTCTATTCTATTTCTTTCTTATTCTATTTCATTTCTTTCTTATTCAATTTTAGCTCTATTTCTTTCTTGTTCTATTCTATTCTATTTCTAATTCTCTATTCTATTCTATTTTATTTCTATTTTTATATATTTCTTATTCTATTCTATTCTATTTCTATTTTCTATTCTTTTATTTATTTCTTATTCTATTCTATTTCTTTATTCTATTCTATTCTATTCCTAGTTATATTTCGATTTCTTTCTTATTCTAGTCTATTCGATTTCTATTTCTTTATTCTATTCTATTTCTATTTCTTATTCTATTCTATTCTATTTCTTTATTCTATTTCTATTTCTTTCTTATTCTAGTCTATTTCTTTATTCTATTTCTTTATTCTATTCTATTCTAATTTCAATTTCTTTTTCTATTTTATTCTATTCTATTTTTCCCACTAATTTTTTGAACAATAAAAGGGTGGGCTTCTAATACATGTCTGTTGCTTTTCCGACTGCACTAACAACTAGACAGAAAATATTTTTTTTAAAATAATTACTGTTACACTTCTATGAGTACATCTTATTGTTACAGTACGTGTCTTGTTCTCTTCCTCAAATTCTTAAAGGCTTTGAGATAGCATTCCTGGGTTTTTTGTTTTCTTAAAAAAAAAAAACACCAACTATTTTCCCTTTTCAAAGAAATGTAATATTCCCAAAGTGAGGATCAAATTAGGATTAAGGCCATTCAGCCATCTGACAAAGGCAAGAATAACAAGCAATAGAGGTTTCATGGATAGTCTGGCCAAATCGTTAAGTTTTCTGTTGGCACCGATAGTCAGCTGGGCTATGTGCCAACCATAACTCAAACAGAAAGGAATTCCAGAGTCGGGCGCTTATCTTAACAATGTCCTTGTTTGGTGGCCGTATGGTGATTTCCTGCCTGTGTGGCATCACCAAGGAGCCATTCCCACCAGATCATAGTGGCCAGACCGGCATCTAAGGGATACAGAATCCCGCTGGGGGCCCTCTAAGTTGTGAAGGAGTGCTGAAGGTGTCTCAACAGCAACAATTTCACTTTCACATGCCCACTTTCACGATCAATTGGCTTTTTCAGCAATTTAGGGGCATCGTTGCGTGCCAATGTTCCATTGCAAGTCTTATGCAGGCCCACATAGAGTCCCTTAGGTTCATCAAATCTTCCCTTTACAAGTGTGTGGATCAGCGTGAGTTGTCTGAAGGAGGCCAATTTAGAAAGCATACCAGGACCCTGCCGTAGAAAATGTCTCTCTGACTTTTCTGCAGCTTCCATGAATACATCCAAAGCAGTCCTCAACTTATGACCAGAACTGAGCCTAGCATTATGGTCTTAAGGCGCACAAGGCCTGCATGGGATCTCCCAGGACCTCCCCCACTTCTGAGGCATCTCCTGCACAGGTTCCCATCCCACCTTGGACCTGTTTCTTGCTCCACTGGGTGTTGTGGCCCACCAGCGGTCAGCAGAGCTGACAGCAGATTCGGACAGTGAGGAGGTTGGGGAGGAACATGGGCCAGTCCTGGAGTCTGGGGAAGGCTCTGAGGAGGGCTCTGTGTTGGAAGCAGAGAAGGGGCCAGGGCCGTATGCCAGCTATCAACTGCCTTTAGAGTCAGACATCAGTGAGGCAGACAAACAGCTGGAACCTGTTCCCAATGTACACATGCGAAGTGTTGCCAGAGGAAGGGAACAGCTAAAGAACAGGGGTCGACTTGGGAGTAAAGCCAGATGATGAATGGCCCCTCCCAGAGGAAATAAAAGAGGAGCGACAGGGGAGTGGAGTTTGCAGGAGACAATTAGTTTGTTTAATTGGTTCGTGACTCTCCGAGACTCCTTGCCAAGTTTTGCAGATATCGGCCTGGCAGCTCTCCAAGCCAGATAAGGTCTGTAACTCCTCCCTTGAAAGACTTTGCTGGATGGGAATGAGCAGAATTCACAGTCAATTAATAAAAAGGGTTTTTGTTGGGACAAGGAGCTTGCTTCATGCTCTTGGGAAGCCTCAGTCAGAACACTGGGCTCCATAACCATGAGCTTTCTCCCTATCCCATCATGACTGGCTCTAGCTACCTCTTCTGAATATCGCCTTTCTGAAAGAGTGTGCAACCAATGTGATATGGTCTTCTACTTTGCACCATTCTGGAAGCAGGCGCCATTCTCACGATATTTCAGAAAGGTGCAATTGTGCGCAGAATTTGAAGCAAAAACTATGAAAAACTCTATACACTCAAATTATCAGTCAATCCATGGCTACGCGAGAATTAAAGTAGTATAATTTCAAAGGTCCAAAACTTCGTTGGGACATTCCGATTAGAAGAATTTCTCACCAAAAAATACCTTTTCCCCTCAGTCTTTGTTCCCTCAGGTTGAAAAAGCAAGAGATGTGCCATTGTGCAGCTGTGTACAGAATGCATAACAAAGCAGAAATATGTTAGACTCTGATTTCAGGATAGGATGTTACACAATTAAATCTTTTTTTTAAAAAAAATGCTGAATTAAAGAGAGTGAAAAATGATCCTTATAGTTCTGTTTTGTTTCCGGGAAAGGTTATCTGTCTAGATCAGTGTATCTCAATCTTGGCAATGTCAAGAAATCTGGAGTTCAACTCCCAGCATTGCTAACTGAGGAATTTGGGGAGCTGAAATCCTGATTTCTTGAAATTGCCAAGATTGAGACACACGCTACCAATAGATGTTGTGTGTGAAAGAAATGACTCTTCTATTGCTCGATCTGAGTCTAATTTTGCATTTTCCATTCAGCCTTGCTTGTTGCCTTGTCCATCATTTTCTCTTTAGAGCTATTTAGTTATTGATATCATGCCTTTATTGTTTTTACAAATAACTCAAGGTGGTGAACATATCCAACACACTTTCCTACTCCTATTGTCCCCACAATAACAACCCTGTCAGGTGGGTTGGGCTGAGAAGAGTGAGTAGGCCAAGGTTGCCCACTTGATTTTCATGCCTAAGGCGGGACTAGAACACACAATCTCTTGGTGATTGGCCCAAAGTCATTCAGCTGGCTTTCATGCCTAAGGCGGGACTAAAACAGTCTCTTGGTGATTGGCCCAAAGTCATTCAGCTGGCTTTCATGCCTAAGGCGGGACTAAAGCACCCCGTCCATTGGTGATTGGCTCAAAGTCATTCAGCTGGCTTTCATACCTAAGGCGGGACTAAAACACTCAGTATGTTAGTGATTGGCCCAAGGTCATTCAGATGGCTTTCATGCCTAAGGTGGAACTGAAACGGTCAATCTCTTGGTGATTGACCCAAAATCATTCAGATGGCTTTCATGCCTAAGGCGGGAGTAAACCATTCAGTCTGTTAGTGATTGGTCCAAAGTCATTCAGATGGCTTTCATGCCTAAGGCGGGACTAAAACACTCCATCCGTTGGTGATTGGCCCAAAGTCATTCAGCTGGCTTTCATGCCTAAGGTGGGTCTAAAACGGTCAATCTCTTGGTGATTGGCCCAAAGCCATTCAGCTGGCTTTCATGCCTAAGGTGGGACTAGAACACACAATCTGCTGGTGATTGATTCAAAGTCACCCAGTCGACTGTCCTGCCTAAGACGGGACTAGAACTCACGACTCCCGCTTTCTAATCTGGTGCTTTAACCACTAGAGAAAACTGCCTCTCGGTGGTACGGAATGCTACGCTGGCCTTCCATGCGAAGGGACAACGTATTTCTGAAAATTTAGACACAGGCCCTCCTGCACCGTTACAGAATACTGGGCAACAATTTCCAGTCAACCGCACAAGTGGAACTCGTCTCCTTCTTCCCAAAATGTGTTTTCCTCTCCATCCAGAAGCTCCCTGAGTAGACCAAAACAAAGAGCTTTCCCGGGGGCTGAAAAGAGTGCGAAGCTTTTTCAGTTCTTACCCCTTTTGGGACTATTGGATAATCACTCTTTTTATTTTCTCCCCTCGTCCGGGACCCACACATTTTGCCAGCATTTAACGGTCTTGTTAATTCCTGCACCATGCTGTTCCGATCATGCTTCAGTAATCCTGTTGTGATTCGGTCTAAACCAAGGGATTTGTTATTCTTTAAAGTTCTCAGTGCTTGCTCAGTTTCCCTGATGGTGATTATACCCAGGCCGACATTCAAGTCCGTCCGAGAGCGACTGAAAGCACCAAAAGTATATGGTCAGAGTTGAACTTGGCTGATTTTGTTATCCACAAAAAGCATGCTTTTTGTTCTTCCTTATTTGAGCAAAATCTTCCCGTTCTTGTCTTTGATAAGAGCATTTTGTTTTGGAAAAGTTTTTTATGTTTTATTCTCTTACATACAATTATAGGTATACATTCACACAGTTATTGTTCTTTACATTTGTCATTCTTATACATTTGTTATTCCATTTAAAAGGTTATATTATACAGTTTGGGTTGCTTTATTTACTATCTCATCCGCCTGTTTTAACACCACCTTATTTTCCCTTTCTTTTCTCCCTCCCTCCCTTCTCTACTTCCTTCCTTCCTCCTCTCCTTCCCCTTCCTTCTTCCCTTCCCTTTCTCCCGCTCCTCCTCTTCCCCTTCCTTCCTTCTCTTTCTCTCCCTTCCACCCTCCTCTCCTTACCTCTTTTTTCCTTCCCTCCTCTTCCTCTCCTCCTCTCTCCCTTTCTTTTTCTATTGTTATAGGTGTCTCTTTCAAATCTCTGAGATTTGAAAGTCTTTGATGAGAACACTGACATTATTTTTCAGTCAAGTTCATTCTCAAAAATATGACAAGTAACTTCAGTATTGTTTGCCACTACTCGTCCTCCAGCTCCTTTAATCTTTCAACCATTATTTTGGGAGGGGTGTGTGAGTGAGCCTGGCAACATCTCTTGAATTTATGGTTCAGTATTTCCTGCCTCACCCACCATAGCTTCTAGCTGGACATTTGGGGACTTGGCTTGTCCTGTTGGCTGCATTGGTCATAAGTGTGAAAAAAATAGCACTTAGCAATAGCATTTAGACTTATATACCGCTTCACAGTATTTTACAGCCCTCTCTAAGCAGTTTACTGAGTCAGCATATTGCCCCCAACAGTCTGGGTCCTCATTTTATTGATCTTGGAAGGATGGAAAGCTGCATCAACCATGGTTACTTTTTAAAGTGCCTTACTAACTTCAAATGAATGGTTGTAAATCAAGGACTACCTATATTTCATGATTGGTGGTTCCTTCAGGTGACTTCATATTTTTTGTGGATATTTCTCTGTACAAAACAAGTGTTTCCAATGCAAAGATTATTTTTTGCTGGAGAATAGAAGTCGGTATTATTTTTTGTTTGTCTTGCTAGTTTGTAGCAGAGGTGGGTTGTTCCCGATTCGGCCCAGTTCAGCTGAACCGGTAGTGGAATTTTAGGCCTGGGTCACAAAACCAGCAGCACTCATTCCATTTACTGCTCTTCATGATCCATTGTTCAACAACAATCCTATGCTATACACATGTTGCCCGTCATTTCAAAAAACAAAAGTCTTGCCTTCACTCAGTAATCTGTCAATTCCTATCCACCTCATTTCACTAATATCCAGGATTTAAGTTTGATAGATGTGAAAGCCACAAAGTAGTTGTGTTAGCCTTTGTCGTGACCCACTAGCAGCTGAGTGAGAAGGTTGGGGAGGAACATGGGCCAGTCCTGGAGCCTGGGGAAGGCTCTGATGAGGGCTCTGTGTCGGAGGCAGAGAGGGGGCCAGAGCCGTATGCCAGTTATCAGCTGCCTTTAGAGTCAGACATCAGTGAGGCAGACGAACAGCTGGAACCTGTTCCCAATGTACACATGCGAAGAGTTGCCAGACGAAGGCAACTGCTAAAGAACAGGGGTCGACTTGGGAGTAAGGCCACAGCTGGATGATGAATGGCCCCTCCCAGAGGAAATAAAAGAGGAGCGAAAGGAGAGTGGAGTTTGCAGGAGACAATTAGTTCGCTTAATTGGTTCGTGACTCTCTGAGACTCCTTGCCAAGTTTTGCAGATATCGGCCTGGCAGCTCTCCAAACCAGATAAGGTCCGTGACCGTAAATCCTCCCTTGAAAGACTTTGCTGGATGTGAATGAGCAGAATTCACAGTCAATTAATAAAAGGGTTTTTTTGTCGGGACAAGGAGTTTGCTTCCTGCTCTTGGGAAGCCTCGGTCAGAAAAAGCCTTGTGCATGGTTATCACATCCGCACTTTCTCTGTACCAATGCTGGTGATGATTTGGGCATATATTCACAGCCTCACTGTGTCTTTCGTTCATCATCATCATAAGGCTTGACCTTTGGGTTGAGATTGTATATTTTTAAAAAGTGTGTAACTCAGAATTGACTCATGAAGACTTTGGTGCTCTCTGAGCTGAGATGCTTGCTTGTAGATGTTTTATTACATCTGCAAGCAAACATCTCTATTACCCAGCTAGGAAACAAATTGGAGTACTGAAGATGCTTGCAGATGTTTTATTACCCAGCTAGCAGAGGTGATATTCAGCAGGTTCTGACCAGTTCTGGAGAAGAGGTAGCGGAAATTTTGAGTAGTTCCAGAGAACCAGCAAATATCACCTCTGCCCCATCTAGTTTCTGCCTCTCGAGTCCCAGCTGACCGGGAGGGAATGGAGATTTTGCAGTATCCTTCCCCTGCAACGCCCACCAAGCCATGCCCAGCAAGCCACGCCCACAGAACCAGTAGTAAAAAAATTGACTCCCACCACTGCCAGCTAGGTAACAAATCAGAGCGCTGAAGATGTTACTAGTTGGGTAATGAAATATCTGCAAGCAAACAACTAAACTCAGAGAGTACCTGTCTTCAGGAGGTGAGAGTGCTCGCTCAGTGGAGGCTTTTAAGAAGAGACCTGAAATAGTGTAGGGTCTCCTGCTTGAGCAGGGGGTTGGATTAGAAGACCTCCAAGGTCCCTTCCAACTCTGTTATTCTGGTTTGTTTGTTTGTTTGTTTGTTATTCTGTATGCAAATATCCAAGATCAGAGAGCACTGACCACTTCATAGTTCTGTATTTTTTTTAAATTTCACGATTTTAGCAGTTTCAGTCTTCCTAGGCCAAGTTGGGAGCTCAACATCCAGCATACCTCCTTGCTCATCTGGGAATACAACAAACAAGGGTGAGATTACGTCAAGACATGTTTCCCTTGAATTTTACCGATTATGCAAACTCGTATTTTCTCCAATGCAAAAAAATATATATATATTTAAAGCCGTCTAGGCAAAACTGAGTTCAGAAACAAATAGGTTTGGAGCACCCAGCAAACTGATGTGGAGGTGGAGAGACAGATGTTGCTGCTGTGCAGTCAAAATGAATCTCCTCCTATACCCTGGGCACGGAGGTCTCGTTTCATGTTATGCAAATCTGCCGCCACAAACTCGGCTCAATCAACTTTGCATCGCCCAGTCTTAAAATCATTTTGACTTATAGGGGCATTTCTCAATTATTGGCTTAGAGAATAGTACAAAGACAGCATTATGTGTCTAGTCAAAACAGGCTGAAAGAGATTTTGGAATTCATCCAAGGGGGGGCGGGGGGGGCTGTTTGGGCTTTATTTACCATACGTCCAAAGCTTCAGTTTTTCCTCTTTTGTACCAAGCAGAGAATATTGTCCCTCAAACACATGCTGCATTTGCCATTAGGTATGACTTAATTTGTTTAGTTTTCCTTCGCATTTACATAACGTATGAATATTCAGTTTCACATCATTTTATTATTCAAAGAACAGCATTTCTTTCCTTCACGGTGTCCTTCCCTGGGTCTGTTTTGTAAGGAGGATTCGTAAACCTCTTGGTTTGGAGTCCCTCCTGCTGCGAGTTCACTTCCTTCTCTGATTCTGCCATGACTCCAAGAAACATCTTTAAAATGTACTGGGCAGCTTTATTTTTTTTAATTTGGATGCATTTTTAGGCACCCTGCAAGGAAATTCGTAGCTCCTGTGGATATTCATCAGAGGTGGTATTCAGCTGGTTCTGTAGAACCAGTAGCGGAAACTTTGAGTAGTTTGGAGAACTGGCAAATGCCACCTCTGGCTGGCCCCACCCCCATCTATTCGCTGTCTCCTGAGTCCTAGCTGATCGGCTGGGTTTTCTTTTGTTGCCCTGCACAGGAGAATGGAGCTGGAAAGCAGATTAGTGGGGTGGGGAAGGAATGGGGATTTTGCAGTATCCTTCCCCCAGGAGTAAGGAGGGAATGGGGATTTTGCAGTATCCTTCCCCCAGGAATGAGGAGGGAATGAGGATTTTGCAGTATCCTTTCCCCAGGAGTGAGCAGAGAATGAGGATTTTGCAGTATCCTTTCCCCAGGAGTGAGCAGGGAATGAGGATTTTGCAGTAACCTTCCCCCAGGAGTGAGCAAGGAATGAGGATTTTGCAGTAACCTTCCCCCAGGAGTGAGCAGGGAATAAGGATTTTGCAGTATCCTTCCCCCAGGAGTGAGGAGGGAATGGGGAGTTTGCAGTATCCTTCCCCCAGAAGTGGGGAGGGAATGGGGATTTTGCAGTATCCTTTCCCCAGGAGTGAGCATGGAATGAGGATTTTGCAGTAACCTTCCCCCAGGAGTGAGCAGGGAATAAGGATTTTGCAGTATCCTTCCCCCAGGAGTAAGGAGGGAATGGAGATTTTGCAGTATCCTTCCCCCAGGAAGGAGGAGGGAATGAGGATTTTGCAGTATCCTTCCTCCAGGAGGGAGGAGGGAATGAGGATTTTGCAGTATCCTTCCCCCAGGAGGGAGGAGGGAATGGGGAGTTTGCAATATCCTTCCCCTGCCACGCCCATCAAGCCACACCACGCCCACCAAGCTACGCTCATAGAACCGGTAGTAAAAATTCTTTGAATCCCATCACTGATATCTATCATATGTGCGTGTGTGAGAATGCAGCTTTAGGGTAGCCTTTTACAACAACTCCCTTGATATGCAACTGGCTTTCATGCCTGGGACTAGAACTCACAGTCTCCTGGTTTCAACCATAGTGCCTTAACCACTAGACTACGGGTATCAAACTCGATCGCGTCATGTGACGTATTGCGAGGTATCGCGATGTGTGGTTTTTTTGCCTTTGCGGAGCCAGGGAGGGCGTGGCCTGTGCGTGGCGCATCCAGCCTGCAGGCCGCCAGTTTCACCGGCCTGCACTAGAGCAACGTTTAGTAATTTGCTAAATTGCATAACTGCTAGCATTAAGGTTCTCCTTTTGCAAATGATCAATAAGCATAAATACAGAGGGAAGAGAAGGGAAGAGAAGGATTTATCAAGGAGAGAAGCAAACTGGAATTAAGGAGAAACTTCCTAACAGTGAGGATGATTAACCAGTGGAGCAGCTTGCCACCAGAAGTAGTGGGTGCTTCATCACTGGAGGTTTTTAAGAAGGGACTGGACAGCCACCTGTCTGAAATGTTATAGCGCTGGGATTTCTCAGGGCACGCGAGGCGTTTCCCTGTCAGTTGGCCAGCGCGCGCTGGCCAACTGAGTTCGGCCTTTTTAAAAACCATTTTTCACCCTCCCCAGGCTCCAGAGCTTTATAGGAGACCAGGGAGGCGAAAAGTCACTTCCTCTTTGCTCATAGGGTCATTTTTAGTCCTCCGGAGCCTTCAGGGAAGCCTCCGGAAGGCCCCTGAAGGCTCCGGAGGGCTTAAACTGGCCCTACGAGCAAACTGGAAGTCCGTTCCCTAACTTCCGGTTTGCCCATAGGACCATTTTTTTGCACTCTGGAGGTTTCAGGGAAGCTCCTGAAGCCTCCGGATGGCCTCTGGGTGAACAGGGAGGCTCTTTTCGCCATCCCCAGGCTCCTATAAAGCCTCTGGAGCCTGGGGAGGGTGAAAAAAGCATGCAAAAAATGGGGGAGCGCCTGTCATGCGTGCATGCGCCTGGGGGGGTTGCGCATTGCATTATGGGTATGGCACAACCGTGCAAGACCCTCCTGCACTCCTGTCAAAAAAGGTTCGCCATCGCTCGTATAGCGCCTCCCACTTGAGCAGGGGGCTGGACTAGAAGACATCCAAGGTCCCTTCCAGCTCGATTCTGATTCTGACTCTGTGTGGCAGCTACGGTATCAGAGGGAATAGCTTCTGTGCCACCTCAGAGGCCTCTTGGCACCAGAACCAATTTATGACTCATCAGACAAATGTTTTTTAAGTGCTCTGCTCAGCGGGCACATACTGGAACCAGAAGCTGATTAACAGATAGGCGGGAAAAATCAGCCGCAATGCCATCCTTAATCAGGGATGTTTGAAGCGTTGCCATTTTACAGCAAGGGTGATAAGCAGGGCAGGGAGCGGATTCTGATTGCGGGCAAGGCCTGGATCCAATCCCTCAGGTTTGAATGACGTCAGAGAAGCTGGGCTTTGAAAAGAAGGGTCTAATCGTCTACAGAGATCCTCAAGTCATCCAGGTCATGGTTGTCCCGAAGCTGCTTTTTCAAGCGGCAACTGGATTTTCTCTTTTTTTCTTTGAAGACGTTTCGCTTCTCATCGAGGAATTGAAGAAGCTTCTCGGATGAGAAGCAAAACATCTTCAAACCAGGGAGTCCAGTTGCCTCTTGGGGGGAAAAAAGCACTTTTGGGAGGCTCTAATCCAGTGAGGTGTTTTTTTTTTTAATATTGGCAAGTTTAAGATGATGGACTTCAACTCCCAGAATTCCCCAGCCAGCATAAAAATGCCAGAAATACTGCTCTATCCTTCTCCAAAGCTCCATTTTTGCTTTGTTCCCATTTTTGGGACATTGGAAAACCACAAAGTCCAATTCCTTTTGCAGGTTGAACTTAACCCTTATCAGAGGTGGTATTCAGCAGGTTCTGACCAGTTTTGGAGAGCGTGAAGCAAACTCCTTGTCCTGATTAAAAAAAAAACATTTTATTAATTGACTGTGAATTCTGCTCATTCCCATCCAGCAAAGTCTTTCCAAGGAGGATTTACAGTCACGGACCTTATCTGGCTTGGAGAGCTGCCAGGCCGATCTCTGCAAAATTTGGCAAGGAGTCTCGGAGAGTCACAAACCAATTAAGCGAACTAACTGTCTCCTGCAAACTCCACCCCCCTTTCCCTCCTCTTTTATTTCCTCTGGGAGGGGGCATTCCTCATCCACCTGTGGCCTTACTCCCAAGTCGACCCCTGTTCTTTAGCAGTTCCCTTCAACTGGCAACTTTGTCTGGGAACAGGCTCCAGCTGTTTGTCTGCCTCACTGATGTCTGACTCTGAAGGCAGCTGATAACTGGCATACGACCCTGCTCCCTCCCTGCCTCCAACAGAGAGCCCTCATCAGAGTCTTCCCCAGGCTCCAGGACTGGCCCCAGAGGAGGTATTCAGCAGGTTCTGACCAGTTCTGGAGAACCGGTAGCAGAAATTTTGAGTAGTTCGGAGAACCGGTAAATACCACCTCTGGCTGGCCCCGCCCCCATTTATTCTCTGCCTCCCGAGTCCCAGCTGATCGGGAGAGGATGGGGATTTTCCAGTAACCTTCCCCTGGAGTGGGGAGGGAATGGATATTTTACAGTATCCTTCCCCTGCCACACCCACCAAGCCATGCGTACCAAGCCACACTATGCCCACCAAGGCAACCCCACAGAGCTGGTAGTAAACAAATTTGAATCCCACCATTGACCCTCATCCTGCTTTTCTCTATATATATCAGTAAAATGGACCCAATCCTTTCATATCCTGTCATAGCTGCCCCAAAAGATATTGGGTATATTCGCCACCTTGAATTATTTATGAAAAATAATAAATGCAGGATATAAATACATACATACATACATACATACATACATACATACATACATACATACGTGCATAAACAAATAAATAACATCTATTTATTCCTGTCTCACTTCCATTCAAAAGCAAAATGGGCAGAGGTATTACTTTGGGAGAAAATGAGCAAACGGCAGAGAAACAATTAACTCGAGGGCTACTAATAGGGCAAGGAAGGCCAAATATAAAAAGCAACTGATTAATTCTAAATGATACAAATAACATCCAGAAGCTGGATTTAGAAGCATGAAAGTGAAGCCAGGACTCTTTTGAGTGCTTCAAGAATGGCAGCTTGACAAGGACTGTCAACAGATCAAATTAAGGTCACCCAAGGTAAAGTTCTTAAGGTTTATGGAAAGAAAGAAAAGGGGGGGGAAACCCCGATAGCACCCTGTGTATTTCAATGAGGGAGATTAAGAATTGTGCTCTCGCTCCCGCTATGCTATTGAACGATGTTACCGTGTCAAAACAGACGGGATCGGCCGAGTAAAAAGAGCCCAAAGTAAATATTGAAATGTCAAGCACTTGTAAAGGTGACATTTCCTGTCTTTTTCACGGTTTGGTATAAATTCTAATTGAGTAAGAGGTATTTATGAGGCACCTGGTAAAATAGAGGGACTCTGCCTGGAATTTGAAAAGAATGCAGAGAGGTCGTGTATGTGTGTGTGTGTGTGTGTGTGAATTGGGTTGTAGGGTTATTTTTATCGATTTATTGGTATCACACCTTTTGTTGTTGTGGTTGGTTGCGAAATCGTGTCCAACCCATCACGATCCCATGGACAACATTCCTCCAGGCCTTCCTGTCCTCTACCTTCCTCTGGAGTCCATTTAAGCTCACATCTACTGCCTCAGTGACTCCATCCAGCCACCTCCTTCTCTGTCGTCCCCTTCTTCTTTTGCCCTCCATCTTTCCCAGCATGAGGCTCTTCTCCAGGGTGTCCTTCCTTCTCATTAGGTGGCCAAAGTATTTGAGTTTCCTCTTCAGGATCTGGCCTTCTAAAGAGCAGTCAGGGTTGATCTCCTCTAGGACTGACCGGTTGGATCGCCTGGCTGTCCAAGGGACTCACAGGAGTCTTCTCCAGCACCAGAGTTCAAAGGACTCCATTCTTTGGCGCTCAGCTTTTCTTATGGTCCAACTTTTATTAGAGTAGTAGTAGTAGTAGTAGTAGTAGTAGTAGTAGTAGTAGTTGTTGTCATCATCATCATCCCACCTTTATTAGTTCAGAAATATCTCAAGATGGCAATCATATCAAAACTCACCTATTTCCTCCTCTTTTCTCCACAACAATAACCCTGTGAGGTAAGAGAGGGAGGGAGGGAGGGAGGGAGGGAGAGGGAGGGAGGGAGGGAGGGAGGGAGAGAGAGAGAGAGAGAGAGAGAGAGAGAGAGAGAGAGAGAGAGAGATGGGCTCCAGGTCAGGCAGCTGGCTTTTAGGACTAAACCAAGACTAGAACTCAAGGTATCCTGCTTTCTAGCCTGGTACCTTAACCACTAGATCAAAATGGCTCTATCCTAGTGGCTAAGACACTGAGCTTGTCGATCAGAAAGGTCAGCAGTTTGGCGGTTCGAATCCCTAGTGCTGCGTGAGCTCAACAGAGTGCGCTCCCATTACTTGTCCCAGCTTCTGCCAACCTAGCAGTTTGAAAACATGTAAAAATGCAAGTAGAAAAATAGGAACCACCTTTGGTAGGAAGGTAACAGCATTCTGTGCGCCTTCAGTGTTCAGTTATGCCGGTCTCATGACCACAAAGACATCTTCGGACAGCACTGTCTCTTCGGCTTTGAAACGGAGATGAGACCGCCCCCTAGAGTCAGGAATGACTAGCACGTATGTGCGAAAGAAACCTTTACTTTTACCTTAAAAGATGGGGCTATAAGGGATGGAGTCTCAACAAAATATGTTTAAAACAGATTTATCAGTCAGGATTTATATTAGTTCCACTTACATTGACACACAATAGTATTGAATATTGAATAATCTGGGAAAACGAACTCCAGAAATAAAGGTTAAGGACTTCAAAAATGTTTTCTCAGGTGTCCATTCAACCAGAGGTTTTTCATCTTTTTCAACCCAAGGAAAGTCTTGCCTGAGCAAGAGGTAAAGTTCTAATGACAGAAAATTCATGGGTTCAAGTAAAATTTGGCCCAAGGTTTCCCATGAAACCACTTCAAGGCCTCACAAAACCCTAGCATTTTGTTAAACATACATTGGAAAACATGCCTGAACCCATCTGAAAACCAGGATACGGAGATCCTAATCTATGAGAGGATGGCTTCCTGTGGATATCTGAAGCTGCCAAAAAGAAATGAGAATAGTTGAAAAAAAATCCTCTCTGGCCAGCTCTGTAATACATTCTCAAACTCGGGTTCTTACCAGAAATGCTACTGGTTTGGGCTGGTTCACCCAAACCAGTAGTAAAAAATGCTACCGTTTACTACCCCAACTGGTAGTAAAAAAAATGCTTGAAAAAGTTTTTTAAAAGTTCTAGGGATCAGCCATGTGACAATCAGGCAGTGCTGATCCTTAGAACCTGTGAGGTTCCTGCTTGTTGCAGGGACCACTTTGTGTGAAGTCCAGCTGCTTTCACATTGTGTGTGAGTCAGTTGTGCAGCCATGCCCACCCGGTCACATGCCCACCAAGCTACGCCCACCTGGACATGCCCAACAAGTCACGCCCACCTGGTCACATGCCCACCAAGCCACGCCCACAGAACCAGTAGGGAAAAATTTTGAATTTCACCACTGGTTCTTACTGTTCAAGCAGTCAACTCTCTTGCACTGTCTAGTTTTCCAACCAGCCAGGAAGTCTACTAGCTTGCTTACTCCAGACCTGTAAACCCTTCAGAATAGATCCATCAACTCTACTTTATTGCTTTGGGACACAATAGCTCTCAGACATCAACTTTGCCAGGAAGCAGATTCCACAAGAAGACCAGAAGTAGATTTTTACTGAGATAGGCTTTAGTAACGAAATCTTGCAAAGCTGACCGTATTGTCCCTTCCCTCCACCGTCTACTCGAGCCCCTTCCTAATATTTTTCCCTGTTTCTTGTGGTCAAAACATCTGAAAAGATTCCCCAAGGTCATCTCCATGGATCATTAAAACAACAAGCTCTGGGAAGCTCAAACGGAACAGAATAGAAAAGAATAACAGAGTTGGAAATCCCCTTGGAGATCTTCTCATCCAACCCCGGCTCATGCAGGAGACTTTATATACCATTAGCAGACAAAAGGCTGTCTGGTCTCTTAAAACTTTCCAATGATGGAGCACCTACAACTTTTGTCTTATGCCCTAGGACAGGAATGTCAAACTCAAGGCCTGGGAGCTGGAGCTGGCCTGCAGGGTGTTTAGATCTGATCCACAGGGCCACCCTGGAAATAGCCCATTTTCACTGGCAGAGCTCTTGGGCCACCATAGGCACCCCTGACACAAGTGACGTAAAGCTGGCCACCCCCACCCCGCCTCCCAGGTCAAACACAATGCTGATGCGGCCCTCAATGAAATCAAGTTTGACACTCCTGCCCTAGGATGTCAAACCATCTAGTAGAGCTGTATTACTATAAGCCTTCCCATCTTTCCTATTACCTATTTCCTTAGTGTCTTATGACTACAACTTGGTTGTTTGTATCTTATGATGGATGTTGATGGCTTTTGTTTATATCCTATTATGATTTATGTTGATTGCATATTTAGTATCCTATGACTATCACTGAGTGTTGTATCTTGTCATTTATGATGATTGCATTTAATGATTATGGTCATGACTTATCACTTGTTGCTTGTAGGTACACTGAGAGCTAATCTACTGGGGACAAATTCCTTGTGTGTCCAATCACACTTGACCAATAAATAATACTACTACTATTATTACTTCTGCTTCTCCTTCTCTTCCTTTTCATTCTCTTCCTCCTCCTCCTCCTCCTCCTCTTCCTCCTCCTCCTCCTCCTCCTCTTCCCCCTCTCAAACCCTCCCACTGGTTAATGGTTCTCACTGTCAGGAAATTGCTCCTTAGTTCTAGCTTGCTTCTCTCCTTGATTAGTTTCCACCCATTGCTTCCTGTCCTGCCTTCAAGTGCTTTGGGGAATTGATTGATTACTCTTCTTTGTGGCAGCCCTTCAGTTATTGGAACACTGCTGTTTCTCTTATCCTCCTTTTTATACTAAGGAAAATCAAGATTGAACAATCTTGAGTACTTTCAAAACTAATCTATGCATCTCCACATTACCTGGGGGATCCTAACTCCCCGAAATCATACTTAGGGTCAAATTGCTGAGTGTTTAAGACAAGTGGATGTGTCATTGGACAAGATTGTGACTCTTGATGAGATATGCCGATTATGATGAAGTAAACCCCTCCCGTTTATGTAATTTATTTAAGATAACAGAAAGCGCAGTGGCACCTTCTCTTCATGAAATAATGCTAGGAAGAATTTTGTTCTCCACAGCGGTTATTCAAAATCTTTTCACAGTATGGAAAACCGTTGCTTGATAGCATCTGGCCTCTTCAGCTCTCTCTATAGTGAATATATGCTCCCTGTTTCTGCTCTATAATGAAGACTTCAAAGATCACAGGAAGGATTAGGTCTAGGGTGGTTAGATGTTTAAAGCAGAAGATCTACTTAATAAGGTTTAGTTGCCTCTCAGTACAAGGGATTTCAAATCCTCTACTTGGTACAAATAAATCATTTTATTTTTAATCTCCTGTGGCAACACGTACCTTTGTACTGTGTTATGCCATGAGAGACTAGCCTCCATTGCTAACTCAGATTATACATATTTTTTTTAAATTGCAGATTTTCTTCCCTCTGCATTTCTCGTTTGGTTTTTCTATTCTAAATTGTCTGCCTTTGTTTCTGGAGTTGGTTCATTGCATTAGCGGTTGCTCCTTGCTTTTTTCTTCATATTGCGTTATGCACATTCCATTTTTTAAATTTTTTTGTAGTTTTCCATTGGGTTTTTTCCCCCTTTGTTCCTGCAGATTACCAATATCCAAGGCAATTCGGTACATCTAAAGCATAAAAAAGAAAGTATAAAAATCAAATGTTGATACTGCTGCAAACTTTTCAGGATTTCTTTTTGAACTGAAATTAAACGTTTCAGTACTTGAAATGGAAATAAGAAAAAGGGCAAATAAAATCCTCATAGATGAGATGTTCAAACTATTAAGCAAGCATAGAAAAACAACAATATAAATCTAATTATTCCTATTTTTAGGTAGACTGGGTGGAGCAGCATCACATTTGACATTATTTCTTGAAAGAAAGCTGTTAATCTTTTTTCTTGCATGACAAAAATGAGATGTATATAATTACTTCCTCTATGACAATAAATAAAACTTCACAAACACACAGCTGCCATGATCCAGAATTGTTCTGAAGTTGACTAAAACTAATGAAATAACTAAATGCATTAGGAGACTTCTGTTCCTTTTTGAAAGATGGAATAAACACCATAGATGAGTTAGTATGAAGTACATTTTCCTTCAAAATAATCCATCACATCTTTCTTGGAAATGTTAGTGAGAGCCAGTAATGGGATTCAATTTTTTTTACTACTGGTTCCGTGGGCGAGGCTTGGTGGGCTTGGCTTGGCTTGGTGGGTGTGGCTTGGTGGACGTGGCAGGGGAAGGATACTGCAAAATCCCCATTCCCTCCCCACTCCTGGGGGAAGGTTACTGCAAAATCCCCATTCCCTCCCCACCCTGCTAACCTGCTTTCCAGCTCCATTTTCCTGTTCAGGGCAACAAAAGAAGATCAGCTGGGAGGCTGGGAGGCAGCAGGGGCGGGGCCAGCCTATTTGCCAGTTCTCCGAATTACTCAAAATTTCTGCTACCTGTTCTCCAGAACCTGGCAGAACTGGCTGAATACCACCTCTGATGGGAGCCTAATAAATTTATATTTCAATGCTTCATTTTATGTGGAATATTAATTTCTTTACACAATTGCATAAATAGTATTTAAAATAGTGAAAGGCCTAATTGCAACTAATTAATTAAGAGCATGTGAGCGTGCAGGGGGGGGATGAAATTTATGCAATACATACTCCTGAAACTAATCATCATGAAAATAGAGTTGTTACGAGGCATTAAATGTGTTGTTAGTTTTCAACACGAATGAATTTAAACTAAAAATAACTCTAGCGGGGTAAAAAAAATACAGTATTAAGAAAACTCAAGATGTTACATGATACACCATTTCTTTCTGGCTGACATAAGGTTCTAATTAATTTTACATACTTTAAATATTGTCTTTGAATGATAAAACTGTATGTAACTGGGACTTTTGAGATAATTCAGAAAAGCCTTTTTTTTTTAGCCTTACTTCATCCTGAATAATAATGAATAGGATTTTTTTTACCGTTGTTTTTGTTGTGAGTAAATCATTTCTTGGGTTTTTTTTTCCTTAACTTACCTTCTACGTTACTTCTTGGGGAGTAACACAGCTGAGGCGTGGCAATCTGCTTTGCCACGCTAATCAGCTGAGAGGATATAGGTAAATAAAGAGCAAGGATGTCCTGCCTCACCTGATTGTTGGAGTGAACTGGTTTTCTTTCAGCTGATCATTGGAGCTACTGGTTCGCCCAAACCGTCTGAGTCCCACCCCTTATTACCTCAACATAATACATTTAATAAGAAAGATGCCCCAAACCTTTAGTTTTTTCTATAATTCTTTATATGCTTTGGGAGAATATCTAACATGGTTTCATTCATTTATAATAGGGGTGAACAACTTTAGCAACTTTAAGACTCGTGGACTTCAACTCCCAGAAGAGCGTGACTGGGGAATTCTGGGAGTTGAAGTCCACAGATCTTAAAAGTTGCCAAGGTTAGACATCCCTGATTTATAATATTGATAAAAATATTTCACCCATCCATGAGTTCAATTTTGCCTGATTCCTTATTATGCAAAATATAATGGTCAATTTTTCCAGGAATGCCATTTTCTCTTCTTCTGTACTTTTAGAGGCCAATATTCCAAAGTTACAACCCCATTGCAACCCTATGTACCATATGACAAAGGCTTATTCTATTAAATAAAATTATCTTCCTTCCTTCCTTCCTTCCTTCCTTTCTATATTCATTCATTCATTCATTATTGGCCAAGTGTGATTGGATACATTTTCCATCTATGCTATATGATATAAAATTACTGTTTTATATAACATCCTCGTAACAAATATCCCAGATGGACAAATATATTGCCTGTCAATTAGGCTGACCCAATATCTGTTCACTGTAAGAAAGTTGTTAAGTGTTAAACCCCACCTCCCCCCAAAATTTAAAACTTCAAAGCTTTGAAGTATTTGGTGTATGAGCTGTACACCAAATGAGAAAAGGTAGTCATCACCATTCAACCTGAAATTACCATGGCACTGAAAAAAGTGACTTATGACTGTTCTGTACAATGGGGGAGTCGCACACACATGTGTAGGGAGAGGGTGCATAGAATTATGGGCTCCCCCTGCTTGTGGCACACGATGGCAAAAAGGTTAGCCATCACTGCCCTATACCATTTCAAATAAATGACTGTCCAGTCTCTTTTTAAAAGCCTCCAATGATGGAGCACTCATAACTTCTGAAGGCCAAGCTGTTCCACTGGTTGATTGTTCTCACTGTCAGGAAATTTCTCCTTAGTTCTAGATTGGCTCTCTCTTTGACTAGTTTCTATAGGTTGCTTCTTGTCTTGCCTTCGGGTGCTTTGGAGAACAGGTTGACTCCCTCTTCTTATGTGACAACCCGTCAAACACTGCTATAAGGTCTCCCCTAGTCCTTCTTTTCACTAAACTAGCTGTACCCAATTCCTGGAACCGTTCTTCATATGTTTTCATCTCCAGGCCCCTAATTATAATAAAATGTTACAGCGATCCTGTTTTATCCAATATATACGTAGATAATCAGCAAGAGTCCCATGTGTGTACTAGTTCCCTGAAACTTTTTGAACTGCTTTGAATGTGGTTGGGTCCATGTGGTGGGAAATTATCCCAACAGACTAGACTAGACTAGACTAGACTAGACTAGACTAGTCTAGACTAGATTAGACTAGACTAAACTAGACTAGTCTAGACTAGACTAGACTAGTCTAGACTAGATTAGACTAGACTAGATTAGACTAGATTAGACTAGATTAGACTAGACTAGACTAGACTAAACCAGACCAGACCAGACCTGACCAGACCAGACCAGAATACAATACAATACAATACAATACAATACAATACAATACAATACAATACAATTCTTTATTGGCCAAGTGTGATTGGACCACAAGGAATTTGTCTTTGGTGCATATGCTCTCAGTCTACACAAAGAAAAATAAAATAGAATACATTCATCAAGAATAAAAAGATACAACACTTAGTGATAGTCATAGGTTAATAATAAGCAATCAAATTATCCTAGGACACAAATAAAACAATGTAAATTGTAAAGATACAAGCAACATGGTTGTAGTCATAAGTGGGAAGAGATAGGTACTAGGAAGGATGAGAAGAAGAATAGTAATACAGTCTTAGTAAATTATTTTGACAGTGTTGTGGGGATTGGTTATTTAGCAGAGGGATGGCATTCGGGGAAAAACTGCCCTTGTGTCTAGTTGTTGTGGTGTGCAGTGCCCTATAGCGTCGTTTTGAGGGTAGGAGTTGAAACAGTTTATGTCCAGGATGCGAGGGGTCTGTAGATATTTTCACAGCCCTCTTTTTGACTCATGCAATGTACAGGTCTTCAATGGAAGGCAGGTTGGTAGCAACTGTCTTTTCTGCAATACTAATTATCCTCTGAAGTCTGTGTCTGTCTTGTTGAGTTGCAGAGCAAAAACCAGACAGTTATAGGCAATGTAATGTCAAACACTCTCTTTTTTTTTTCTAAAAAGATTATAAGCTTTTCGGAATTTATTTTACCTGAATTGACAGAAGTGGGGGATTGACGGGAAGGGGAAAGGAAATAAAGCGGAGGAGGAGGAGGAGGCAGTGGGTGGATTTGTAAGCCTAATCTTAAATGTCATGCAATAAAAAACTGCTCATCGGCATGATGTCGAGGAATGATTTATCTTTCAGCTCCCAGCTGTCTCCATTGATCCTAAAACCATAAATGACTTCCACGGCTTTGATGTGGAAGGTTCAGAATTCAGAAGGCTTTGATGTTCGTTTGAAGTCGTTCACATGAAAGGGACAGTGTATTGTGTCCTTTTTTTTCATTCAAGGGTTCGAATGGGGCATGTGGAAGGAAGGACAGAAGTCCCCCAGCCGGACTGTGCGAGTGCAAAAGCAGGAAGGGTATTTTGGAATCCCCGGGTTTGTCGTACCCCAAAAAATACAACACTGAGAAGCAGCCGAATCTGTTTTGCTTTTCAAAATTTCTTTCTTCAAAGCGGCAACACCGTAAATATCCACAGAAGAGGGGGGGAAATGCATTTGGAGTCCCTGTAAAGGGGATGGGTTTGTTACCATTGAAAAGCCTTTACTAATTATTCCGCTGTATAATTCCAGATGGCATTCTCCTTGCAGTTTAAGGGTTAAAAAAATCTTTCTTGAAAACTTGACAGTTCTCAAGGATTTTCCAACTATTTAGCTTCAGGGAATTGTTTCCAACTCACGTTGACTTGTCTGCTGAGCAATCCCCCAAGGAGATGCAGTGGAAATTTTGTGCGTTGTAGACTTTTCGGGATGTTCAGGGGCCTCGCTTAGTGGTGTGTGACCTACTGGCCTGAGGTAGAACTTTTATAAATGGAATATTTTCCATGTTATTCTTGTAAAGGTTTCCCTCCCCCCTGCTTTCAAATTAACTTGTAATATAATAAGCGAAGGAAAATTAGGAAACAGGGAAAGATAAATACAATGCTCAAATCTAAAATGAAAGCTGAAGCTAGGAAGCCCATCTGGACTCACACAGAACTAAGTAATATATGTTTTGGACAATCTTGAAACAGTATAAATATTGTCAGATGCTTGTATATGTTCATTGTTTGTTTTAGCTTTCCTTATAGAATCTATGGGACATTTGCCAAATAAACAAGCAGGGTCAAGTTCTTGGTTGATTGTATGGCCAGAGAACAAAGCCAAATGTAAATACCACACATTCTTGGTCTACGGACAATCCGTTGTGATGCTTATAATCAATCAAAAGAAAAAATAAACAACTAAGACATGTCTAGTCTACTCCAATGATTTATTAGGCAAAGCAGTGTTTTGCTTCGGTGTGTTTATGTTGTCGTTGTTGTTAAGTGTTGCTGTTAACTTATTTGTAGTACAAAAGGAAACTTGAAATGTTGGACAATTTAGCTTTCCTATATAGTTTAGAAAAATGAAGGAAAAGTCAATATTTAGTGATGCATTTTGTTCCGTAATTTTATGAATAAAATGTAAAGGTTCCCCTCACACATATTGTGCTAGTCGTTCCTGACTCTAGGGGATGGTGCTCATCTCCGTTTCAAAGCCGAAGAGCCAGCGCTGTCCGAAGACGTCTCCGTGGTCATGTGGCCTGCATGACTAAATACCGAAGACGTACGGAATGCTGTTACCTTCCCACCAAAGATGGTTCCTATTTTTCTACTTGCATTTTTACGTGCTTTTGAACTGCTAGGTTGGCAGAAGCTAGGACAAGTAACGGGAGGTCACTCCATTACGGGGCACATGGTTTTCAAACCACTGAACGGCTGACCTTTCTGATCGACAAGCTCAGCGTCTTAGCCACTGAGCCACTGTGTCTCTTAATTATATGAATACAACCCATCAAATAGTAACTTCTCATTCAGAAATTATAATTTTTTATCAAGAACAGAGCAAAAATGGTACAAGAAGCTGTTTTCAATCTGGTCTAGTGGGAAGACATTATTTTTAGGAGCAGGGGCTATTGTGTGTGTGTGTGTGTGTGTGTGTGTGTGTGTGTGTGTTTTAAGATGCTTTTATTACCAGAAATCAGTTCTCGGTTGGGAGCAAAACAGAGAAGGAAGCCCATAGCTGCAGTGTGTTTGAGGCCCTTTTTGTCTCTTCTGTTTTGACATTCTGGTATCTTTTTATTTCAAATGTGGTTTCATCCGACACCGATCCCATAGAAGCCAATAGCAATATTACGAAGCGATATTTTTCCAGTTTGTAATCCTAAACTCTTCTAATAAGATTTTCTTGCTGTATGCCCAAATATTCATGTATCTCTGCATCTACTACAAGTGTCTATTGTCCTGTTCAAATATTTTAGGCACACTGCTTATTATTGTGTAGTTGAATGAAAAGAAGGACCAGGGGAGACATGATAGCAGTGTTCCAATATCTAAAGGGCTGCCACAAAGAAGAGGGCGTCAAGCTATACTTCAAAGCACCTGAAGGCAGGACAAGAAGCAATGGATGGAAACTTAATCAAGGAGAAATCCAGTTGGAACTAATCAGTGGAATAAATTGCCTCCAGAAATACCCAATGCTCTGTTGGTCCATTTCACTTAAGTTAAAATTATCAAACACTGAGAGAAGGAAAGGGAAGGAGGGAGGGAAGGGAAGGGAAGGGAAGAGAAGAGAAGAGAAGAGAAGAGAAGAGAAGAGAAAAGAAGAGAAGAGAAGAGAAGATTTGTCTGTTGCTTGACTTTTATGACTGCAGATTAGAGGTGGGTTGGCCGAATTGGCAATGGCATGCCGGTCTGGGTCGCAGAACTGGCAGCGTCCCAGGCTGGCCACGCCCCCGAACCAATTCCCCAGTTGCCATTGTCACCGCCGCCATCTTTTTTTTTTAGTTCTGTGCATGGGCAGAGCAATTTCCATTGAATTGCGCATGCGTGCACACAAAGTGCACACACACGAGCAAACTGGCAGTAACATCAACTGGAACCCACCCCTGCTGCAGATCTAAGCAGACTTCTGGATTTCTGAGTCCAAAATGTGACTTTTTTTTCACCCAAATGTATGTTTGGAAGGAAGGATAGAGAAAGCGGTAATCAATTGGATAATTGTATCAGTGAATGCCATAAAGGTATAAAATTTCCCTTTTGCAGTGTGACTTGAGTCTTCTGCAAATTGCTTTCACTGGTTGAAATGCCTTCTCTCTTTCTCTCTCCGGATCCAGAGTTTTATACATTTCTTTCACGCGCTTTCAAAAATCAGATGCCCACTAGGATGAGAGTGAGGGGTAATGTAGTCCGCCAACATTTATGGACTGCTTCTGTTTGTCAAGGCTGAAATCGGATAGAATAGAAATTAGAATTAGAATTAGAATTAGAATTAGAATTAGAATTAGAATTAGAATTAGAATTAGAATTAGAATTAGAATTAGAATAGAATAGAATAGAATAGAATAGAATAGAATAGAATAGAATAGAATAGAATAGAATAGAATTCTTTATTAGCCAAGTGTGATTGGACACACAAGGAACTTATTTTTGGGGCATATGCTCTCAGTGTACATAAGGAGAATATAATACATTTATCAGGAATAAAAGATACAACACTTAGTGATAGTCAAGGTTACTAATAAGTATCAAACATACTAGAAAACAAATAAAAACAGTATAAATTGAAAGAGACAAGAAAGATACACACATAATATTTATTATTATCATTAGCTTCCTAACTTAAAACTTGAAATACAGACTTTCCTCCTAAGAGAAGATCCTTTCTTTAGCCTGTTTTGCTTTCACAGTTTTCCCAGCTACCCATTTTATGTTTATTTGGCACAGAGAGGCGAGAAATTAAATTAAAGTAAGGCACAAAAGCCAGCCAGTTGAAGAGGGCATCTTGGTTCCTTCACCCCACCCCACCCCACCCTTCATCTCTAACAAACACGTTGGCCTCCCACGTGTTTTTTTTTTTTTAAAGTTCATTCTGGATTTGTATTTATGTTTTGGGATTAGGAGTCATATGTTGACACACATGGAGTAGTGATTCAAACTTAATGCTAACATAATACAGCAGGAAAAGACCACCCAGTTAATGTCAGGATTCATGGGTGGCCTTGCTTGACACTCTTTCTTTCTCTGGTAATCCCCCCATTCTTAAAATTGCTACCAAGGAGCTTCTCAAGAGATTCTGGTCAAGATGACCCAGGAGGAAAAGCTGAGGTTTCCATTTGAAAGCCACCCCAGGGTGTGTCTAATAAGGAAGGAACATAGCAAACATTTCTGAACCCCTGCTCACCTCTCGTCTGTCAAAGCGAAGCTGACTTGAGTTTCAAAAATGGCACGGGATGATCATTTTCCCCAGCTTCAGGAGCAATGCTCTCTTCCGTTTCGTCCTTTCTTTGAAACCTCTAAGAAGTTGAAACCGTAGAAGGTCCTGGAGTAGTATGATTTGGCTACACGTAGTCCTCAACTTGCCACCATTCATTTAGTGAACGTTTGAAGTTAAATGGCAGTGGAAAAAAGTGATTTGTTATCGTTTTTTCACCCTTATGATGGTTGCAGAATCCCCTGGTCATGTAATCAAAATTCAGGCGCTTGGCAAGGGGTTCATATTTATGACAATAGACTAGACTAGACTAGAGAAGGGGAGAGTAGAGTAGAGTAGAGTAGAGCAGAGCAGAGCAGAGCAGAGCAGAGCAGAGTAGAATAGAAATGCGGAAATGGTACAAGAAGCTGTTTTCAATCTGGTCTAGAAGGAAGACGCTATTTTTAGGAGCAGGGGCTATTTTTGTGTGTGTATGTTTTAAAAAACGTTGCTTTTATTACCAGAAATCAGTTCTTGGTTTGGAGCAAAATAGAGAATGAAGCCCATAGCCGCAGTGTGCTCGAGGCCCTTTTTACCTCTTCCGTTTTGACATTCTGGTATCTTCTGTTTTTATTTCAAATGTGGTTTCCATACGATACCGATTCTATAGAAGCCAATAGCAATATTACAAAGCAATAAATAAATAGAATAAATATAAAATAAATAAAATAAATATAAAATAAATAAAATAAATATAAAATAAATAAAATAAATAAAATAAATAAAATAAATAAAATAAATAAAATAAATAAAATAAATAAAATAAATAAAATAAATAAAATAAATGAAATAAATGAAATAAATAAAATAAATAAATAAAATAAATAAAATAAATAAAATAAATAATAAAATAAATAAAATATAAATAAAATAAATAAAATAAAATAATAAATAAAATAAAATAATAAATAAAATAAATAAAATAAATAAAATAAAATAAATAAAATAAATAAAATAAATAAAATAAATAAAATAAAATAATAAATAAAATAAATAAAATAAATAAAATAAATAAAATAAATAAAATAAATAAAATAAATAAAATAAATAAAATAAATAAAATAAATAAAATAAATAAAATAAATAAAATAAATAAAATAAAATAAATAAAATAAATAAATGAAATAAATGAAATAAATAAAATAAATAAAATAAATAAAATAAATAAAATAAATAAAATAAATAAAATAAATAAAATAATAAATAGAACCTTATAGCTATGATTTGTTTACTCATATTTGTTCTTGGAAACCATTCTTCCTTGACCCACATTCATCCCTTTCTTCTATGATGCCTTTAATTGGTCAGACTTCCATATCTTAGGCTTCGCAATATCTCCTTGTCGCAACTTTTTGTAGTTTTTCTGTTCCTCTTAACTCATTCACTCTTCCATATATTTCTTTTCATCTCTTTGATCATAATCCATTCTGTCTCGTGTGATCAAAGCTTCATTCATTTCGGCATTCAACCGTATTCCTTCATCAACCCCTCAGTCATGAACTCCATCTCTTCTGGCTTCATCAGACACACTTGCACAATTCATACCGAGACTAACTTACCGTACTTTTTGGAGTATAAGATGTACCTTTTTCCGTCAAAAAAGAGGCTGAAAATCTGGGTGCATCTTATACATTGAATACAGCAATTTTTTGCCTCCCAAAACCCTGCCCCCTTCATCAAAATGGCCGTGCAGAGCCTTCGGGAGGCTTCCAAAGTGCTCCTGGGAGCTGGGAAAGGAGAAATCAGCGAAAAATGGGCAATTTTTTGCTTGTTTTTGCCCCCCTCCCCCAGGCACACTCTACAAGCCTCCTAAAAGCTATTCATGCCCTTTTAAAAAAAAAATGGGCCATTTTTGGAAGGCCTGTGGAGTGCAAAAACTTTTTTTTTTATTTGCCTCTTCAAAATCTTGGTGCGTCTTATACTCCGGTGTGTCTTATACTCTAAAAAATATGATACTTTTGTGGTTCTTCTACTGTTGAGAATTTTCATTTCCTCTGGAGAAAGTGGGCAGAACCAGACTTTTATTTTTTCAATCATTGTTCCTTCAGCCAACCAGCCCCCGCAGCCTTTTACCAACATTTACACATCTAAAATTCCTTCTTTAGTGGAGTTGAGTTTTTTTTTATTCCAACTGTTCCTTGTTTATATATAATCTGCACAACTGCATTGGTCTTTAAAACATTTTCATTCTTTCATTGATTGGTTGTATGCTATCCAATCAGCATTGACTGTTAGTAACCACATATTTTTTCAGAGTGTAAGACACACCTTTTTCAATCCTAAAAGAGGGTGGAAATTTGGGTGCATCTTATATACCAAAGGTAGCCCTACACACCCACCAGCCCCCACTCTTTGGCCTCTGCCTCCCAGCAATTTACCTCCTTGCAGCAAACTAGAAAATAGGGCTTACGGAGGCGCAATAAGCTATGCAATCCCTGCAGCCTGAAACAGCTGATCATCGGGAGGCATTGAAACTGAAAGTGAAACTTGCTGTTTGCTGCAAGGAGGCAAATGGCTGGGAGTCAGAGGCAGATTTTTTTTCTTCTAATCAGGCTAAACTGAAACAGACTGTTTGCTGCAAGGAGGTAAGTCAATAACTATAAATGCTTATAGAATGTTCAAATTATTAGACTTATTTTTAAAAGACTGCTTTATTATTATTATTCTTTTAATTAGCAGAGAATCATATACTTCCAGAAAGCCACATCAATTTTTACAGCATCTGTACAAGTATACTCTGAAATGTAACACCACAAACATTAACCCAATAGCTAAACATTACTTTATTCCATTACCACAATCTCCTTTATCTTAACCTCCTTTAACCTCCCTCCTTTATCTTCCTTCCTTCCTCACTCACTCACCTGCCTGCCTTCCTTCATCACTCCCTCGCCTCCCTCCCTCACCTTCCTTCCTTTTTTCCTTCCGTCCTCTCTCACTCAACTTCCTTCCTTTTTTCCTTCCTTCCTTCCTTTCTCCCTCACCTTCCTTCCTCCCTCCCTCACCTTCCTTCATTTTTTCCTTCCTTCCTTCCTCACTCACCCTCCTTCCTTCCTTCCTCATTCACTTGCCTTCCTTCCTCCCTCCCTCCCTCCTTCGCCTTCCTTCCTTCCTTCCTTCCTTCCTTCCTTCCTTCCTTCCTTCCTTCCTTCCTTCCTTCCTTCCACAGATCTTACAGTCATTCAAATCTACAAGAATCCTTCCTCTGAGCTCAACAAATGTCCCCTCTCTCCCTCAGACCCCCAACTGAAGACACAGCAGACTAAAAAAATGCAAGGAACGGCTTGGTTTCAGTTGTAGAGTTTGTTGATCTACATTACCGTCTGGCCATTGGTAAAATTTGACATCCGTTTAGTTCATGATGTCAGCAATTACTCAGATTTGGTTTTTAGAAAATACACACAAGGGGCCTTTGATATTTATTCTTTTCATTTAAAATGTGTCTGAAAAAAAAGCAGACATTTCAGAAATGGAGAAGATGTTTTCAGTCGTGACACTGATATTCCTGGTAAGACACAGCCACCCAGACATGGGAAGTAACTAGCTTCATTAACTCAACCATCTAACACAGGGGTCACCAACCTTTTGGATCTCACTAAATTCATAATTTTAAATCCTGCGGACCGCTAATATGATGACCAGCTGTTTGGGCGTGGCTAAGTGGTCATGCGACTCCGTGGACATGACCAAGTTGATGACGCTCACGTTGAAGGGCGCCTCACTGGCCTCTATTCACCCCTCCCCTCCCAGCCACTCCTTGCCTGCCTGCCTGGGCTCTTTAGGGCCCCAACAGGAGGCAGTTGTTGGAGCTAAGCAGCCACCTTGAGAAAGAGTTGGCAAAACAGCTCAGTTCAAATCGGATCTGACCGAGAAGGAGGCTCAGCAGAAGCACCTCACTGAGGACTACGAGCAAAGGCTTTCCAAGCAGAGGGAAGACCTGCGGGAGTGCAAGGCCAGGTACCGGGACCTGGAGGCTCACTGGGCTGAGATGGTCAGCCAGTTCCAGCCATGAAGCAGTCCCACTGGAACGAGGCCCTCCGGCTCTTCGCCACCAGCAGCGTTTCCCTCCAGCCTTCGCCCAAAGGCCCCCACCAGGAGGCTGAAGCAGACCCCAGGTTGGAATTTCTGCCCCCAACCCACACAAAAAGACCCCGAAGGGGGAGATTCTCTGCAGCAACACAAGCATTCATTGCACATATCTATCCCAAGGGCCATAGTTTGAGGACCCCTGATTTAGTGCAATATAAAAAATGCAATATTTTTTTGCGGACCACCAACATTTTCTCATGGCCCACCAGTGGTCTACAGACCACCAGTTAGTGACCGCTGATCTAACAGTTTGCTTTGTTTACAAACAAACTTTGAAGACATGTGGCAAAATAAGGACCCGGTCACTTCCATTGCTTGAAAAATCCCACTTTTTCTACTGGAAACACGAAGGACGTCCTCAGCAGTGGGATATTCACGAGATTTGCCTGAGTCTTGCTCCTGGGTGACCTCCTTGTCCAATCGGATTCCCTAGACCCAGATGCTAATTTTTTTATCAATGGGTCTTGTCAAAAAACATCAAGGGGTGTAAGCAAAAAGAAAAACAAGCCCCTTGGTTGGAAGGAGGAGCTCTGGAATGAAATAGCTGTGAATGAGGTGAATGCATTTAGGCGGGCAAAGAGACTGGGAAAAAACCGTGTAACTTAAAACGGGAAAAACCAGAACGCAGCTTAGTGGCTGTCTGCAGCAAGGCATATATCTATCAATGCCACATTCATGGGGACACCATATGGTTAATTGCGTTACAGAAAGCTCCTGTACGTGGCACCCCTTGAAAATAGATGCTGCTACTTGTTATTAGAAAGCTAATATTACAACATCCTTTTTTGTCTGGCGACCCTGAGAGTTAAGTTACTTCTGCTTTTCTGCTGTTGTCTGAGTCATTTAAATATATGAGCATGGAACTTGCAACGCTGTGTTTTATGCTTGTGTCTGCCCTAAAGGCATAATGATATTTTACGTTCCTCTTGATTCTTTTTTTTTTTTAATCAACCACAGATGCTAAATTCTTGAACAAACACTCGAGAGGAAATACATTTATCCAGTGTCTTGTATGATTTGAGCCTAGGAAAGCTGAACTGACCTTCCTATTAAACTTTGAAAACTCGATTCTCCGTTATTTACTGCCCCGAATTAGAGGACTATAGCAATGAAGCAGAGGGACGCGGTGGCTCAGTGGCTAAGACGCTAAGCTTGTCGATCAGAAAGGTTGGCCGTTTGGCGGTTCGAATCCCTAGCGCTGCGCAACAGAGTGAGCTCCAATGACTTGTCCCAGCTTCTGCCAACCTAGCAGTTCAAAAGCACGTAAAAAATGCAAGTAGAAAAATTGGGACCACTTTTGGTGGGAAGGCAATGCCGGCCACATGAGGTAATGAGTCACACCGGCCACATGACCACAGAGACGTTTTCAGACAGCGCTGGCTCTTCAGCTTTGAAACGGAGATGAGCACTGCCCCCTAGGGTCAGGAACGACTAGCGCATATGTGCGAAGGGAACCTTTACCTTTAGCAATGAAGTACTCAACGTACGACCACCTTGTCTTTTCTTTTTGAAGACGTTTCGCTTCTCATCCAAGAAGCTTCTTCAGCTGCGACAGGACTATCCCAAATTGTATATCTTTTAGCTATGAAGCTAAAATTGTGCAATTAATTCTTTTAACGTTTCTATACAGAAATATTCAGATGCTTTAGAACCAGCATTATCAATGATCAAACAGGTTACCCGCATATTTGCAGAGGGCAAAAAGGGCCCCCTCCCCAAAAGTATACCAAGCAAATTCACGAAGAGGGAGGAAGACATATTTACTTATTTGATTTATTGCCACCCATCGTGTTTCTGAGTGGCTTGCAGCATTAGATTAAAAATACTTCTTATTTGGCTTCTACTTCTGAAATCTGCAATTCGGGGCCCTTTGAGCTTGCTTAGCTGCCTTTCAGAGAAATTTGTGCAATCACAAAATTGACACCACCACCCCAACGCCACCTGTTACAGCTTGGATGGTGTCAGGTTACTAGGATGACCCCTACAAAATCTAGTAGGCTGTTCTCCGGTTCTTTTTTTTTCCAGGTGCATACATCTTACATCACAATTATTCTTTGTGAAATGTTACTCAGCTAGAGACAGGTCTCATAAAAGTGGAAATTAGCATGTGAATGCTACACTCTGCTGTTGGCTTAGGTTCTCTTTCTCTTCCCTTGCCCAGTGGTGAAATTCATTTTTTTTTACTACGGGTTCTGTGGGCGTGGCTTAGTGGGCGTGGTGTGGTTTGGTGGGTGTGGCAGGGGAAGAATACTGCAAATTCTCCATTCCCACATGACTCCGAACTACCGTATTTTTCAGAGTATAAGACACGCCTTTTTCCCTCAAAAAAGAGGCTGAAAATCTGGGTGCGTCTTATACACTGAATACAGCAATTTCTTTGCCTCCTGAAACCCTGCCCCTTCATCAAAATGGCCATGCACAGCCTGTAGGAGGCTTTCAGAGTGCTCCTGGGGGCTGGGGAGGGCAGAATTGAATAAGAAACAGCCCATTTTTTGCTGAATTTTGCCCCCCCCCCAGTCCCCAGGAGCACTCTATAATATTTTTATATTTTTAACAAAAAACGGTCCATTTTTGGGAGGTTTACAGAGTGTAAAACTTTTATTTGCCTCTTCAAAACCTTGGTGCGTCTTATACTACAGTGCATCTTATACTCCAAAAAATACGGGTACTCAAAATTTCCACTACCGGTTCTCTAGAACCTGTCAGAACCTGCTGGATTTCACCCCTGACCTTGCCCACTAACTAGGTATTATGGCTTTCAATTGGCGTCATCCATTCAGCCATGTCCAACTGTTTGCTGGTGATTCTATGGGCCAGATCTCTCCACATCTTCCGATCTTGCACTAATTCTGTGAGTTGTTCTATGTTCTGGCCGGTGTCAGCTTTGATGATGATGTTCAGACACCATGTTCTTTTCCTTCCATCTGGTTTCCTTTCACTGCTAACTCTCCCAAACATAATTGCTTTTTGTTGCTTTAACATAACTGAAGTGGTTAGGGTGCAGTCCTGCAGGCGACTTCTGCTGCTTGCCAGCTGCCTCTAATTTGGCAGATCGAATCTCACCAGGTTCAAGGTTGACTCAGCCTTCCATGCTTCCAAGGTGGGTAAACTGTTGGGGGCAATAGGCTGACTCTGTAAACCGCTTAGAGAGGACTGTAAGATACTGGGAAGCTGTATATACCGTATTTTTCAGAGGATGGGAAGCCAGCAAGATGCAGAACCTCTGCTGGCTGGAGAATTCTGGGAGTTGGAGTCTACTCATCGAAGGCACCAAGATTGAGAAATGCTCATATAAGCTATAACCATAGCATTCACACATCGTTAATTTAATTTATAACCAACATAAAAATAAACCTTTGATGCAATATGATTAGCGGACTGGACTGGAGGCTAAAATATATGAAGAATGGTTGCAGGAACTGGGTATGTCTATTTTAATGAGAAGAAGGAGTAGGGGAGACATGATAGCAGTCTTCCAATATCTCAGGGACTGCCACAAAGTAGAGGGAGTCAAGCTATTCTCCAAAGCACCTGAGGGCAGGACAAGAAGCAATGAGTGGAAACTAATCAAGGAGAGAAGCAACCTAGAATTAAGCAGAAATTTCCTGACAGTTAGAACAATCAACCAATGGAAAAACTTGCCTCCAGAAGTTGTGAATGCTCCAACACTGGAAGTTTTTAAGAAGATGTTGGATATCCATTTGTCTGAAGTGGTGTAGGGTTTCTTGCCTAAGCAAGGATTGGACTAGAAGACCTCCAAGATCCCTTCCAACTCTGTTATTCTATTCTATTCTGTTCTGTTCTGTTCTGTTCTGTTAAATATACGGTAAGTTAAGTCTTTTGCAGAGAACCCTGAAACCTGCCATTAACCAATGTTTTTCAACCCTAGCATCTTTTAAGATGGACGGACTCCAACTCTCAGAATTCCCCAGTCAGGAAGACATACCACCGACCTATGCGATCTGGGGAGTATCAAGAGTCGGAGTCCACCTATATTAAAGATACTGAGGTTGAGAAACAATGAAGTAAGCTATAACCACGGCATAACCAATTTTGTTGCATTTAAGTACAGTGACAATAAAGATTATACTTGTTTACAAGTTGTTTATTTAATTTACAGTCAAGACCAAAATAAAACATAGGCGCAGTATAAAATACTAAAAAGAAATGAACGGAGAATTCAACATTGAATTCAAAGCTCTTAAAAACTTCCCAGGGTCAACATGAATGACCCAACCTTAAAAACTTCAGCACGGTTCAAATTTAGTATTTTATGCTGGACGGCAGCTGGGTGGAACCTTGAATGCATGTTAGAAAAGGAGATTTGGACATTACTCAAGTTCTTTGACCAAGGAGATCCCCGACGTATATCAAATCTTTCCAGGAAAAGCTCAACCAGAGGTTCCAATTTGGAAGTGGTTCAGCAGATGAAAATAGAATCTCTTTGAAGGAATTCTTTACCTATTTAACCACCACTTTTATCTGCTGGTTAACACGCCCTGTAAATCCCAAGCAATAAGATGATCCCTTGTTCCCCCGTTGTATTATCCGTTTTTTTTTTCACCAAAGACATGGAGACGCAATATGATAATAATTGACTGCAGAAGGGAGTCATTCTGGCACCTTCCTCCATTGGGAGGGAGGGAAGGAGGAAATCGCCCCCATATAGAGAAATAGTTGGATTACTTTTCTTTCTTTCTTTTTTCTTTTTAAAAGTTGATTAAAAGAGGTGGGCAGGTTCTACTGAAGGTCACTTCACCAAGATCAAAGGAAGTTTTTAATTGTTTAAATGAATATATTTCTCACGACATCGTTCATACGTTTTTTTGCTCCTCGAAGCAGACCGATTGGAAATTACCCCCGCTAAAGAATTCGTTGCGAGGACTCCACTCCATCCCCCCCCCACCCCACCCCGTTCTGTCTCTGTCTAGCTTGTTCTAATTTGTTGTTTTAACCTTCTGTCCTTGAGTGAAAGCCATGCAGCGACCTTTGTTAGCAGAAGACTAACAGAAGTTACATTCTGTATGGCAACTGTTTTGCCACAGGCTTTATTTTTTTTTCACACTGGTGTGTCTGCTGAGGTAAGGCATCTGCCCTGGAATGAGAAAGCAATGAGCATAGCATAGAGATTACCTAATTATATTGCCGAAACTGGATGATTAGTGCCTTAGCCCATGTTCGTTTAACTAAACCTCTGTTTTTCCTGCTATAGTCGTAACACAAGAGAGCTTCCGGTGAGTTGTAACCTTGACTCTGGGATTGAATTGAATCGACAGCCCTTATTTAGCTTACAGGATGTAGAATAAGTGAGTTGGAAGGGACCTTGGAGGTCTTCTAGTCCAACCCCCTGCTCAAGCAGGAGACCCTATCAGAGGTGGGTTCCTACCAATTCGGCCCAGTTCAGCCGAGTAGGTAGTAACTTGACCTGCCACGCCCCCAAACCAGTTCTATCGGCAGCGCCATAGGGCCGCCATCTTGTTTTTTCTCAGTACTGTGCATGCACGGTCTGCCCCTGAGCAAACCAGCAATGGCAGAAGCCAGAAGCCACCCCTGGCCCACGGGGTGCTTAGATCTGGCCTGCGAGGCTACCCATGCCCACGGTGCCTCTACCAGCCAAAAACAGAGCTCGGGAGCTCGTTTTCGCTGGGAGAGTGCTAGGGCTTTCACCGGTGCCCCAGACATGATTGACGTTGAACTAGTCACGCCCACTCTGGCCATGCCCACTGCCCTCACCAAGGTCAAATACAACCCTGATGCCGCCCTGAATGAAATCGAGTTTGACACCCCTGACATAGAGGATTGATAAAGGTTCTGGCTTCCTCCTTCAAACTTTATTTTTCAATTGTCACAGGGCTACTAGAACAAGGAAAAGCTGTAGTTCTTCTGGACTTCGTGATGGTGTCTACCACTGAGAAAATTACGTAAAATTAACAGTTATTTCTTCAGGATGCTGTTTGTCTTTTCTACTTGAGAATGACTAACTGCCTATCCAGGCTTTGCTTCATCCTCTGTAGAGGAATCTTCATGGTTCTTTGGACATTGAGTGTGTTCTTCTCCACCATTGGGAGGTCAATCCAGAGATGCTTCAGTGGATTCAGCACTGAGGAGAAGGGTGGATTAGATGATCCCTCCCATCCCTAGGCTTCCATAGCATCTTAATTAAGATTCCTTCTCTCCATTTTTATTTCTCTTGTTCTGCCTACTGCTGCCAAGTCAAGACCCCAGTGATTAGGAAAATCAATTATTTTGGTACTGAAAGTAACCCCCGTCTCTTCAGCGATCCTTCTTCCTTGACACTGGAAACTGTTGAGCATTCTCCATCATTGACGTTTCTATAGGGTGTGTTTCAGAAATAGGGAAAGGGTGTCAGAGTTTGTTGCAGAAAAATCAAATCCAGAAAGCACACACAGATAACTGATGCAGCTGGATTCATTAACTTCTTTATATACATAAGAATAGAGGAATGAATGTACAATACCAACAGGTGGTTTTTCCAAGTAAACACACGGCAGGAGAGTTACAGGCAAACACAAGCATTTAGTTTCATATCAGCAGACAAGCCCAGACAGACTGCTAGTTTACTTTTCAGAGCAGCAGGCTGCTTAAGTTTCTGTTTCAATTCTCTGCACAGACTCAGATCTGTTTAAGCTCCCATTGGCTGACTTCATTGCTATGCCTATTCATTGGCTGACCTTGTTCCCATGTCTCTCCCAGTCACTGCTGACCTGCTCTCCACTGGCCATTCCCTGGCATCCACCAGACTCCTTTTGACTTCTTTAAATTAGTTTTTTTTAATAAAAATTAAATTGAAACCACCATAGAGGCTGTAGCATTACAGTGTTTCTCAGCAACAACCCTTCTGTGTTCCATAAATACAGAACTACAGAATAACAAGAGTTAGACAGGACCTTGGAGATCTTATAATCCAACCCCTGCTCAAGCAGAAGACCCTATACCATTATAAGACAAGTGGCTATCCAAACTCAGCATTCACAACTTCTGCAGGCAAGTTGTTGCACTGGTTAATTGTCTTCACTGTCAGGAAGTTTCTCCTTAGTTCTAGGTTGCTTCTCTCCTTGATTAGTTTTCATCCATTGCTTCTTGTCTTGCCTTCCAGTACTTTGGAAAATAGCTTGACTCCCTCTTCTTTGTGGCAACAACCCCTGAGATATTCGAACACTGCTACCCAATTCCAGCAACCGTTCCTCGTATGTTTTAGCCTCCAGTCCCCTAATCATCTTTGTTGCACTTTTCTGCACTCTTTCCAGAGTCTCAACATCTTTTTTTATAATATGGTGCCCAAAACTGGATGCAGTATTCCGAGTGTGGTCTTACTAAGGCTTTATAAAGCAGTACTAATACTTCATGTAATCTTGATTCTACCCTTCTGTTAATATATTGTGTTAATAAATCCCTCTGTTAATACCTTGGTGGTCGTCTTAGGTGATAAAAAAGATAGGGTGAATCAGGTTACTGTTCTGTGGAATGGAATGGAATGGAATAGAATAGAATAGAATAGAATAGAATATATGGAATGGAAATAGAAATAGAAGAGTAGAATAGAGTACAATAATGGAATGGAATGGAATGGAATGGAATGGAGTAGAGTAGAGTAGAGTAGAGTAGAGTAGAGTAGAGGAATGGATGGAATGGAATAGAATAGAATAGAATAGAATAGAATAGAATAAAGAGAGGAGAGGAGAGGAGAGGAGAGGAGAGGAGAGGAGAGAAGAGTACAATAATAGAATGGAAGGGAATGGTAGAGTAGAGTAGAATAATGGGATGGAATGGAACGGAACAGAACAGAACAAAATAGAATAGAATATATGGAATGAAAATAGAAATAGAAATAGAAGAGTAGAGTAGAGTACAATAATGGAATGGAATGGAATAGTAGAGTAGAGTAGAGGAGTGGAGTAGAGTAGAGTAGAGTAGAGTAGAGTAGAGTAGAGGAATGGAATGGAATGGAATAGAATAGAATAGAATAGAATAGAATAGAATAGAATAAGAATAGAATAATATAAAGAGAAGAGAGGAGAGGAGAGAAGAGTACAATAATAGAATGGAAGGGTAGAGTAGAGTAGAATAATGGAACGGAATGGAATGGAACGGAACGGAACAGAACAGAACAGAACAGAACAGAACAGAACAGAATAGAATAGAATAGAATAGAATTCTTTATTGGCCAAGTTTGGTTGGACACAAAAGGAATTTGTCTTCGGTGCATAAGCTCTCAGTATACATAAAAGACATATAAGTGATAAATCATGATCATAAAGATGTCCATCCAAGCCAGAAAGACAGGAAAAAAGAAGCAAAGTTTTTAAAGCCACCCAAAAAGATACAAGGGGCGATAGACAGTAACTTCGTCAGTTTAACTTGATGTACATGAGTATTTTCTGATTGGCCACCCCCATTGTGGCTGCTCTTTTATGCTCTTCCCGGTGGCTTAAAATTCCAGATATACCCATCAAGCAAAAACCCTGAGCTTGCAGGATATAACTTAGCATTATTATAACAGCACAAATGTTTTGAAACTGCATGCTTGTTCTAGGCAGATGTTGTGTCTTGTGTGTGTGTTTAATTCAAAAAGCCTGGGTAGGTCTCAGGATAGGTTTGCTGTCTTGCTTAGATCTACAGAGAAATCTTGGCATCAGGATAGCAATCTTGATGCCAGCCAGGTTAGCTAAAATGTTTAAAAACATGTCTAGCAAATGCTGGAAATGTAATCAAAAAATGGGCACATACTATATCATATGTGGTGGACATGTGGTAAAGTGAAAAAAGTTTGGAGGAAAATACACAAAAAGCTGAAAAGATGAGAGGAAGGCATGTAGATTTTAAACCTGCTTTTCTTATTAGGTATGATACCAGGTAAACTAGATAAGAAAAGTATGTATTAAATATTGCACATTTTGACAGCAATGAGGATTGTATTATACACAATCCTGGAAAAATGAAGAAACACCACGAGATGAAGAAATAATTAAAAAAAACACTACTAAAGCGTGCAGAAATTGACAGATTGACATTAAGAATTAAATGGAAAGGAACAGCTTGCCTCCAGAAGTTGTGAATGCCCCAACACTGGAAGTCTTTAAGAAGATGTTGGATAGCCATTTGTCTGGAACGGTATAGGGTTTCCTGCCTAGGCAGGGGGTTGGACTAGAAGACCTCCAAGGTCCCTTCCAACTCTACTATTGTATTATTGTATTATTGTATTGAGATATGGAATATTATCAAACATGGAATCTATTTTATCAATGGTTGGGGAAAGGGGGTGGAGATTAAGAATGCAATATGTATTGTTAAGCAATCTAAACATCCAGACAACATGAGGTTCATTAAAGCACCAATAAATAAATGTAATTAATTTTTTTTTAAAAAGATAACAATCCTGACACCAAAATAACAAGCAGTTAAACTACCATTTTGACTTTTTTTTGACAACAGTATAAAATCAGTGATGTAGAAATTCTCATTTCTCAAATGTACGTTCAAATAAGATCTAGTGTGCTGTCTGTCAGGGATACTTTAATCTGGATTAAAGGGGATGGGATCAGTGGTGGGATTCAACCAGTGTAACAACCGGTGCGCTTGGTGTGCACTTTGCACACATTACATTTGTCTGCACGGACTCACATTGCATTTGAAATCAGCACTAAATTTTACCTTTTCCTGCAGTGAGTAAAACATTTGAGACATGGCAATCCACTGTGCCGTACCGATCAGCTGGGCTTCAAACAAAGGAAATATAGGACAGGATACAGCAAGAGCGGGTGGGTGGGGCCAACTGATTGCTGGAATTACTGGTTTGCCTGAACTGGTCCGAACTGGCTGAATCCCACCCCTGGATGGGATCTATGGCCTCGATGTCCCTCTTCCTACTTAAGGGTTGTATAAATTGAGAGGTGGAGCAAAAACTACGCTACCCCCATTTCTTTAGTAAGGAAATAGTGTCTTGCTTTTAACAATAACTGAAACAATCCCGGTGTGCAAAAGATTATTCAAGCTTCACATCTCCAGTAAGACACGGATGAAAATATCTTCTGTGGTTAGAAACGATTGCCAGCCCATTGTAAACAGTTCATGATTCTAAGGCAGGGGTATCAAACTCAAGGTCCCGGGGCCCAGATCCGGTCCCTGTGGTACTTAGATCTGGCCTGCAGGGCTGCCCTGGAAACAGTGAAGGATCAGCTCGTGGTGCCTCTGCCAGTGAAAGTGGAGTTTGGGAGGGCTGCATGCAGAGGGTTGCAGGAGGCCGTCGCTTTCACTGCGTTAATTGGTTTGCTTAGCTGTGCTGAAATTTATTGCGCAGGTCTACGGTTCTTATCTGACAACGATTAGTGCGCATGTCACATAATACGTCACACATTCCTTTACTTTTTCTTCTGATCTTCCATTCGCCTGCCAAGAAGGTGGGCCACATAACTCTTGCCAAAATGTAGTTAATTAAGTTAGCACTTTTGTATTTTTACTTTCTTTTATATTAAAAAATGTTTTTATTAGATCTTGCTTCGGGTTTTATTTTTGCTTGTCTTCAGAAGTATGCTACAAGAAATGCCAAGATCCTCGCCTCCTTAATTCAAGGGTGGAACTCCCCCTTGACAGTCACAGCCAAAAATGGACTGTCGGGAGCCCCTTTTGGCTGGCAGACCGCTCAGGCCTCCACAGGTGCCCCCAGCACAAGTGACGTCAGGCTGGCCATGCCCACCTTGGCTACACTTTAATTGTGTCATCCCACAATTTCCGGCTCCAATGATCTTGCAGTCCTAGTGGACAAACATTTAAACAAGTGTCAGCAGTGTGCGTCAGCAGCTTTAAAAGCTAATACAATCCTTGGTTGTATAAACAGAGGCATAGAATCAAAATCACGTGACATATTAATACTGCTTTATAAAGCCTTAGTAAGACCCCAGCTGGAATACCGCATCCAGTTTTGGTCACCACATTACAAAATAAGATGTTGAGATGTGGGGGAAAGTGCAAAGAAGAGCAACTAAGATGATTAAAGGCCTGGACACTAAAACATAGGAAGAACGGTTGCAGGATTTGGCTTGTCTAGAGAAAAGAAGGACCAGGGGTGACAGGATAGCAGTATTCCAGTATTTGAGGGGCTACCACAAAGAGAAGGGGGTCAACTTATTTTTGAAAACACCAGAAGACAGGACTAAAAAAAAACAATGGATGGAAACTAATCAAGGAGAGAAGCAACCTGGAATTAAGAAATTAATTCCTAACAGTGAGGACAATTAACCAGTGGAACAGCTTGCCTTCAGAAGTCGTGGGTGTTTTATCATTAGAGGTTTTTAAGAAGAAACTGTCACTTGCCTGAAATGGATTAGGACAGGGGTCGGCAACCTTAAACACCCAAAGAGCCATTTGGACCCGTTTCCCACAGAAAAGAAAACACCGGGAGCCAAAAACCCCTTCCCGTGCCTGACTATTTCCTGAGCGGTCACAGAAATAGCATATGTAGTTGAATTAAATATTATGTTTTCTTCTGAAACTTTTCTTTTCTTGGATTTATCCATGGTTGGCCTACCGAGGCTCGAAAAGCTCAATAAATCGTGTGCTGGCGGTTGTGAGTCATATTTTGAGCGACAGGGAGCCGCAGCAGAGGGATGAAAGAGCCACATGTGGCTCCAGAGCCACAGGTTGCTGACCCCTGGTATAAGATATTCTGCTTCAGCAGGGGGCTGGACTAGAAGAACTCCAAGCTCCCATCCAGCTCTGTTCTGATTTTGAGTCATAAATTCTGTTCAGGGTGGGCTGCTGCTGGTTTTACTACCAGTTCGCAACCCCCGCAGAACCCCCACATGTACTGTTCAATGTAAATTGTTCTTCTTGCATGCGCAGAACAATTTACAATGAACTGCGCACATGCAGTCACTAAAAACCAAAATGGCGGTGGTCCAGCGGCGACGAGGGAACCGGTTCAGGGGCGTGGCAGGCCTGGGTCGCTGCTGGTTCTGCGACCCAGGCCTGAATTCTACTACCCGTTCGGCTGAACCGGGCCGAACCAGGAGCCACCTACCTCTGCTTCTGTGGAGATAAAGGAAGAATCCATCCAACATAATCCAATTATTAGAGTATCAGATTTAATTCTGTGCCCAGAGATCAGGCAAGCAAATTCTTCTGTTGCTACTAAAGATCATGGAACCGATCGGGGGAGACTGCCTGAGTGGTTACTAACACTGTATGAGGAGAAAGTCAGCAATATTTGCCAGACATTAATCTACTGAACAATCAATTACACGTCTATGCTGTTTGTTTAAACACTTCACATCTACAAGAATAACTCTCCAAGGATGATAGTTACTTCATCAAAGATACTCTGTTTTAAGTCTTTCTTCCACTTTTTAGGGAAATCACAATACTGGTGTGTGGGGTTGGTTAACAGTTATTTAGTTTGTGATTTCACATAGTTAGTGTAGCCCTTTTTTTTTTCTTTGCAGAGTTCAGACTTTCCCATGGGAATGTTACACCAGCTCTTTCAGGGTTTTATGTGTTTATCCTGGGTGGGAGAAATATTGCAAAACACGGACTTGAGAAATATGTGGAATACGATTATAGATGTTGATTTCAAATAATAATGATCGTTTGACACCAGGCAAAACTGTAGTGAGGAATTTGTTTTAGCATTCAGCTTTCTGTGCTTCCCCCGTGCCAAGTTTTATTTATTTTCTCTCTCTTTTTCTGAGTAATACTTTTTATTTTTATTTTTAATATAATCATTCCATCTTCAGTTGAACAGTGTGTTGTCTGGCTACAAATGTCTTTGTTAAACAATAATCAAAATCACACTCTCCTTCATTAAATTAATATTGATTCTGCAATCTTTAACGTAGTAATATTCCACATTCCATAATATTCAACAGACTAGCCATAATATTTACTTACCTCTTTTAACGCATCTTCTTTATGTTGTTTCCTATTTCTAACTTCCATTTTTATTATTTAACCATTGGTAAAAGAGATCCCATACCACATAGTTTTCAGTTTGCGCTTTCTTCTTAATTGCCAGCGTTAATCTATTCATTTCTGCACATTCTAATATTTTCCTAATCTCATTCTCATCTGTAGGTATCTCTTCACTCTTCCAATTTTGTGCAAACACAATTCTAGCAGCAGTTAATATATGGATAACTAAATACGCATTTTCCTTACTGTATTTTGGGGGTACTCTCTCTTTTTAAAGAAGCAATAAAGTAATAAGGGTGGTATTTAGAGCCAGTTTGGTCTATTGGTTAAAGTACCAAGCTAGAAAGCAGATTGTGAGTTCAAATCCCACCTCAGTCATGAAAACCAGCTGGGTGACTTTGGGCCAGTCCCTCTCTCTCAGCCCAATTCACCTCACAGGGTTGTTGTTGTGAGGAAAATGAGAGGAGGGAGGATATTAGCTATGTTCTCTGCCTTGAGTTGTTTATAAAAATAATAAAGGCAGTAACTACGTAAGTCAGGGGTGTCCAAACTTGGGAACTTTAAGACTTGTGGACTTCAACTCCCAGAATTCCCCAGCCAGCTGGGGAATTCTGGGAGTTGAAGTCCACAAGTCTTAAAGTCAATCAAGTAAGTGATTCCAGAATATTTGAGAAATTATTTAGAAGCAGAACTGAGAGTACATGAGCAAATGCTCAAATCTGGTTCTATTTACCATATTTTTTGGAGTATAAGACGCACCGCAGTATAAGAGGCACCAAGGTTTTGAAGAGGCAATTTTTTTAAAAAAAGTAGGTAGGTAGATAGAGGGATAGAGAGAGAGAGAGAAAGAGAGAGAAATACAGTAGGTAGGTAGGGAGAGTGAGTAGTTAGGTAGATAAAGGGATATATAGAGAGAGAAATAGAGAGAGAAAAATACAGTAGGTATATAGGGATAGAGAGAGAGAGTAGGTAGGTAGAGGGATAGAGAGAGAGAAAAGAGAGAGAGAGAGAGAGAGAGAGAGAGAGAGAGAGAGAGAGAGAGAGAGAAATACAATAGATAGGTAGGGAGAGAGAGAGAGAGAAAGTAGGTAGGTAGATAGAGGGAGATAGAAAGATAGATAGATAGATAGATAGATAGATAGATAGGTAGGTAGGTAGGTAGGTAGGTAGGTAGGTAGGTAGGTAGGTAGGTAGGTAGGTAGGTAAATAGAGCCCATTTTTGGCCAAACAATTGCATGCATAGCCTTATGGAGGCTTATAGAGTGCTGCCGGGGGCTGGGGGTGGGAATGGGCCATTTTTCACTCATTTCTGCCCTCCCCAACCCCCAGGAGCTCTCTAAAAGCCTCCATAAGGCTACCCATGGGCATTTTTGCGAAGGGGGCAGGGTTTTGGGAGGCAAAAATGCTGTATTCAGTGTATAAGATGCACCCAGATTTTCACCCTCTTTTTTGAGGCAAAAAGGTGCATCTTATACTCCAAAAAATACGGTACCCATTTTGAGCCTCTACCTTGGAATGCGAAAACTTCCCTCAAAACATAAAGTATATGCATGACCAGAGGGATAGAATCAAGATCACGTGAAGTGTTAATACCACTTTATAATGCCTTGGTAAGGCCACACTTGGAATACTGCATCCAGTTTTGGTCGCCACGATGTAGAAAAGATGTGGAGACTCTAGAAAGAGTGCAGAGAAGAGCAACAAAGATGATTAGAGGACTGGAGGCTAAAATATACAAAGAACGGTTGCAGGAACTGGGTATGTCTAGTTTAATGAAAAGAAGGACTAGGGGAGACATGATAGCAGTGTTCCAATATCTCAGGGGTTGCCACAAAGAAGAGGGAGTGAAGCTATTCTCCAAAGCACCTGAAGGTACAACAAGAAGCAATGGGTGGAAACTAATCAAGGAGAGAAGCAACCTAGAACTAAGGAGAAAATTCCTGACAGTTATAACAATTAATCAGTGGAACAGCTTGCCTCCAGAAGCTGTGAATGCCCCAACACTGGAAGTCTTTAAAAAGATGTTGGATAGCCATTTGTCTGAAACGGTATAGGGTTTCCTGCCCAGGCAGGGGGTTGGACTAGAAGACCTCCAAGGTCCCTTCCAACTCTGTTATTCTATATTCTACAAGAAACCCTGTTGACTTTCTGAACGCCTGACAGACAAGTCAGACTTTCACTCAGGGAGGACAGATAATATGAAGAATGGAGGAGGCCAATTCCATCCAGAACTAGATAGATCTAGGAATAGGGGTGACATGATAGCAGTCTTCCAATATCCAAGGGGCTGCCGCAAAGAAGACGAGGGGGTTGAATGTATTCTACTGTTCTTCTTAGAATTTATTTTCTTCCTAGCTAAATGTCTGTCAATATTCTCTTCTGAGCATTTTCCTACAAGTGCAGGAGGTTCTGCTCTTTTTTTTTAATCCAAACGAGTGTTGATCCACTTGGGCGTGACAGGAACTGACCAATCGGACTATCACCCAAGTTTGACATGGCTTCTTAGAATTATCCTCAGGAATTTGACGTCTGGAGAAAAGATTTGAAGCGAGCCTTTTAAAAATAGAAGGGACAACATGTTTGTTGCTCTAACGCAGTGGTGGGCAACCTTTTTTTTCAACTGAGCCAAATCTCGCCAAAACCACGATTGAAATTTACTTTGAGAGCCACATTTTTAAAACCGAAAATACATAGGATGGTGCACTGTTTTTAGTTTCAATAAGTTTTTATTGAGAATATTCTGCATGCAAGTATCCACATAGGTCGGGAGGATACAAATAACACAACTAATAAAACAAAAACTTTAGAACGATATTATTTATCGATAACGTTAAATTCCGTAAAATTTGCCTTACAATGTAGAGAAAATTACATCCTGACATTGACTGACAAAGTCACAACCACTAATGTGAACATTGGCCTTGCATTTCCTTGGATAGTTTGAGTAAGTCAGGTTTGTATGTTGTTGTTTTTAATTTCATCTCTCTCTCCCACTTTCTTTCTTTTTTTCTTTTTCTTTCTCTCTCTCTCTCTGGCTCTCTGTCTCTCTCTCCCTCCCTCCCCCATCTCTGTCACTCTGTGTGTGTGTGTGTCTGTCTGTCTCTCACTCACTCTGTGCGTGTGTGTCTGTCTCTGTCTCTCCCTCTGTCTCTCTCCCCTCCCTTCCTCTCTCTCTGTCACTCTGTGTATGTGGGTGTGTCTGTCTCTCACTCATTCACTTAATCACTCACTCTCTGTGTGTTTCTCTGTCTGTCTATCTTTCTCTCCCTCCCTCCCCCTCTCTGTGTGTGTGTGTGTGTGTGTGTGTGTGTCTGTCTGTCTGTCTGTCTCTCTCTCTCTGATTCCCTCCCTCACTCCCTCTCTCTGTTCCTCTGTCTGTCTGTCTTTCTCACTCACACACACACACACACACACACACACACACACACACACTGTGGTCACCTTGTTGAGTGTTCCAATCACATTTGAAACACTCAACAACTGGCCTGCATTTATGGTATTTTGCAGCATTCTGCAGTCATAGGACCAAAATTGGTTGTCACTCGCCCGGGCTTTTGCAGAAGCTTCCCTCCGAAGCCCGAGAGGAGGGAGGGGAGCAGGCACCCGGCACACAGAAGAGCCACATTAAGGGGTGTAAAGAGCCGCATGTGGCTCCCGAGCCGCGGGTTGCCCACCACTGCTCTAACGGGAACATTTTTCGTGCATTGTTAGTAAAGCCGTGACTGCAAGTTAGAGGAACAAAAACAGTTCACCACCTCATATTTACTCGCCGATAGTTGTGTGTGTGTTGGGAGCGGTGTGCAGTCCCAATTACATGTTGCAAGAGTAATGTTTTTAAAATGACGCTCAGACTGCCAGCAGTTTTAATTTCAGTGCAGGGAAAAGACACAGTTGTCAGAATTTGAAAATATGGCTTTCATGGATCGTGAGTGTATCCCAGAAATTGCCTCTACTTGTAAACTCATCTAGAAAGCTGAAGCACACAGCACATTCAGACATAAAATTATCTGCTACAATGTCCTACCTTTCAGTGAATATTTCAGCTTCAACCACAATAATACACGGGCAAACAATAGATAACAAACTTAAGGTAAACAGCTCCAAACTTGATTGCAGAAAATACGACTTCAGCAAGAGTGGTCAACGCCTGGAATGCTCTACCTGACCCTGTGGTTTCTTCCCCAAACCCCCAAAACTTTAACCTTAGACTGTCCATTGTTGACCTCACCCCATTCCTAAGAGGTCTGTAAGGGGCGTGCATAAGCACACCTGCGTACCTAGAGTCCCTGTCCTAATATTCCCTTGTATTTGTATTCATTTCATGTATACATAATCATGTGTATACTTATATCTGTTATCTAATTCACGCTTGATGAAAGAAAGAAATAAAACAAACGAGCTAAGGTTAAATCATTATTCTTCCAGATTTTTTTTTAAAAGCAACCACCTCCAATTCATTCCACATTTTTTGCTAATTTAGCTTTCAAGACCCCAAGTCCCTATTCATAAAGACTCTATTTTGCTCCCCGGGGAGTTGAGACAGACCCGATCTCAGAGACTTCAAACAAGCGGTGGGCAATTTACCGCAGTCTGCTCTGCCGTCTCCCTTCCCTTCCTTTATCTTACATTGTTATATCCCCCTAACCAGATGTCCAGGGGGTGGGATCTGTCAGGCACACATTCAGCAGGCAAGGGGAAAGCGGAGACCCCGGGCGTCAGGGTCCTTAAGCCTGAGCACGCGGCCACAGATAGCAAGGCATGCACTGCTTGGCTGCACACTTTTTGATCCTTCCTTTGATAGAGCCAACTATTTTGTGACGCTTTCGTTGGGCAGAGCTTTGCAAGGTGCCTTAGCATCATTTTCTTGAGAATAAATCTTGTGGTAGCCCAAGCACCTTCCTGGATAAACGTGCAGAGGAGGGCAGCTTTTAGGAACAGAATTCAATCATTTCCTCTCCCTTCCTAGCTAGGAATATTTACCCCAAAGGATCAAAGACATCCATGCAGTCAAGTCAAACTGGGTAATTTAAAGGGGAACTTTATGTTGCATGCATGATTTGTGCCATAGGGACATGGTGGCTCAATGGCTAAGATGCTGAGCTTATCGATCAGAAGGTCAGCAGCGATTTGGATCCCTAGCGTAACGGAGTGAGCTCCCATTACTTGTCCCAGCTTCTGCCAACCTGTCAGTTCAAAAGCATGTAAAAATGCAAGTAGAAAAATAGAGACCACCTTTGGTGGGAAGGTAACAGCGCTCCATGCGCCTTCGGCATTTAGTCATGCCAGCCACATGACCATGGAGACGTCTTCGGACAGTGCTGGCTCTTTGGCTTTGAGACGGAGATAAGCACCGCCCCCTAGAGTCGGGAACGACTAGCACATATATGCGAGGGGAACCTTTACCTTTACCTTATCATTTGGGTCCATGCCAATGTACGGCACTGTAAAGTGTGAAATTGTCACTGCAGGTAGTCCTTGACATACCACCGTTCATTTAGCGACTGTTCAAAGTTACTAAAGCCCTGGAAAAACTGGTTTTTGACCGTTTTTCACACTTATGCCTGTTGCGGCATCCTTGAGGTCATGTGATCAAAATTCAGACTCTTGGGAACTGGCATGTATTTATGAGGATTGCAGTGTCCCGGGGTCATGTTAGATCACTTTTTTGCGACTTTCTAACAAGCGAAGTCAATGGGGAAGCCAGATTCACTGAAACAACCATGTCACAACCATAACAACTGAGGTTATTTACTTAACAACTGCGGCAAGAAAGGTTGTAAAATGAGGCACAACTCACTTTAACAACTGTCTTGCTTTGGGCTCAATTGTGGTCATAAGTCAAGGACTCGCCTGTATTGTTTTAGCTAGCGGAGTCAGAGGCACACAGAGCATATTATTCTTTACACGGAGAACATCCTGTTTCCGTTTGTGAATTTCAAATGCAAGGACCAAAGGGATTTTTGGAAAGCCACTACCAATCACAGTGGACAACAATGATTAGAAGCTGGATCTCCATGGATACCTTTGGGATTCGAGAAGATCTCCCAGGTTCCACTACAAGAGACTCTACTAAATTGCCTTTGTGGATGCAATCACATTTCAGACAGAGAAAGCCCATATTTGGCTTCTGGAGGGCCTCTGGAGCCTGGGAGAGGCCATTTTCACTCTCCTGAAAGTTCGGGGAAAGTCTCGGGAGCCTGGGGAGAGAAAAATCTTCCCCCTCCACCTTGAGGAGGCTGAGTAAGCCACCCCCTCCATGGCCACGCCCACCCAGCAATACGGCAGAGTTGCTCATTTTTTTCAATCCCACTCCTGCTCTAAGCAGGTAAACAGAAAAGCCAGACTGTAAACCAGGTTATTTCAGGGAAATACAACCCCATCCACAAAGTTCTGTTTGTTGATTTATGATGTTGAAATCCAAGAGTACCATCTCCTTGATCTGAGCTCCAGCTCTCTCTCTCTCTCTCTCTCTCTCTCTCTCTCTCTCTCAGCAAAATTAGTACTCTTTTCTTTTTTCCTTACTCATGCCCATGACTTAAAAGCAAACCTATAAGGAACAAACACTCAAAAGTTGGTTTTGTATGCTGTCCTAAGTGCTCTGACCGTTTGAAAGACCTTTGGCTGTTGGCTAAAGTGGCAATGAGAAAGTGCCTGTAAAGAAGGATTTCTTGTAACAAGTCCAGACCGGCTCTTCATTTGCACCTCTCACTTACACACAAACAAGCGGGTCGATAATTGGAGAAGTTTGAACAACTGACAGGACTGAAAGCTTAAGGCAGCAAACATTTCACAATATGAATCGGAGGAGGAGGAGCAGAAGAAGCAGACACAGACGCAGAAGAAGAAGAAGAAGAAGAAGAAGAAGAAGAAGAAGAAGAAGAAGAAGAAGAAGAAGAAGAAGAAGAAGAAGAGGAGGAGGAGGAGGAGGAGGAGGAGGAGGAGGAGGAGGAGGAGGAGGAGGAGGAGGAGGAGGAGGAGGAGGAGGAGGAGGAGGAGGAGGAGGAGGAGGAGGAGGAGGAGGAGGAGGAGGAGGAGGAGGAGGAAAGAAGAAAGAAAAAGCAAGAAGAAGAAGAAAGGAAGAGGAAGAAGAGGAAGAAAAAGAGGAGGAGGAGGAGGAGGAGGAAAGAAGAAGAAGAGGAGGAGGAGGAGGAGGAGGAGGAGGAGGAGGAGGAGGAGGAGGAGGAGGAGGAGGAGGAGGAAGAAGAAAGTAGTAGTAGTAGTAGTGATGGTGGTAGTAGTAGTAGTAATAGTATTAGTAGTAGTAGCCAAAGGTTTTAGGCTTTAACACAAAGAGCAAAGGGCCACTAACATCCTCATGAGATTCTTCAAGTCTCTCTCTAGAATTCCAGACCTCATTTCCTCTGCTCTGTAGCTATTTTGATCAGTGGGTTTGTCTGCTGCCTCTTGAAATAGATAAATCAAGTAACCAGCCAGATAAGGTGCATTCCACACGATGGCTTGCATTACTCTTTCCTGTCTACAGTTCTGCTGAAATTTGCAATTCTGAAGGCCTATCCAAGGCAGAAATAGCATGGCAGCCTGACAAGAAGGTCGGTGCTATGGTTATGGGTTCCCCACCAGTCTGAACCCTCACCTCCTGAAGGATTTATGTCCTGGGCCATTGACAGAAGAGCAAACCTTGTCTCCAAAATGGCAGGACTAAGGCTTTGTGTGTGCAGTTAGTGCAGGGGTCGGCAACCTTAAACACTCAAAGAGCCACAAGGGTCCTAACCGGAAGCCCCCTGTTCAATTCTGGAGCCGACTGAAAATATGGTTCCCCCACCCATAGAGTCTCCTTCTAGCGCGGTGTCTTTTTTTCCTCTGCTGACCGGAAGTCCAGTTCCCCCACCATAGAGTCTCCTCCTAGAGCGGTGTCCTTTTTCCTCTGCTGACCGGAAGTCCAGTTCCCCCACCATAGAGTCTCCTCTTAGCGTGATGTCCTTTTTCCTCTGCTGACCAGAAGTCCAGTTCCCCCACCATAGAGTCTCCTCCTAGCGGGTGTCCTTTTTCCTCTGCTGACCTGAAGTCCAGTTCCCCCACCATAGAGTCTCCTCCTAGAGCGGTGTCCTTTTTCCTCTGCTGACCGGAAGTCCGGTTCCCCCACCATAGAGTCACCTCCTAGCGGGTGTCCTTTTTCCTCTGCTGACCTGAAGTCCAGTTCCCCCACCATAGAGTCTCCTCCTAGAGCGGTGTCCTTTTTCCTCTGCTGACCGGAAGTCCGGTTCCCCCACCATAGAGTCACCTCCTAGTGTGATGTCTTTTTTCCTCTGCTGACCGGAAGTCCAGTTCCCCCACCATAGAGTCTCCTCCTAGAGCGGTGTCCTTTTTTCTCTGCTGACCGGAAGTCCAGTTCCCCCACCATAGAGTCACCTCCTAGCGTGATGTCCTTTTTTCTCTGCTGACCGGAAGTCCAGTTCCCCCACCATAGAGTCTCCTCCTAGCGTGATGTCCTTTTTCCTCTGCTGACCGGAAGTCCAGTTCCCCCACCATAGAGTCACCTCCTAGCGTGATGTCCTTTTTCCTCTGCTGACCGGAAGTCCAGTTCCCCCACCATAGAGTCACCTCCTAGCGTGATGTCCTTTTTCCTCTGCTGACCGGAAGTCCAGTTCCCCCACCATAGAGTCTCCTCCTAGCGGGTGTCCTTTTTCCTCTGCTGACCGGAAGTCCAGTTCCCCCACCATAGAGTCTCCTCCTAGAGCGGTGTCCTTTTTCCTCTGCTGACCGGAAGTCCAGTTCCCCCACCATAGAGTCACCTCCTAGCGTGATGTCCTTTTTCCAATCAATATAAATCGTAAGGATACAAGCTCAAAGTTAAACTCGTACAGTGATAAGTGGGAGGAGATGGGTGATAGGAACGATGAGAAGATTAATAGTAGTGCAGACATAGTAAATCGTTTGACAGTGTTGAGGGAATTATTTGTTGAGCAGAGTGATGGCATTCAGGAAAAAACTCTCCTTGTGTCTAGTTGTTCTGGTGTGCAGTGCCCTATAGAGTCATTTTGAGAGTAGGAATCAAAGCAATTCATGTCCAGGATGTGAGGGGTCTGTAGATATTTTCCCAGCCCTCTTTTTGACTCGTGCAGTATACAGGTCCTCGATGGAAGGCAGGTGGGCAGCCATTGTTTTCTCTGCAGTTCTAATTATCCTCTGAAGTCTGTGTCTCCCTTGTTGGGTTGCAGTGCCAAACCAGACAGTTATGGAGGTGCATATCACTTCCTTCTTGTAAACTAAAGCAAGCAACTTTCCATTTGGATTCCTTCCTTCTGATTCTGGTTTGGGTAAAATGAATTTAGTACATAATCTTTCTGGAAATTCCACTCGTCTGTTTCCTCCTTGCCTCATTGGACACAGGAATAATAAACTCATTGTTTGGTATCCACAATGGCACTCTTCACACTCCAGGAGGGAGGTATCAGTAGACTTGGAATAATCCCAAAGATTGCATAAGTACAAAAGTATTTAGAAAAGGAAAGGTCCTAAGGGTAGAGATCTTAGAGAATACGGAGAATGATTAATGCCGGCTGACAGTGGCCCTTCAGGGGCCATGAAAATATCCTTACCCAACTGGTATCTGGAGATGATCAAGAAACAGGAGGGAGACCCCACCCAGAGGCCTTAAACCCTACACCCCAAAGTCTCCTCTCTTTCTCTTCAAGCCCATGCTTTCCCGAGGAGAGTTAGGCAAATCCCAGTCACTTGCTGAAAATTGAGAATATGGTTTCAGTTGAAGGGATTGAGGGAAGCATGTCGTCAGCCTGGGGATTTATTGAAAAGAATATGTTGTAGCCAGTTCGGAGGTCTGAAAACGTACCGTGGTTTAAAGGTGGCCGGACCGAGCAGAAAAATCATGGAATCTTGAACAATATGAAACCAGGGGTGGACTTCAAAAATTGCAGCAATGGGTTTGCTGCAGTGGTGGCCTCTGGATCCCGTTGCAACCGTTACGGTGCAACATGGCCCAGCATCCACCACCTGAACGTGCGCAGTATGCACACACACCAAGTGCATGCGTATTTACCGCCTGCAATGCTCCGCGATGCTCCAGCTGCTCGGCGGAGCACTGTGCAGGCGCCACATGCTCCATGCATGGAAGTGCCGAAGAGCTCAAATACCGGTAAGGAACACCGTACCGGAATAGTACCCAGTGTTCCCGGAAGGGACCGTTACACTTGTACCGGGGCGTACCGGTTGTAACCTATCACTGGCAGTAACAAAAGCTGGAACCCACCGCCGCTCCAATAGGCACATTTTTCCCCTCCTCAAGCCTCTGTGGCGGCCCTGCACTTACCTGGCATGATGAACAGGCCACATGGGGACCTCTGGGAGGGGAGGGAAGGGGAGGGACAGAGAGAGGCAGGGAGGCAGTGGTGGGTTCCTGCCAGATCGCACCGGATCGCGCGCTCCCTTTCGGCGCTAAACCCAGAAGTACGGTCTTGCCCCGCCCCTGGCGACGGGACGATGCTTGCCTGTGCTCCACCAGCTCGGCTGGGAACGGAGACGTTTCCTCAGCGGAGCAGAGCGCCTGAAAAAGACGCAGGCTCAGCCTGCCAGGCTGCCACCACTCCACTGAAGACATTGCTGAGCAGAGAAACGTGTCCGGTCCCAGCCGAGCTGGTGGAGCGCAGGCAAGCGTCGTTGCGTCGCCAGGGGCAGGGCAAGACCGTACTTCCGGGTTTAGCGCCGAAAGGGAGCGCGCGATCCGGTGCGATCCGGCAGGAACCCACCACTGCAGGGAGGGGTGGGCATGGTCAACCAGAGGTGGCATTTGGGGGTTCGCTGAACTAGGCAGAATCCTAGCTAGAGGATCAGCCAAACCCGTGCGAACCCCCAACAAATGAAACGGAATGAAACAAAAGTATTAAAACAAAAAGGTTGTTTTGAGCATAAATTACAGTCAAAATGCAGAAGCCAATAATTAGATATTGGTGGTTTGGAGGTGAATGTTGAGTAAGAAGTGTACTGCTCACTGTCAGCTGTCCCTGGGAGTACAGGAAAATCGGCTGCAACAGTGACAACGTCTTACATAAAAATTAAGGAAGGAGTCCGAAAATTGGTTGATACTTCCTGATTCTCAGTCCAGGAGAACATCGGGCTCAACAATCCAACTTCCTCAAGTCAAAGTGGGCTATTTCATGGATCCATTGCTGTTTTGTTATTGTGTAAACAGCGTGAATGTCTTGTTTTGCGATTCCCTTTCTCCTTCCAGTCTAGCTTACAGATAGAATTCACTGTTGTTTCTTCTCTTATGTGCTAATCCGGTCCAACTCCGCTTAGTTTTCCGAAAACAGCCAAGGTAGTTTGTTGATGCCACCTAAACTGACTGATTGAGCTGTGGGTTTGAAGCTGATTTACAAATTCAGAAGCTTTTAAATCTTTTAAAAATTCACTTCCCTGCTGCATATTTTCGGAAGACATCAAAGAGGTGCCTTGTTCTCTGGTCTGCATAGGAAGATATTTTGCTATAAATGTATTTGTTTGAGCAAGTATTTTGGGGAGGTTCGCACACAGTCTTCTGCAATGAAGTAAAACTGACTCTATAATTACACGGGCTAATATTTATAGATATGGTCCCAATAGTACATAAAAATACTTCTATGGTGAATCCATAGGACAGTGTTCCATTACTCTTCAGCAAGGAGGGGACCTTGTGGTAGATGGCAGAAAATATACTTAACATTTTTTTGGGGGTACAACAACTATGTTGATGATTCTGAGGAGATAGACCCGTGATGGTGAACCTATAGCATGCGTGCCACAGGTGGCATATGGAGCCATTTGTTAGGGCACGCGAGATGTTGCCCTGTCAGCTCCAATGCGCATGCGTGCGCTGGCCAGCTGACTTCGGCCTTCTTTTTTTTTTTTATAAACATTTATTTATTTATGTAACAGACATATACAGGTTATCTTATTAGGAGTAACATTTTCTCCCTCCCCTCCCCCTCCCCCCACCCACCCCCCCATTTCCCCACCCTAACCCTCCCTAACCCAACCCTTGACTTCCCAGATAGAGTCAGAAGCATAGTTACCAGCAAATCTGAAAAAACAAATATCCCAATAATAATATGCATATATCAGAATAAGAACAAGATAATACAAAAAAAGACAAAAAAAAAAGGAGAAAAACCATCATAACCTCCTTTCCAAAACCATTACTACATATTTATAAAGCATTTCTCAACCAAATCCCATAGACACTTCCTTTGAACCATACCTTGATTTTACAAAATCAATCCCTGGATTGACTTCGGCCTTCTTTTAAGGCTGTTTTTCGCACAAAAAAACTGGCTCTATGGGCAAACCAGAAGTTTGGGAATGGATTTCTGGTTTACTCGTAGGGTTGTTTTTTACCTTCCGGAGCCTTCAGGAGGGGAAAAAACAGCCCTACGAGCAAACCGGAAGTGACTTCTACGAGCAAACCGGAAGTGGCTGTAGGGCCGTTTTTCGCCCTCCGGAGCCTTCAGGAGCCGTACAGCCAAACTAGAAAATGGCTTGAATATCATTGTTGAAGAATATAAGAGAATCTTGAAAGTCTGAATGATTCTTTACTTCTTACACTAAAGAGAATCCAGACAGGGAAAATATTAAGGGTTTTTTTTTCTTATCCTTCCTATCAGACTAGGCACCTACAACTTCTGGAAGCAAGGCATTCCACTTATTAATTGTTCTCACCGACTGGATAGTTCTTCTTATTTATTTTATTTATTTATTTATTGAATTTATAGACCGCCCCCTCTCCCCAAAGGGACTTGGGGCGGTGTACAGACAGAAGCTAAAAAACCGTATACACAATAAAAATATATTAAATACCCCTTAAAAACAAATTAAATATAGAGTCTGTACAATAATAGTACAAATTAAAAATAGTTTAAAAAGTCAACCCCTAAAAATTTAAAATACCGGCCAGGAGGATTGAAGATTAAGACTACGATTGGGCCAGGCCAGCTAATTGGAACAGGTGGGTCTTGAGTTTCTTGCAGAAGGAGCGGAGATCGGTGGTAGTTCTGATGTCAGGGGGGAGGTCATTCCAGAGGGTCGGGCCCATCACAGAGAAGGCCCTACTCCTGGGCGTCACCCGCTGGCATTGCTTAGTGGACGGCACCCGGAGGAGTCCCTCTCTGTGAGAGCAAATTGGTCGCAGGGATGTGTGGGGTAGGATGCGATCCCGCAGATAGCTAGGTCCTGTGCCATGGAGCGCTTTAAAGGTGATAATCAACACCTTGAAACGCACCCGAAAAGCCACAGGTAGCCAGTGCAGCTCGCGCAGGAGAGTTCTAGATTGGTTCTCCCTTTGCTAGGTTTCCATCAGTTGCTTCTTGTCCTGCCCTCAGGTCAATGATGGGATTCAAATAATTAAACCACTGGTTCTCTGCTCTAATGACCAGCTGGGTGGGCGTGGTTGGGTGGTCATGTGACTGGGTGGGCATGGCCAACTTGACACCACTCACGTCGAGGGACGCTTCGCCTTGCCTGGCCTCTCATGACTGAGGGGATGCTGCAACAGTCATATGCATAAAAAACAAACATAAGTCACTTTTTTTCAGTGTCATTGTAACTTTGAATGGTCCTGAAGGCTCCGGAGGGCAAAAAACAGCCCTACGGGCAAACCGGAAGTTCGGGAGCGGTGACTTCCGGTTTGCCATAGGGCCATTTTTCACCCTCCGGAGACTTCAGGGAAGCCTCCTGAAACCTTCAGAGGGGCGGGGAGGCTGTTTTCACCCTCCCCAGGCTCCTAGAAAGCCTCCGGAGCCCGAGGAGGGTGAAAAAAGCATGCCAAAAGTGGGGGGTCACACGCACATGTGCGTGGGGATCACGCACATTGCATTATGGGTGTGGGCACACCCACTCATGACCCCCCCCCTCTGTTCCTCCTGCTTTTGGCATGCGATCCAAAAAAGGCTAGCCATCACTGTCCTAAACTATAGGCAGGGGCATTTGGTACAAGCCCTAAAGAAAACATGTGTGCCATGACATTATCGTGCAAATGGCAACTTTACCCAATTTGCATTGTTTGTGTGATGATGCCATGATCTTCGTGACATTGCTTGCCCCTTATGGTAGCTTTTAAAGGTATGAATGCATGAGCTTGACCGCTGTACAGTTGTTGGAGAAACTGGAAGGGATTAATTTAAAAAAACATTTTAAAGTGTGTGCATTCATTATTTTTCCCCTCAGGTTAACAGAAACCCATCGTGCGGCTGTCAAGGTCATAAGGAGGATGCAGTATTTTGTAGCTCGAAGGAAATTTCAGGTAATGTAGGCCAGAATTAGCAGAATGAGTCAGAATCATAAGAGTCGTATGGCCAGAATTAACAATGAAAAAGAATCATAGAGTCATAAGGTTGGAAGGAACCTTGGAGGTCTTCAAGGCAGGAGTCCTGGTACCATCTTGGACAAGTGCAAAGAGGTTGCTAACAAATCTAGACTGAATGGTTTCAAGGGTGCCAAACAGAGGTGCTATTCAGCCGGTTCGGAACAGTTTGCCCCAACTGGTAGCGGAAATCTTGAGGGAGGGAGGAGAAGGGAAGGAAGGAATGAGGAGGGAGGGGGAAGGAAGGAAAGAAAGGAGACAGGGAGCAGAAGGGAAGGAAGGAATGAGGTGGGAGAAGGGAAAGAGGGAGGAGAAGGGAAGGGAAAGGAAGGAAAGAAGGGAGGGGGAGAATGGAAGGAAGGAATGAGGAGGGAGGGAGGAGAAGGGAAGGAAGGAAAGAAGGGAGGCAGCGAACAGGAGGGAAGGAAGGAATGAGGTTAGGGGAGGGAGGGAGGGAGGAGAAGGGAAGGAAGGAATGAGGTGGGAGAAGGGAAGGAAGGAATGAGGAGGGAGGGAGGAGAAGGGAAGGAAGGAAAGAAGGGAGGCAGCGAACAGGAGAGAAGGAAGGAATGGGGTTAGGGGAGGGAGCAGAAGGGAAGGAAGGAGGGAGGGAGGGAGGGAGGAGAAGGGAAGGAAGGAAAGAAGGGAGGCAGGGAGCAGAAGGGAAGGAAGGAATGAGGTGGGAGAAGGGAAAGAAGAAATGAGGAGGAAAAGGGAAGGAAGGAAAGAAGGGAGGGAGGGGGAGAAGGGAAGGAAGGAAAGAAGGGAGGCAGGGAGCAGAAGGGAAGGACGGAGGAGAAGGGAAGGAAGGAATAAGGAGGGAGGGAGAAGGAAGAAAAGAAGTGAGGGAGGGGGAGAAGGGAAGGAAGGAATGAGGAGGGAGGGAGGGAGAGATTGTTTACTTGTTCCAAAATACCACAAAAATACCACAAAAATACATATTGTGACCTCTGTCAAAGAAAACTGATAGTGAGCGAGTCCTCCCTGCTTTTCAAATCCTAAATAGGGCTTTTCCCTCACGGGAATCACCTGCAGCCAGGCCTTCCCCTTGAGCTGAGGGAATGCGCAACTGACTTCCATCGCCATCTGGTTTTGCTGTAGCCCTCGATCTTCCTGATGTTTATGCTGAAAAAGAGCTGCTCAGAAAACGAGCGAGAGGAGAAGGTGCCAACTTCATGCCCTCTACTCTCCTCTGTGGCTTTCATTCCCCTTATTTATGGGTTGACTAATTCTAAGCCTTTGCTTGAGCCCGGCCACTTTTCATTTTGCATTACTTAACGGCATAAATCTTTTAATTCTGCACCAACAAAGGGAGGTTTTGAAAATTAAAGTTTATTGGGAAAGGAGAAAATTAATTATGCATTTGGATAGCCCCCTCCTTTCCCCCCCCCCCCGGTTCTGTTTTCAAAAGCTTTGTAAACATCTAGGCTCCGAGCCATCGCGATTCAATAGCGAGAAACCACTACTCCCCCCCCTCAAAAAAAAAAAAAAAAACCACCCCCGAGATCTGGAGCGTAACGGGTGCCCCCAAAACAAAGTGCTCTCAAAACCCCCTGCCAGTCAATCCAGAGCCATCCTGGCAGTATTGCCCTGCCACGGAAACAATAGCTGGCTGTTTTGCTGGCCAGAAGCAAAGATGTGTCAGCGTTTGTCAGCGGTGGAGTAAGAAAAAAAGGACAAAAAGTCGTCATTTTTAAGCTTTTAAAAATGGAAAGTATAACACAGCCGTTTCCAAGCAGATTCTTAATTTCACCAGACTGGAGTGCTTCTAAAGACTCACTGCTAAAAACTATTCTTCTTTCTTTCTTTCTTCTTTCTTTCTTTCTTTCTTTCTTTCTTTCTTTCTTTCTTTCTTTCTTTCTTTCTTTCTTTCGCTCTCTCTCTCTTTCTCTTTCTTCTTTCTTTCTTTCTTCTCTCCTGATTTGTTTTCCCCCCCCCTCCCTCCTTTCATCTACCATTTCTAGGATCCCATGGCTGAACTCCAAGCATGGTCCCATCGCACACTGGAGGTGCTTAATGCATGCTAATAGTTAGGCCAGTCTCTGGCAGAGGGGAAGCAAACAATGCAGCTAATGAGCTGTTGTTAGTTATTTTTCAATTACCAAGTTTTCCAGGGTCCCTTCTCTCCCCACCCCCCTTTCCCCCCTTCTCTCTTGAACCCTAGCCAAAAAAAGGAGACCTAACTCACCCCAGATTTCCTACCGAGTTTATGCAGATTCCCAACCACCAAAAGCCCAGGGTTACTCTCGCCGCTCACCGTGTCTTCCCTATGTTTACTCCATTAATAGTAGCATTGTCATGGAAATTTACCAGGTTTAGCTTTCTCCTCCTCCTCCTCTTCTTCTTCTTCTTCTTTTTTTTAGTGATCAGTCTCAGCCAACCTCACTGGTCCTTGAAGTCTGAGCAACAATGCCAGTCTGATTGAAGCAAGTGAAAATTAGGAGTTCTGTTTTTCAAAAGGTTTTGCCCCCCCCCCCAAAGCCCCAGACTTGTTGGCTTCCATGTGGGCTGTCCCAAATTCTATACCGATGGAAAATCTTTTCTTTTATTTATTTGTTTCGAAAAGTCTGCAAGTTGATCAACATCGGAGGCATATTTTTTTTTTAGTACGTGCTAAATACTAAAGGAGTATTATTATTATTTTTTTAAAAAAATCTTCTCTTTGGATAAAGGGGGCATCTGCCTGGATGCTCCCCACTCCTGGGATGTCTTGATGTCCTGGGGAAAATATGTTCTTCTTGCTTCTAAGCCAGGGATGGGAATGGTTATTCCTCTAGCGCCCACACATTTAATGCTTTGTTTGCAGCCCCCACAGGGCCTTGGATGGCAATGAAGTGACATCACTGGAAGGAGGAGAGCCAATTCCCTCCCCTCCTTCCCCTTGGGAAAAAATGTGCACCAAGATTCCCTCAAAAAGGAGGTGAACAATCATACTTCTGAAATTCAGCAATATGCCCCTTATTTTCTTACTGGGTTTCAGGGGAGTGCAGATGGGGACACAGGACATTCCTATGAATCAGGGATTTAGGATGCCCACTCCGATCTAAAGCAAAAATGTGATACAGGTAGTCCTCGACATACAACTAGAGGTGGTATTCAGCAGGTTCTGACCAGTTCTGGAGAACCGGCAGCGGAAATTTTGAGTAGTTCGGAAAACTGGTAAACACTACCTCTGGCTAGCCCCGCCCCCATCTAGAGTATTTTTAACTTTCTGCACTTGTGTATGGTTTGCCAATTGCAGAGTGGCAGATAGGAGAGCTCTCCAGAGGGTCAACATCATTGGCCAGAGGATCATGGGTTGCCCTCTCCCCTCTTTGGAAGAGCTTCATAGCTCCCACTGCCTTAAGAAAGTTCAAAGCATTCTTAAAGATCCATCTCAACCTGGGCACCCCTTTATTTTTGAACTATTACCATCTGGCAGACGGTACAGGACAATAAAAACCAGGACAAATAATAGGCTGAAAAACAGCTTCTATCCCAGGGCAGTAACTGTATTGAATTCTATGGTATAGTGTAATATTAATGCAGTATCAGGGGTTTTCATTTCAATAAAATTGTATATAATGTGAAGGATGTGTGTTTGTGTTTTATTTATTTTTTTATAGTTACAACATACACGAAAGATGGCATTTAATTTCATTGTACGAGGTGCAATGACAATAAACCAAATTAAAACTAAACTAAACTGAACTGAACTGAACTAAATATGATAAACGATCACAAGCCACTTTTTCCAGTGCTGTTGTCATTTTAAACAGTCACTAAATGAATCGTTGTAAGTCAAGGGCTGCCTGTAATATTAATAGGCATGTGGTTCATATGGATGAGGAATAATAGGACATTCCTTTCCTTATGCATTTTTAAGCTTATTTTTCCCCCATTTATTTTTTTCTTCCAGCAAGCTCGGAAGCCTTATGACGTCCGTGATGTCATTGAACAATACTCTCAAGGACATCTCAATATGATGGTTAGGATAAAAGAACTCCAAAGAAGGTTAGTTACATTCTCCCTTCAAGGGCCGAACAACTGGGATTCTTCTGATGTTTTTTTGGACTACAGCTGTCTTGGTCTCCTGTCCTTGACCAAGCTAAGGTTTATGGGCAAAGAAATCCTGGTTATCAGAGAATACCGTAGCTTCATCTTCTCAGCCCAAGGAAGTGGCTTTCTGGATGAATTTAACTCTGGTCCCAAAATAGGGATGGAGAGAAGAAATGGGACCCCAACTGTGGGAAAGAGCATCACGAAATCTCCAGAACCATAAAGTCAAAAAACTTGGCATTTGGTTTTTAGGTGCTCGCTAAGAAAGGATTTTTCAAAATCACCATCAGATCATTAATATTTTTATACAGTAATTAACACAGTAGAACTCTCCCTGCCCACCTCAAAAGAACTCTGTTCCAACTGCCAGTTGCCTTACATTAACACACTGTGATGCTAAGGAGTTAGACATTCTACTCCCCCTCCCCACCTGAAAAGAACTCTGTTCCAACTGCCAGTTGCCTCACATTCCGTTATCTCAGTTCAAATTGGCAGACGTTCCACTCCTTCACTCAGGAGTGGTCTGGGGCTCCTTACAGTACTAAACGTCAGTACCCCACCAAAATGTCTATGCTTTCCACCTATGGAGCTGCTTCCAGCCTCAAGGGGGCAGGAGTGATATTCCCTTGTGTGTTTCAATCACCGACCGCCACTGAGCCGACAGATTGTGAACCAAATTTCTCCTGCATAGCCCAATCACATAGTTTCATTACGAAGCACAGGTATCCAGCTAGTAGAATATGTATATATTGATTGATTCATTAGCCTGTAGGCCATATCAATGTACAGGTTCAAACAAAAAACCACTAAAATTATAAACAAACCAGTTAAAATGAGAGTAGGGTAAACTACAATAGTTATAGGATAAAATAAGATGATTTAATACATAAATATGTAAAATAGAATTAAATGACATGGAATTATATTTCTATATCACCCCTGCAATCTACCCCAATTAGGCCCACATATGACGATTTCAGTCGGACCATGTTAGTCAGAAATGGTGCCGTATGAAATGTTTACTAGTAAGTAATCCAGGTGTGGCCTTACTAAGGCTTTATAAAGCATTATGACCTGAGTCAAATAAAGCAGAGTCACGATCCCAGCCAAATAAATTGATCTGGTTATTATAATCCATGGGAAGAAATTCAGATTAAATCTGTCTCCTGGATCAGCGTTAACTCGCTTGGAATATGGTTGACGTCTTTTCTTTAAAAAAAATACTTCCAAATATATTTGAACTCAGCTGAATTAAAAACTTTTTTTCTCTTCTTTTCTAGGCTGGACCATTCCCTCGGAAAGCCCAGTCTGTTTCTCCCAGGTACAGAACTAATTCTTACATCGGCTATTGAGTTTTTGGGAAGGGGAGTTGGTCTTGGATTAAAAGTTAAACTGGAAAACAATGCTTGGCTTCCTCCTCGTTTTTTTCTTCTGCCCTGTCACATGTCAGGGTCTTCAAAATGCTCTTCTCCTTCTTCCTTATTTGTCCGAGACCTTTCTTCCAGCACGGTGTACATTCTGCAGGAACATGGTCTTCTTCTGATGGGATGGGATTGTTT